>NC_042615.1:708539346-708847980 GCF_901001135.1 Rhinatrema bivittatum | reverse complement strand
TGTACATGTGCTACTTTACTGTCCCAACCTAAACATGCCTCTTTATAATGCAACTAAGAATACATATGCTATGGCAGGGGTGAACAAATCTTTTGAACCGTGGCCACCTTTCCATTCATGCAATTGGTGATGGCCCCCCAAGATGGATTACTATATATATGTAACTCTACCTAGGGTCATTAAATACTTCTAGAAGGTTTTTGGAGGTTTCCTGCTCTCAGGTTTAAAGAGAGTTCATCCAAAGTTCAGGAAGTTGTGAGTAAATGCAGAACTCTTGCCCTTTGCAAGCTTCCTCGGTAAGGAAGGGTACTAAGGGGGATGAGGCCATTCTTCAGAACCCATGCAAAATGTAGGACTGTATGCTTTTCAATCATCCTCTCTATTAGGGAAGGGTACAAAAGGGGATAGAGAGTTGGTGCTGTAAAAAGTTGAAATGATAGAGGAGGTAATTTTCCACCAAGGGAATGAACAAAGGGGAGGGGGGGGGGGTAGTCTATATAAAATGCTCCCTGGCATCTATTAGGTGTTATCTTGTGGGTCCTGAAAGTCAAACATGGCTTGTGAAACATCCAAAGATTTCTGAAGCAAAGAATAGGGAAGATTCTAAGCTGAAGAAAAGGGTTTTTGGTAGCCTATTAGACTGAACACCCTCCCTCAACCTAAAGGGTAACTCTTTGTTTAGGAAAGCTCCAGTGAAATAATTTTCTAATTATGATGCTGCCCCGAAGGCCTTAGGGTTAGAGTAGAGAGTGAGTAGGATTCCTCCTGCTCAGAGAAGAGTGAGGGAATTTTGAACCTGTTTTAGTTTTGTGGGATTGTATCCAGTTATTCAAATTAAGGAGGTCAATGTTCAAAAGCCATTTAAGTGGACAACTGAACCTTTAAATAACTTAGATATATTCAGCCTTTAATCTGGCTAAATTCTAGCTGTCTAATCAGTTAGGTGGCTAGAATTTATCCGGATAAATTGTGGGCGTTCTGGAGGCATACCTGGGAGGAGTTGAGATAGCTGGCTAAGTTAACCGGCTAACTCTGGTATTCAGTTAGCCATATGACTTAGCCAACAAGGGGGTTGATTTTAAAAGGAGCGGTCACACGTCCATGTATGCACAATACCCAACGCACACACATGGATGTGCCAATTTTATAACATGCGCATGCTGAGAAAGTATAGACAAGTGAGCCTGACTTCAGTGCCTGGAAAAATAGTAGAAACTATTCTAAAGATCAAAATCATAGAGCATATAGAAAGACATGGTTTAATGGAACACAGTCAGAATGGATTTACCCAAGGGAAGTCTTGCTTCACAAATCTGCTTCATTTTTTTGAAGTGGTAAATAAGCATGAGGATAAAGTTGAACCAGTAGATGTGGTGTATTTGGATTTCCAGAAGGTATTTGACAAAGTCCCTCATGAGAGGCTTCTAAGAAAACTAAAAAAGTCATAGGATAGGAGGAGATGTCCTTTCGTGGATTGCGAACAGGTAAAAAGACAAGAAACAAAGAGTAGGATTAATTTGTCAATTTTCTCAGTGGAAAAAGATAAACAGTGGAGTGCCTCAGGGATCTGTACTAGGACCTGTGCTTTTCAACATATTTATAAATGATATAGAAAGGAATACAACAAGTGAGGTAATCATTGGCCGGACCCTGTCACATGGTAGGAGCACTGGATGGCCCGCGCCATCTTGTGCTCCTACCATGTGACAGGGGCTGACCAATGGCACCGGTAGCCCCTGTGACATAGTAAGGGCAAAGGTGCCATTTTGATTACTGGCAGCCGATGGCCCGAGTACAGGAGATCGCTCCCGGACCCCCGCTGGACCACCAGGGGCTTTTGGCAAGTCTTGGGGGACCCTCCTGACCCCCACAAGACTTGCCAAAAGTCCAGCGGGGGTCCGGGAGCGACCTCCTGCACTCAGACCGTCGGCTGCCAGTATTCAAAATGGCGCCGATAGCCTTTGCCCTTACTATGTCACAGGGGCTACTGGTGCCATTGGTCAGCCCCTGTCACATGGTAGGAGCACAAGATGGCACCGGCCATCCAGTGCTCCTACCATGTGACAGGGTCTAGCCAATGGCACGGATACCCTGTCACATGGTAAGGGCAAAGGGCCATCGGCGCCATTTTGATTAGTGGCAGCCGACGGCCCGGGAGCGCGAGATCGCTCCAGGGACCCCCACTGGACCACCAGGTACCTGTAAAAAGTTTTTGGGGGGGTCGGGAGGGTGGGGGAAGCTAAGGTATTAGTTTTAAAGGGTCGGGGTGGGTTTAGGGGTTATTTTTTTTTTCTGCCCTCCCCCAAAACAATAAGAGAACCCCCATGATCAATATCATGGGGTTTTCCTATCATTTTGGGGGAGCCCTCAATTTCTGACGATTTTGAAAATATCGTCCGATATTTTCAGTCGTCCGAAGCCCGATTCACATCCCTAGAAAATAGCCACTGCTATTACTGGCATCAGTAGGATGGGATCTACTTGTTTTTGGGTACTTGCTAGGTACTTGTAGCCTGGATTGGCCACTGTTGGAAACAGGATGCTGGGCTTGATGGACCCTTGGTCTGACCCAGTATGGGAATTTCTTTTGCTTTTATATTCTTAGAGCATGTGTGTATGAGACAGGGAACATGTTTCTGTGTCTGAGAGAGTGTAAGCGTGTTTGTGTGTCTGTGTGTACAAGAGAGAGAAAAAGAAAGAGGAAAGTTTGAGTATCAACCCCTCTCAACTCCCCCTGCTAATGCACGACAATCATAGGTCATCTGGAAATCAAAAGTTCCCAAGTATGAAGAGTGGATCATTTTTTTAATCCTTAGTTAGTTTAAATTATTGGTTCCTTGCAGGCTACTCTGGCTGGGCCAAGTCCTTTCCACAGTACCTGTGAAGCTACTAAACCCTCCCTTCCCCAATTCTTCATGAGCAATCACAGCTCCCCCAGCAGGGGTTCAGACCCTTATTACAAAAGGCCAGTTGTTTGAAACTCTGTAGTTCCTTACAAAGGGGTTGGGGTATAAGCTTTGGAAACAGACTTTTCACTTTTCACTAGTGCTTTTGCTGCTTTGAGTGGTGGACAGGGTCCTCAGGCTAATTCTGGTAGCCTCCTCTGAAACCAACACCAGAGGGTAATCGTTTTTTAAAATATTGATGCCTGCTACTGTTTATAAGATGTTCTAGTATTTTTCCTCTATTGTTGGCCTTACAACAATTGAATGCATTCTGGAAAACACTGGTCTTCCCTAACTCTAAACTATCCCCATACCTCTGATATCTTGCAGGATCTCCTCTCACTCTCTGAATTCTTAGGTGCTGCTGCTGGGATTGGAATTGAGGGCATACTGGGAGAGAAAAGGACAGGGGCATCTCTCACACTCTCTACTACCTGCTCTTCCTGGGGTATGCTCTTTGCTTGGGCAATATCACTTTATTCCTCCTGTGGCTGCTCACTAGAGGATAGCATACTAGTAATTAGACTCCCTAAACTCTCCAGAGCTATTAGAACTTCAGTAACATGATTCATCTTAAGTAGTACTTTCATCAAGTATCTACTGCAGATACTGCTCAAGAGGAATCAGTGGGGAGTCCTTTGCAGCTTTTGGGTGCTCCATTCCTAATGTCTTCACCTCTCCACCGCTGATGCCACCTCCACTGATTCTGCCTTCTCCTGCCTCTATACTACATTAGATGAGAGTTGGAGCAGGCAGCAGATGTTCTTCCAGCTTGAGATTCTTCTTGCGTTACCCTGCATATGATTTCCCCCTTCTAAAAATATCTCTTTATCTTTGTCAGGGGATTCCTGTTATTCTCACTGGTATCATCAATAATACTACTTATGCTTGCCCTAGATCCCTTTGAAGGAAAAGCCTTTTTGCTTCCTTTCTTATGATTGTTGTTACTAACTCCACGTTTACCTTTTGCTTCCTGTGGCATGTTGGTATTTGACTCAGTCACTAAGACTGTCTACGGGTTTTAATTCTTACAATTAAAGGTATTAGACTCTAATACTATACAGACCAGAACTAGTGTTGTTTGGATAGACTGCAAATAAATAACATATGGTCCATCCACATCTCTTACTCAGCTTTATAGTTTCTTTCTCTCCCTCAGTACTTGTCCCATGTTTTCTTGACTTCTGATAGGAAGGCTGTTCTATACATCCATCATCCTTTCTGTAAAAAAAAAAAAAATTATAATAAAATGTTCTTAGATAATTAGGAAACTCACTCAAAGATGAGATTTGTGCAATGTTCTCTCAACCTAGCTTTATGGACTCTCTATCTGGGTAACATCAAACCAGGTTGAGAGAACATTGCACAAAACTCATCTTTGAGTGAGTTTCCTCACTCCGAAGGTCATTAAATCTTCACAAGAGAGCACTGTTCTGTTCGTATGTCTTACTTTGAATGTCAAAGTGGCCCCTAACCCCCTACACTAATACCTAAACCTCACCTTAAGTTACTAGCTGGGCCTCCCATAAATACCTATCTAGGGTGAGGACATTATGGCTAGTCTCTCTCTCTCTCTTTTACTCTCTCTCTCTCTCTCTCTCTCTCATCATGGTCCCCCAAGTGGTTGTATGTAGGAAATACCACAATTCTGGCACTTATCTCAGTGCAAAAAAGTTATTGCAATTTCAGTAACTTAGCTCTTCACATAGGTATTATTGCAATAAACTGCCTATTACCATAAAACACACCCCTTTTTCTATCACATGCGATATATAGTGCATTTTGATAAATCCAGGCCTTAGATACATAAGATTGCTTTGAAACTTACCCCAGAAAAACTATGCACACACAATTGAACCTGCTATTTGATGTGCATACTTTGCCAATAGAATTTATGAATATACTTTTTAAAATAAAAAAGTATGCACTTAAGTCTCAACCCTGCCCAAAATCCATCTCCTGAAAGGCCTCTCCCCTATGCATGTAAAAGCACACCATACAGTATGTATGTGTGTAATTTTATGCATGTATCAATCATGCAGTTTTCTAAAGAGTAAAGTATTATTACTCACAGAAGTCCCTTTGAACCTAACCCTCTTGATGTAAAGGACATAATTTGGATATAGTGGATCTTATCTTCAATGCTTTAATTTCCTGCAATCTCTATAAAGGAAAATGTTCCAAATAAAAATGATGCAAGCAAAAACTTAAGAAATACACATTTTGGGACTTGTGCCTGAGACGATTTAAGCATCTATGCTTCAAAGATGGTCTTTGCATTAGCGTTTTTGGATTATTAAAGTATTTATCCTAGTACAGAGATAGCAAGTTCTGGTTTCTGAATGGTGCAACCAAATCTGGTTTTTAGAGTACCTATTATAGTCACATTAATCTGGTGCTAGGATCAAATTTATGCAGATATAACTCATCAATATTCATGGTGAAAATCCTAAACCCAGATCTGTTTGTGGCTTTAGAAGACTGGGATTTGCTGTGTGCTAATATTTCCTGCTTTCCATGTTTCTAACATACTTACATATCTCCTGAGTTCTTTAATATCTAGCTTTTAATGTCAAACCCATATCTACCTCCAGCCTGGAAAGCAGAAAAAAAAAGGCTTTCTGTCATACCTTAAAATGACTAACAAAGTGTGCAACTGTGCAATTTCTGAGTACTTTAAACTGACTACTATAAACTGCCAGAAACCATTTATGAGTACTTGGAATTTATTGCTATAACCTATTGTCTTCCTGTGATCTTTTGGTTTTTTCACTTGCTTACTGTCCACCTTTTCAGACAGTCTTGTTAAGCTGCCACACCTCATGACTGCTATAATGTTTTTTTTTATCTGTTGTTGCTACACCTATCAATCTAGTGACTGCTATTACACTTTCTAATTTGTTGTTTCTTTCCAATGCATTTATTCAAAAAGGCAGATAATAAATCCACATAAATAAATGCATTTCTGGTATTTGGCACAGCTGCATTTTTGCTCAGAATTCTCAGTACATGACTCTTGGCATGGATTTTTTTTCTCAAATGTCAATTCTCTAATGGTTCTTAAGTCAAAGGGGTTATATATTTAGAAATAAATATTTAAAACAAGCTGTAGGTGATACTTTAATATTGGACTAACATTTGTGAGTAGGTTTCCAGAGTGCACTGACTTGAAGAAGAGAACATAACTGAAAAACTTCTCAGAAATGTTATCCCAATAAAAAGGTATCACTTGTTTGTTGACTTTTATCTCTACCTCAGCATGACCAAATATATGCAGTATGAGGATTCATTTGTGTTTTTCAAATGTAAAAATTTTCTGTTCACATTTGCCTTTAGTCACTAGAACAGAGCTTTCCAAAGTGTGTGTCGCGACACTTTACTGTGTCGCCTGAGGTGTGCCGGTGTGTCGCGCAAGCCCGGTGCACGTGACACACTGGCAAGTGCAGGGACCGGGAACCCATGGCTCCGAGCCAGATATGCTGCATCTGGCTCGCAGACAAGTATCGCCACACTTTCCCGCTGACCCAGCTGCTCCCCGTTCCTCCTCCGCCTGGGCGGAACGCGGCAGGACAGCTGGAGTCAGCGGCACCAGCGTGCTCTCTTCTTCCCGCCCTCCTCCCCCGGAAGAGGAAGTGGAGAGTATCGGGTGAGTGCGCAGCAAGAAGAGGCCACGGTAGTGCGCTCGGCATCGGCCCGAAGAAAAGAAGACTGCAGCGCAGCTCAGAGGAAAATGTTCAACCGCGGCCGATGGGACTCCGCCTCCGCGAGGGCTGAAAATGAAGAGGTTAGCGTTGGGAGGAGGCTGCTGCTGCTGCCGCGAGGCGCGAGTTCCCCCGGGAGTTCCCCCGGGAACTCGCACCTCGCGGCAGCAGCCTCCTCCCAACGCTAACCTCTTCATTTTCAGCCCTCGCGGAGGCGGAGTCCCATCGGCCGCGGTTGAACATTTTCCTCCGAGCCGCGCTGCAGTCTTCTTTTCTTCGGGCCGATGCCGAGCGCACTAGCGTGGCCTCTTCTTGCCGCGCACTCACCCGATACACTCCACTTCCTCTTCCGGGCCGCGGGGCCCTGTGTGTGTGTATGAGAGAGTGAGAGATTGCATGTATGTGAATGATTGAGAGCCTGTACATGTGAAAGAGAGTATGTCTGTGATTGAGAGCCTGCCTGTGAGAGAGAGAGCATGAATGTAAGTTTACCATTGGGAACCTGTATGTGTAAGTTTGTGATTGAAAACCTGTTTGTGTGAAAGAGTATGTGTGTATGATTGAGATCCTTTGTGTGTGAGAGAAATCATGTGTATGTATGATTAAGAGCCTGTGTGTATAAGTAAGAGAGAGATCATGTGTGTCTGTGTGTGATTGAGAGCTGGTTTAGGTGATGGAGCGTGTGAGTATGTGATTGAGAGCCTGTGTTTAAATGAGAGAAAGAGACCATGTGTGTCTGTGTGTGATTGAGAGCTGATTTAGGTGAGGGAGCATGTGAGTATGTGATTGAGAGCCTGTGTATAAATGAGAGAAAGAGAGGACATGTTTGTAAGCATGTGAATGAGAGTCTGTGTGTGAGAGAAAAAGACAGCATGTATGTGTGTGATTGAAAGCCTGTGTGTCTGTAAGCGTGAAAAGATAGACAGCATGTGTGTAAATGTGTAATTAAGAGCCTATATAAGTGAGAGAGAAAAAACATGTGTATATGTGAGTACTGAGAGCATGTGTGTATAGGTGTGTCATTGAGAGCCAGTGTGAGAGAGAGCGCTGGTATGTGACTGAGAGAGGAGAAAGTTCCAAGCAAACCACCCCTCCTCCTGCTAATTCAGAACAATCTCAGGACACCTGGATATCAAACGTTCCCAGGTATGCAGAGCAAAAAAATGTTTGTATCCTTATTATTTTTCATTACTGGGTCTTTGTGTCTGCTATTTTGAAATATTTTGTTGGTATCTGGAAATGTTTTATATGAGTTTTTAATTATTGGATATTCCACTCATCAGCTGTTTCGAAATATGTTCTTTTTGTTAGTACAGTTTTACTGCTGATGATTTTATATTTCTTGATTTGTTTTATAAGGATGGGTGATGTTTCTTTTTTCCTTTGTTACACTGCATACAACCTCTGGTTTGCTAGTAGACTGAATTACTGTGTCCCGAAATTATGTTTGTCTAAAAAGTGTGTCACCAACATGAAAAGTTTGGAAAGCTCTGCACTAGAAGCCCAAAACTGAAAGTGCATTCAGTGCTCGATAACTGGTTAAGTTGGATTTATTAGGGATGTGCAGAAGGATTGATTACATTACATTTGGTATTCGTATTCGTCGGGGGGCAGATACGTTGCATTCGGCAAGGGGGGCCCCCGATCCGTTCATGCGTTCCATTCTTATTAGTGTCCCGGCTAAAATTTAATTAACTACAACCCCCCACCCTTCTGACCCCCCCAAAGACTTGCCAAAACTCCCTGATGGTCCAGCGGGGGTCCGGGAGCCATCTACTGCACACGCCGTCGGCTGCCGGTATTCAAAATGGTGCCGATAGCCTTTGCCCTTTACTATGTCACAGAGGCTACCGGTGCCATTGGTCAGCCCCTGTCCCATGGTAAGAGCACAAGATGGCACTGGCCGTCCATTTCTCTTACCATGTGACAGGGGCCGACCAATGGCACCAGTAGCCCCTGTGACATAGTAAGGGCAAAGGCTATCGGCGCCATTGTGAATACCGGCAGCCGACGGCGTGAGTGCAATAGATGGCTCCCGGACCCCCGCTGGACCACCAGGGAGTTTTGGCAAGTCTTGGGGGGGGGTCAGGAGGGTAGAGGTTTTGTTTAAATTCACTCCTTTAGACGGCGAATAATTCGGTGAAGATTCGTTGTATTTGTGGGAAATCGCGATACGTTTCGTGACGCAACCAATACAACGAATATGGCCCTATACATTACGGATTGTCAATACGTTGCAAACGAATGCACACCCCTAGGATTTATCAGGCTATCTAGCAGTCCACTGAAAATCAGTGGCCACTAGATAGCCAGATAAGTAATTTATCCAGCTATCTTTTAGCTGGTCATTTTGTGGGTGGGCAGTTAACTGGATAAGTAGCAATATTTGCTTTTATCCAGTTAAGTTAATCAGATAAGTTATACTAGCCATAGAAGTGCTCTAACTTAGCTGGATATAATTTTTGAGACTAAGTAAAGAGATATAAGCGGATATTCAGAGGCATAGCCATTTTTTTAACAGAACCTTGGTTTCTTCATTTTCTGAATACAAGGATTTATAATTCTGGGATTTATAACCTAGATTAATATACTTGTATGTTACCATCTTTTGGAAATTCTGCCCCCCCCTAGAATTTCAAAATCATATATTGCTTGCTAAATAATTTGTGAGCACTTGATTACCGGAGGATAAAAAGCAGACCCTGTGCCCCTTTAGTATGAGAGGACATGCTAGGGGATCCTACAGAGAAGCAACCTTTCAGCAGACTCAGTCTTTCAGTAGGTATCAGTCCTTTCGGTCCAGACAGCAAAGGTGGAGCACAAGCTTGAGTAGTGGAACTTCCCGAGCCTCCCAATGAATATATACTCACCCACTTCCAGGAACAAGAGATAGGGGGTCACCTCTCTCTCTTTTATCAGAGGTGGGTCTAAATCACATCAGACCAGTGGGTCTTGGAGGTGATATGTGGTGGATATGCACTGGAATTTCACAGTGTTCCTCGGGATGTGTTCATGGTGTCTACCACTCCCTGCAGAAGAGGGTGGAATGTACATTGTAAAGGCTTCTCAGTCTGATGACTTGGTTCCACTGCCCATGTCACAAGAAAATATGGGCCAATATTTTGTTGTGGCCAAGAAAGAGGGCTCCTTTTGTCTCATCCTGGATCTCAAAGGGGCTCAACTGTCATTTGCAGGTGACTCATTCTCGCATGGAAACTTTTCACTCAGTGATAATGGCTGTGTAGTCATAGGAGTTTCTGACCTCCTTGGATTTGTCCAAGGCTAACCTGCATATTACCATCTAGCTAGAACATCAACATTTTCTGTGATTCATGGTTTTGTGTCATCATTATCAGTTTCGAGCATTACCTTTTGGTATGGCTATTGCGCCCTGTTGCGTCTGTCAGTCTCAGACTGCTTCGCCTGACATGCCTCACCTCTATTTCAGCCTTCTCCACCAGCCTTGGGAGAATGGCGTCCATAGCATCTCCTTGCCGCACCCTCCAGCTTCCCCGGAGTGGCTCTGGTGCGGCGTCCTGCCATGTTGACCTGAGGCCTCCAAGGGTGCGCGTGCGCGCAGCCTCAAATCTTGTAGCAGTGTTGGCACGAACTTTGGGGCGTCCCCCTCAAGTGACATCACTGCTTTTGTATTCAAAAGGTTGCCCATTTGCTGACTCTCACCGAGTTAGCAACAGATTGGTTCCGGTGTGAAGCTGCTGTGCTGCTTCTACTCTACTGGAAGCCACCTTCACCCTCCAGGGTTCTACTAACCTGGGTATCCGCTCCTCGGGGGCCCTTTGCTTATTTCCAGGTGCCTATCCTAAATACAGGTACTCGCTCCTCGAGGGCCTGTGTGTCTATCCTGGTGCCTGCTACTAATTCTTCAACCTGCTGGAACACTACCTATCAGCTACAGAGAGTGAATACAACTTCTCCCAGTCTGTCCATCTACAGCTTCTCGCTGCCCATCTGCATCGGGCCCTACACCACCATTGTGGAACGGGTCTCCTCTACCGAGGATTACAGACTGTTAATACCTATCCTCTCTCTACTGCTCATTGGAAACTTTATCTACTCAGCTACCAGGGAGTGTGTTATAAATCTGCCAGTCTGTCTCTCCTACAGTGCCTTATTGGACATCTGCATCGGGGCCTTACACCACCATTGTGGGATGGGTCTCCTACGACAAGGATCATAGACTGTTGCTATCCAATCTACTCTCTACTGCCATCTCTGGTGGACCACACTAGCTGTATAATAAAAGATATATTCTCTGTGTTTGTGCATCTGAGTCTAGCACAGTGCTTCAGTTCCCTACGGGGCCCCTCCCCGTAGGAGATTCCATCACTGTTGCCCCTGAGAATCCACCAAACACCTCGATATCATAACATGCCCAGACCTTTTTCCAAGATTATGGAGATGGTGGCAGCAGAGTTGGGAAAGGATGGGATCCTGTTACATCTGTACTTGGATGACTGGCTATGATAGAGATACTGGCTGGATTGGATAGCTTGGAGGAGAAGGGGTTGGATAGCATGGAGAGATGGGTTGGAGGGGGCAGAAGGAGGTGAAGGATCTGTAATGTTTTTTATTCTCCAAGGAAGGAAGGGAAACGGAGTGAGGGCCAGCAACATTATTAGGAGTCTTTTCATTTTGGAGTGGTTGGGGGGGCTCTAGCAGCAGGGATTTAAAAGATTAATGGTGGTGGATGGTGGGAATGAAGCCAGGAGACCCAGGTTTAGGGGGGGGAGTTAAATAAAAGGAGTGCCATGAAACCAGATATCTTTTGAAGGTATTTGATTAAGTGGCAGGTTATCCAGTCACTGCAAAACAGTTTACATCAGACATAGATATTATTTAAAAATAGAATCGTAAAAGCCCAGACCAGATATATTTTGTACATTTAATAAGGTGGAATGCCAAAGGACTGCAGAATTTGAAAAGAAGCTTGCTGTGGAAGCAAAAACTCATAATAAAAACTCTTTTAGACATATTTTAAACAAAAAGACTGCGAGGGAGGCAGTTGGACCATTAGAGGATTGAAGAGTAAAAGGGGCACTAAGGGAGAACAAGGCAATAGCAGAGAGATTAAATGAATTATTTGCTTTTGTCTTTACTGAGGAAGATGTAAGGCAGATATTCATGCCAGAAGTGATATTTAAAGGTGAGGATTCAAAGAAACTGAAACAAATCTCAGTGAACCTGGAAGATGTAATATGACAAATTGATAATCTAAAGAGTAGCAAATCACCTGGATTAGATGTTATATATCCCAGAGTACTGAAAGACTGAAAAATGAAAATGCTGACCTACTATTAGTAATCTATAAGCTATCATTAAAAATTGGCTATGGTATCCTCATCTAGTTATACTAAACTTTGGGACTAAGTCATTAAGACAAAGCTCATGGAGATTAAATACATCTTTACTTGGAGACAAACATTTTACTGACTTATTGTTAACTGTGGTCAGAGATTTTAACTCTGATAATGCTGAGCAAGATTATACCCCAATATTGCGTTGGGAGATATTTAAAGCTTATCTTAGAGGTAAAAGTATTTCCTAGGCTAGTTTTAAGAAAAACGAGAGAAATAAACAGATTGATAGGCTTCAAAATTATATAAAAACTCTAGAAGCATGCCACAAACAATCTTTTTCTGGTAGAGTTCTCAAGAGATTGGAGTCAGCTAGAGCTCCTCATCCTCTCACCAGGGGCAGTCCTTGATGATGTGCTCTTTTGCTCCACAGTAGACACATGCCTTTGGCACCTGCTCTACTTTACTCTCAGCAGAGGCCCACAAGGGATTGTCAGTTTCTTCTCCCCTATAAGGGCAACACTTCTCCTCATTTTCTGCATAAAAGTGAACAGAAGAAGAAATTATCCATGTGTTCATTCCTGTGTTGTGCCAGTATCTCTGAGGCACATTTTTCTCTTCAATTTGAGAATCATCTCTGCTCTAGAAATTTATCTTTATCCATGTGGACTTTATCCTCTAGGGCTGGCAGCATCACTAAGCTGACGTCCATGACTTTCTTTTCCTCATGTCAACAGTCCCTTCCTAAATGACCCCTCCTTCCACAGATGAAGCAACTGGGAGAGGCTGTGGCTGGTGGCTTGGGTATAGAAGATGAGCTGTCTGCCTCAGAAGATCACTGTTGGGATCCTCAACTTTCATTGCTGCACCAGGAAGATTGTGCGGGCTGTCTTTCTAAGCTCTGTATCATGTTGGGCATTAATTGTGCCTGGTGGAAGGCGTCCACCATTTCTAGTGTTTTTTCCAAAGTGAGCTCTTGGTATCAGCAGATCCAGTTCTGCATGGGATGGCCAAGTGCATCTAGAAACTATTCTAGAAGCATCTGTTTGGCTACTTCAAGGTCAGGCATTGTCTCTGACTGAAGCCACTTTCAGTCAGCATCTTTCAGACAATAGAACAGGTTTTCGGGGCTTTCTCCAGGCTGTAGGGTGCCCCACTGGAATTGCTGCTGGTATGTTTCTGAATTATATTCACCTCTTTTTAGGATAGCAGTCTTGACTTCCACATATGTGGTCCTTCCATCTGGATTGGCCACTTGGAAAGGCTGCTTGGTTGTAGCCCATGAGCATATTTTCAGATATATGTTCCAGTTGACGTCTGGCCATCCTGACAGGCAGTATGTCCTTTCAAAGTTTTTCAGGAAGATCTCTGGGTCCTTCCCTGCCTTCAGATTAAAAAGGACATGAGGTAACAGATTCATCTCAGTTGTAACAGCTTGTATGACTTGAGCAATCTACACCAGCATCCCTTGTTGCTGGATGAACTGTTCATATTAATTTTGCATGAATTTCTGTAGCTGCTGCTGAACCTCTGCCAGGATATGTATCAGCCGCTCCAAGTTCTTTGCTCTTCCACCTTCACAAGCCACAAATTTGGTGAGTCTCTGGGAAAGAAGACATTTTATTTAGATCTTTTATATACCGTAGTTCCAAATGAAGATCAAAAAAGTTTACAAAGAAACATTCATACTTAGATCAATATTTACATTCACTCAAAATAAATGAGAGTAATATTAAATTATGGTGAAGTTCAAGTAAATGGGGCCTTAGGCTAGTAGTCCAGAAAATCAGTTTCAGCTGTTATATATACATCATAGAGTTGACATGGGGTATATTTATTCTCTCGTTATTTATTATTGTCTTTGTCCTTATTATTGCCAACTCTGCATTCAGGTAATTTTAAGTTAGGTCATAGGCATTTTAAATAGCCATATTTTTAGTTAGAGATGCTGACAGAAAACAAGAAAACTCTTTCTGTCCTCTCCGGCCCTTACTAACTGGTTATTTCAATAGCTGATTCAGGCGGAACTAACCTCCTTTGCCTGATATAACAAAGTACCATGCTGTCTCTGTGGTCAGTCCCCAGGAAAAGAAAATACATTTGTTTTTGTTTTTTTCTTCTATTTCTATGTACTCCTGTTTGTGCTCCACACTTAGGAGTCTCACTTCTACTACCATATGTGGTCACTCCGGAGCAGCCACATGATGCGAACAGCCAGGAGTACTAAAAGGAAGCCAAACTCCAGCTGGTTCCACATAAACTATTTATAGGCAAAACCAAAATACAGAGTAGAGGCCAGTTATGACAGCAATCTCACAATAATCAAGTATAAGTAGTTCTTGCATAAGCTGGCTTCCTGCCTTCTCTCTGGGCTCCTCCAGCCTTCTGGGCCCTGCCTTCTTATCCAAGGCTCCAGGAATCCTCCCTGGCCCAGAATTCTTTTCTGGGTTGGCTCTTAAGGAGGATTGGGCCAGATCCTTCTTTAGGTCCTTTAAGGTGTTCTGAGGAAGTTTCTTATACACTCCCTCACAGGCAGTCATCAACCAGGAAAAGGATCTAAGCATCATTATGGATAATATGTTGAAATTCTCTGCTTAGTGTGCAGTAGTTTATTCTTGTATTAAATTCCAAAAGGTGATTTCCTATGTCCCCATAGAGCAACCTTAATATTATAATCAATCGTTATTATATGTTATAAAATAATTAAGGGTGATGGGTGATTGTTTCATATATTTAAAGTCACCATCCCGGTGCCATGTTAATGCTGTAATCATTAACAACCAACCACCATCCTGATTTTAAGCAAACGAAAAGTTTTTATTTTATTTTTTTATTTTATTCTAAAATTGCAATAATGGGACACAGGGATTCCCCGAGTCTCTATATGCTAGTATTCAACTATATAATCTAGACTTCTCTCTGTGACTAGCACTTTTAAATGTTTATACTCAAGCCGTCCAGTTACCGCCGCTGTTACTTAGCTTGTAAGAATGTCTATCATATGTCTATCATATGGCTTGAGTATAAACATTTAAAAGTGCTAGTCACAGAGAGAAGTCTAGATTATATAGTTGAATACTAGCATATAGAGACTCGGGGAATCCCTGTGTCCCATTATTGCAATTTTAGAATAAAATAAAAAAATAAAATAAAAACTTTTCGTTTGCTTAAAATCAGGATGGTGGTTGGTTGTTAATGATTACAGCATTAACATGGCACCGGGATGGTGACTTTAAATATATGAAACAATCACCCATCACCCTTAATTATTTTATAACATATAATAACGATTGATTATAATATTAAGGTTGCTCTATGGGGACATAGGAAATCACCTTTTGGAATTTAATACAAGAATAAACACTGGGTGAATTTATTGTGGATAGTGTATTGTACTCACTTGGTGAGGATCCGTTGGATATTACTAGTGTGCAGTAGTGGCAAGGAAAGAAAATATAATGTTAGGAAGAATTAGGAAAGGGAGAATAAAACAAAGAATATCATAATGCTTCTGTATCACTCCATGGTAGACCATACCTTGAGTACAGTATGCAATTCTGGTGAAATAGAAGAATTAGAAAAAGTGCAGAGAAAGGCAACCAAAATGATAAAGGGGATGAAATGATTCCCCTGTGAGGAAATGCTAAAGAAGTTAAGGCTTCTCAGCTTGGAGAAGAGATGAGTGTGGGGAAATATGATAAAGCTTTATAAAATAATGTGAAATAGAACAGGTAAACATTAATCGGTTAATTACTCTTTCAAAAAGTACAAAAACTAGGGGATATACAATGCAGTTACTATGTGATACATTTAAGACAATAGGATAAAAACATTTTTTACTCAATGCATAATTAAACTCTGGAATTTATTGCCCAATATGTGGTAAAAGCTGTTTATATAGTTGGGTTTAAAAAATGTTTTGACAAGTTCCTGGAAGAAAAGTCTATAAACCATTATTAAGGTGGACTTGGGGAAATTCATTGCTTATCCCTAGGATAAGCAGCATGAAATCTATTAACATTTTAGGGTCCTGCCAGGATCCTAAAAAGAAACAGGATGGGCTTGATAGACCTTCGGTCTTACCCAGTATGGCAAATCTTATGACATACACACCTAAATTTTCCTGCCAATCGGGTGGCCAATTTTCTAGAACATTATTTCTACATGTTAAACACTATTTTACCCACAGAAGTCCCTTTGAAAATTACTCTCAGGGAGGATAACTTTCAAAACTGCTCACATCCGCCCATGTGCACTTGAATATGGGCACATACAAAGTTGCTACTGAATTTTATAACCAGAATGGAAAGGTTATAAAATACGTGTACATACATGCAAAATGCTCACATAAGTAAAATGCACAAACCATGCAGGTTTGGACTTATCCAGATAAATGGCAATTTATCTTGCTAAGTAATATCATATAGCCGGATAAGTCCGACAAGCACTACTTAGACAGACAAGTAGGCCTGCTGCTACTTAGCCATACAGATTGGAATATAGATGGATAAGTGCTGCTATTTATCTGAATAAGTTCACATTTGTCCACCTAAGTAGCAAGAAAGGTGCTACTTAGCCAAATAAGTTAGAAATTAGCCAGATAAGTATGTGCAACTCTTATATCCACATATTGGATTTCCAATTTAACAAGGATACACATGTAGATTTTTATCACATTAATTTGATATTGTTACCCCTGTAAGTCAGCTTTTACATGTGTAAATCAGGGTACTTTTTAACTTGCTCATGGCAATGAAATAACTAATTTTATCATTTAGTCTACCAGTTTCCCTAGTCCATCTGCAGCTAATGAAGACTCTCCTGGTTCTTCAGCCTGAAGTCCCCCCATAGCATCCACACCCTCTACCCAGTCATTTTTTCCTTTAATAAAGTTTGGATCACTTGCACAGATATGAGGGGAATTTAAATCCCCAGCACGCAGAAATCCCGGGCAATATGTGTATGGCCGGGTCGAGCGCATGCCAAGCACATTTTCAAAAACAGCCCAGCCTTGCAGAAGTGCCAGGCATTTAAAAAGGGGCAGGGCGGGGGAGGGCCAGGGCGGGGTCTTGGTGGGTCAAGGGCTGGCCAAGACAGCGCCATTTTGCGCTGTCACGGTGAAGCGCAAAATGCCACCCACATGCCACATTTAAAATTTACCCCATATTGAGCAGAAGTAAATATAAGCAAGTAAAAGATGTAGGTTTATCATTTTGGCAGATTTTAAAATAACAACTTATTTGCATACATGTTGACCCCAGACTGGAACACTGCTGGCATGCACCTTTCTTACACATGCACATTGTCCCCAATTTATGCGTGTAAGTTGTAGTATTGAAAATAGAATGAATACACCTATGGGCTATTTTATGCATGCAAGCTAATTGTTACATGTATAATGTCTGAAAATTTACATTGCATTGTTCATGCAATTGTATACTCCCCCATTCTAAACACCCCTCGCATAGGAATCCCTCTTTCTAATTTGACTAAAGGTATGTGTTATCAAAAATCTGCATGTGCTTTTCACCCAGGACAATCTAGCCAGGTTACTGATTACATAGCTAAATCCCTTTGAAAATTGCCTTACCCATGTCATGAAATGGGTCATCTCTTCCTAAAATAACAGAACATTGTAGAGTACTAAAAAATGAAAAAGCAACATGAAATATCCAAGAAGCAAGCAATATATTAGACCAAACATCCCTTTTTATTTTAAAATGAAGATACTGCAGGGCAAGTTTGTCTGGTACAGATCTCAGTCCAAACCTGAATTCTTATCTTCTACACACAATATATGACTGTAAAAGCCATTACCTAAAATTATACTAATGATCTTAGCTCAGACTCTGTGGTATTGCAATCTGCTGCCGACCCATTATGTGTTCAGCATATTCAGCATTTTTCGTCTCAGAGAACAAACATTTAATGGAATGATATAAATAACTTCAGTCTGCTAGAGAGTGGATTGTCTTAGACATGGTCGAATTACAATAAGGAATATTGGAAAATTGCTCAGAATTCATTTGATGGATTATGATTACCTCCCCAAAGAAAAAAAGTCTTTGTTTGAAACTTCTTCATTATACCGTATCACTTTATTCCTCATATTTCCTAGAACATTTCTCACAAATAATGGTTATACACAAATATTTTTAGTCATTGAAAGTAAAAAAGCAATTATTGAAAGTAAAATAATTTTATACTGAAATGCAGAATTCTGTAAGTACCATGTTTAAAATAACTGCATTATGTGTATAAATCATAAGTTCATAAACTGCAGGTTGTCACTATGGGGACAATTTTGAGAAACCGTTTAGGTGGACTGACTATGCTGGAAATTTTGACCTATACAACCTATGCTGGATTTTCAAAGAAAGACTACTTGGGTAGTTTTTCTTTGAAAATCAGGCATAATTGGAACTTGTATAGAGGAAAACAGACCCATGCACTGTCCTAGATCCCAATAAGTACTGAACAGATATTAGGAAGTTGCACAATAAAAGGTTGTTGTTTTTTTAAAGTACAGTTTCCCTGTACAAGTTCCAATCCCCTTACCTCAGCCAGAGGCCCCTACCACAGACCTGCTGAAGAAAAACCTTTCCGCCTACTTCCCAAGACACTGAGGAAGAGAGAGATTCCTTGGATTTCAACAATCTAACCCCCATCCTCACCCCATACCCATCCTTTACACTTTCCTGGTCTGTGTCCATAGGCTGGTGGTAGGAGTATGTCCCTTCTGTTCCGTGTGCCGTCCGCGGCAGAACCGCGGCATGGCCCCCCTCACCTTTCTACACGGACTCCAGCCTCTGGCTCCTCCTCGCTGGTGACGGTGGGCCGTCAGCTCCATCCTCGGGCCTCCCCCGGTGCCTCCAGCTCTGCCACTGTCCCCGGCGTTCCCAGTCCTGCTGCCACTGCTCGTCGGGCCTCTCCGCGTGGTCTGTGGAGAGACGCTACTAGGCGTGCTGCGCCCCTCCCTAGGCACGCGTGCATCGCTGATCTGAAAGAAAGGGGGGAAAAGGGGGGGAAGGGGAGCCATAACCCTAGCAAGGTGGCTTAGGGATTGCCCCCACTTGTCCAAGATGTTATCCTATGACTCACGGACTATGTAGGCAGGGGCACCTCATTATCCATGTGCAGATCTTTTCAGACTTTCCCCTGTTCATACCTACACCTATGCCTACTTGAATAAGAAGGGGAGGGAGAACTCTAAAACAAACAACTCAAAGACAAAGAACCAAACCATAATCAGGAGAGGAGAGGGGCTTGCAGAGCACTCTGTTTAGTACCCAGAGGGGCAAAACTTTCCACCGCTCCCAGACACCACCCAGTAATGCTTGGCCTTCAGACGGAAATGCATGATAGCCTTGAAGAGGGGCCCTGCACTCCAGCTGGGACCTGCCAGTCACCTTATCCCCCTGATCCACCAAGTGACTTGTTTCGCCATAGCGAGAAAATGGCTGACCAGCTGGTCCCACAAATGCAAGAGGTCCCTTTGCGATACTGTGCACCCGTAAACTAGAAGGTAGGGGATGGAGTTCAGCCAGAAGTTCAAAAAAAGAAAAAAGAGGATCAGATGGCATCCTACCACCAAGTGTGCCACAAATTCCTCTGTTTTGTAGAATGAGCATAGTGAGGAGGAGTCCATGAATCTACTTTAAAAAAAAAACCAAAAAACCTGCTGGTTCTCAATTAACCATGCACCAGCTTCCAACATAGGTCCCTGTTTTTGGGGGGAGTTGGTTCAGCATAATACAGTTCTTACTTTGGGCCTCCATTGTCTCCCAACTCTACCCACCACATCATGTTGGGCCTGGAGATGAGGGTTAGGTATTATATGATATGAAGCACCAGCAGAGTGCAAAGTGTGCTGAGGTATGTCCCTCAGTCTGCTGATGCTACAGGATGGGAGAAGATTAGGCTAAGAAAGCCCTGTAGCAGGCACATTAGGCCCAATGAGCAGGTATGGAGGTGCTGGGTTCAGTGAATGTTGCGCCCGTCGGTCGCAGACGGCTGCAACCTTTGCTGCTCACCTCATTTTGCCCTATAGCTCCAATTCTGGCGAAGCTGGTCACCATTGCCTCTGCACGCCGACCTCCCTGTTGTTCCCCGGACGGCGTGGGCGATCCCGGTCACCATCTTGAATCTGGTGTAACTTCGGGCATGCGTGCGCCTGCCTCCGTCTTATCCACGTCATGGCGGGAACCTCAGGGGCGTCCCCTCCGCATGACATCACTGCCTATGTGTACTTAAGCCTACAGGACCTTCCTACGAGTTAGCAAGGATTCCATCTTGCTCAATTTCTTTCCTCAGAGACGCTTCGCCTCACTGTTCCTGCGTTCCAGACTGAGTATCTCAGGTACCCACTCCTCGGGGACCTTGCTGCACTCAGGGCTATCCACTCCTTGGAGAGCCTTCTCTGCAAGTCTCACCTTCACCAGCTCAGTGAGTACCTCTCGCTACTTTTACAGACGACCCTTCAGTATTCCTGTTCCAGGTCTCCACTGCTGCTTCCACAATATCTCTACTGCAACACTATGGAGTGAATACTAGACCTAATCTACAACTCTGCTTCTCTCTTGCTGTGCGGATCCTTGGGTTACCCCGCTCTGCGGACCACTACCGGATCCACGCTGCCTTGTGCCTGCTGCCAACATCTATCTCCAGCCTACCCCACACTACGGACCTCTACCGGAGCTACCATGCACAAGAACTACCAAGAAGCAAGTATTTCCCAGGTTACCCCGCTCTGCGGATCACTACCGGAGAATCCATCTCAGGTCTTCCTACTCCAGGACTTTGTTTACAAACCCGCTCCTCGGGTTTCTCTTGCTGTATAATAAATATCTCTCTGTCTCCTGTGTCCATCACTGCTGAGACTCCGCCTGTCATGGAGAATCCCCACAGGGCTCTTCCCTGTGGGTGGAGTCAGCTCTCTCCACGACCCAAGGGCCCACTAACCAAGTTCAAGTATAACAGTGGAAAGGGACCTACATCCTGTAGAACCCTCTTGATCAGGATGGACTGCTCATACCGACAATAAAGTGTACACATAACCCCTTGAATCCTATGGAGGATCAGTCCAGTAATGTGAGGGAAGGCTTTCACCTCTTTCCCATTGCCGGTTGCACTTCAGATGATCACCATCTGTTGACATACCAGCCGAGTGAAGCTGAGTCCCTGTGGTGGGAATCTTCAGCATCTCTGCACTCAGACTGGCATGAGAAGAATGGGCTTACCCAGGTCACCTTTTGTAGATGCAGTTTGGTCCATTGACACAACAACTAGGCTTCAAGCCTTAAAATGTTCCTGGTAGAAGACTGGCAGTATTGAAAGGTCATTAATGCATACACTTTCTACATGCAATCTACATGCTTGATGGAAAAAAAAAGCCACCAGTGTGTGCCATTGGGGAGGAGAGTTTGCATATAGAAATATCTGCAAGGCATGCAGGAGGGAGGGATGCAACTGATTCATCAGCACCTTAGACCATGTCCACCATCTCTTAGAGGAAGGCCTAGGACCCCCCACAGAGACCCCGTGCTTCCTGCCAACCCAGAAGAAATTCAGCAGCTTCCTCTAAGTCCAGGCAAGAAATCTGAGGCTGGGCTCTGGGCAATCAGATGGAGACACACCATGCTGGAACCAACTGGTTGACCACCAAGACCCTTTCCCAATAGAACACCAATCATAGCAGATCCAACCATGACATCTGATGAGGTCCTACCTTTTCTTCAAAATCCACCCAGTTGACTGGGGCTGTAGCATCTGTAACAGAAAGGAGGACCCCCTAAATACTCTAGGGTCTACCTACCCTAGGAAAACTTCTCAAGTTGACCAGGAAGCTTACTCACCTACTGCAGCCCCACCAGAAGGCTGGAGCACTTGCTCCACTTGATCTTGGCTGAGGAAGCCACAGAATAAACCTGTTGACAGGCTGACATCCATTTCATATCAAGTGGGTTTTAATCCACGAGGAACATGTCATTGGCATAGACTAAGAGGATGGCCTACAAGTCAAGATCCTATAACACCAGCCCTGTGAGCTGCCTGTACAATAGGCACAGGACCATTTCTATAGCTAGTGCATACAATTGACCCAACAGTGGTAACCCTGACGTATCCCTTGCCCAAATCCCAGAGACGCAGCCAACGACCAGTTCACCTTGACTAGGTACTCTGCTTGGGAGTATAAAAGGAGAAAGTGTTCCAAAAATGGAGGCCAAGTCTTCATAAGTTACCCTGATATACATGCTCAGAGGTTTCTCTTGATCAGGTGACAAAAAGATTACCGACAGACCATCCCTCTTTACCAGTTGAATTAAATCTCAGACAAAAAAGATATTAGCATAAATAGTCAGGATAATTTCTGCCAGCAAGAACTTCAGCCACAGCAATAAAGCTTTAGCCAGGATCTTATAATTTATGCACAGCAGTGAGACTGGGTGCCTGTTCTGTATGTTGTATGAATCTTCCTCCTTAGATAAAAGGATCAACATCTGTTGACATACATCAGTCTGGCCTCCAAGGCTTTGGCCAGGACCCACAGGAGATGGGGCCCAGCAAGTTAAAAAAGTGATCAAAAAACTCTGTTGTTAGCCTGCGGGGTATCCTGTCTAAGGCAGCACAGTTACTTATCCAGCTTCTCTCCACTACCCCTGATGATGGCAGAAAGCCCCTCTCACAGGAGTTTGTAGGCATCCAAATCAGCTGGGTCTGGAGAGAAGAGAGCTGAGTAAATGTCCCAGACTCTCACCTTGATCCTCTTCGGCTCCATGAAGAGGGTACTAACAGCAGACAGCAAGTACTCCATCTGTTTCTTCTTCCCCCTCCTTCTCCCAAACCATAAAAGAAGCATGAGCCACAGCCCATCTCCCAAAGGAAACAAACCTGAAACTTCAGATAAGTCCCCTGATCTCACTGCTTCTCAAATCAAGGGTCCAGAAGACTTGTTTCTTATTCTCATAGTCCACTTGTAATGTATAGCATCATCCCTGCATCAGAGAATAAAGCCTCAAGAACAAACACTTCCCACATAAGCTGCTTCAACACGTGACATCACCCCACTACTGACATCCCTGGCATACCCGATACAGCATTTTGAGGTGAATCTTCCCCACATCCCACCTTGACTAAGGACAAATCTGCCTTTCAGTGGTACCAGTTCACCCAGAATTCCTGAATGGTTCTACAAGCCCCTCTTCCCACAGGAGGGAGTTATTAGAGTGCCAATGTGTGAATCAAGGCTAGACAGAGTCAAGCTTCGACTTCATAGCCACTTCAAAGTGGTTTGAGAAAATTGCCAGCTCAATGGCACTGGCCAGGACTTGTGACATTAAGGAGCTGGAAAAGTACACCCAGTTGATCTGGGATCAGAATACCTTTCTTTTTCACTATCTTCATGTAAGTGTTGCATCTAGAGGTGGACCCTTAGGTGAGACGAGGTTGGAACTTCCTATAGGAGTTACCTATCGGCCCTCATCATCGGGAGGTGGATGTAGACAGTGGAGACCCAACCGGACCTTCACCTTTACCAGCCCTTGTTCCCCGCAGGTTGAGCCCTTGGATGCCGGGGCCGAAGGACTTAGGAGCAGGTCTCCCTGAGGCTGGTCTATGCTTGTGAGGTGTAAGCAAGTCAGGTCAGGGCAGACGGCAAGTAGAAGAATCTGAAGATGGGCCAGAGGTCAAGGCAGTCGGCTAGCAGCAGAAACGGAGAACAGGCAGAGTAGGAGAGGGTAGACGGTGAGTAGGAGAATCTGAAGATGGGCCAGAGGTCGAGGCAGGTGGCTAACAGCAGAAACGGAGAACAGGCAGACGGTCGGGGCAGGTGGCAGATGAAGGCAAAATCCAGGGGTGAACCGAGTCAGGAACCAGGAGAGCAAGTCAGGGGAACGTGGAGTCGGAGCAGGAGCAGGAGCACAAGGAGGCTGGAAGACGCGGAGGCTGGAAGACATGGAGGCTGGAAGACATGGAGGCAACACGCAGCTCTAAGGCAGAGTGAGACCTGTTGCTGAGGTGAAGGTAAGGCAGT
This sequence comes from Rhinatrema bivittatum, assembly GCF_901001135.1. Lineage (NCBI taxonomy): Eukaryota > Metazoa > Chordata > Amphibia > Gymnophiona > Rhinatrematidae > Rhinatrema > Rhinatrema bivittatum. The sequence goes on along the minus strand of NC_042615.1, from coordinate 708,823,988 downwards.
GGTAGCTGCCTTAAATAGGTCCCAGGGCGGGTCGCACCTCCGGGTCCCATGGGAGGTGTTTCCTGCTGCTTCCCCTTTAAGAAGGGGGAGGTGCCACACGCGCGTGTCTAGCGGCAGCTGTGATTGGCAGTACAGGGATGGCAGGGCCAGCTCCCCGCCACGCCAAGGAAGCAGAGGGACTTGCCGAGCGGGAACTGTGGTGGAGGCCCGGACCTGTCTGAGGGGTAGTTGTGGCCGATTGCGGCGTCCCACAGCCAGCTACCACAACAGCACCCCCTCCTCTAAGCCCCCCTCCCCGGGGCTTGGGCTTCCTTGGGTGTGCGACGTGAAACTTCTTGAGGAGTCCTTTATCCAAGATGTTGGCTCTGAGTTCCCAAGAGTTCTCTTCCAGGCCATACCCCTCCCAGGCTATCAGGTACTCCCATTTCTTATTGCGGAAGCGGATATCCAATACTTCCTTTACTTGGTAAATTTCATCACCTTTAGAGGAAATTCTCTCAGGCTCGAGCAATCTCCGAGCTGGCCAAGACAAGATCAGTGGGTTAAGTAGGGAGACATGGAAGATGATGCGAATTTTCAATGATGCCGGGAGGCGGAGATGATACGTGACTGGAGAAATCTGTCGCAGAATGGAAAAGGGGCCAATATAGCAGGGTGCCAGCCTAATGGAAAGCACCCGAAGTCGTATGTTGCGAGTGCTCAGCCATACCTTGTCTCCTGGTTTAAGTAGTGGAGCGGGGCGTCAGTGTCTGTCAGTGGTAATCTTAGTTCTCTGGGTGGCTTTGTGAATCAACTTCTCTGTTTGGGACCACAATGTCTGAAGCTCTTGTGCAGTCAACTGGGCGGCTGGAGAGGGGACAGCAGAGGCACTGGAAGTGGAGGAAGTGGTTGTTTCCCATACACCACAAGGAATGGCGAAGACCGAGTCGCAGCATTAGGGTGTGAATTGTGCGAGAATTCCGCCCAAGAAAGGAGGTCTGCCCAGTTGTCCTGTCGCTCGTTTATGAAGGCTCGCAGGAAGGTCTTTAATGTGTACTTTATTCTGCTTGGCCGTTGGCTTGCAGGTGGTAAGCAGTGGTGAAATCTAGCTGAATATTGAATTTACGGCACAGGGATCGCCAGTATTTGGCGGTAAATTGAGCCCCGCAGTCGGAGACGATGTGACTAGGTAGTCCATGGAGGCGGAAAATATGGGAAGAGAACAACTTTGCCAATTCTGGAGTGGATGGAAGCGCTTTGAGGGTGACGAAGTGAGCCATCTTAGAAAAGTGGTCGGTGATGACCCAGATAATTCTGTTGCCACTCGAAGAGGGGAGATCTACCATGAAGTCAGTAGATATATGGGTCCAAGGTTCCTGGGGGGCTGGCAGCAGCTGTAACAGCCCCCAAGGTCATCCCACCAAGGGCTTCTGATGAGCGCAGGTGGGACAGGAGTCCACATAGGCCTTTACGTCCTTGTCCATCAGTGTCCACCAATAGTACTGCTTGAGTAAGAAAACAGTCTGTGCCACTCTAAAACTTGTTGCTGGAGTCGGGTCAGAACTACCATCTTCCCAAGGGGAATGGCTTGGGAGACGGCTATCAAGGCGCATGCCGGATCAATGATGTAGCCGGGGGGATCTGGGTTATTTTCCTGCTCCAAGGATTGGGAGATGGCATTGGCCCTGATATTCTTGACGGCTGTCCTGTACTTTACAAAGAAGTCAAAGTGGCTAAAAAACAGGGACCAGCGAGCTTGATGGGTGTTCAGGTGCTGGGTGTGGCAAAGATGCTCCAAGTTTTTGTGGTCGGTATAGACCGTGATGGTGTGATAGGCCCCCTCCAACCACTGTCCCCATTCCTCGAAAGCCATTTTCATAGCTAGGAGCTCTTTATCGCAGATGCCATAATTTCTCTCCGCTGGAGAGAATTTGTGGGAAAAGTAAGAGCAGGGATGGAAGGTTCCCTTAGTGGTGAGCTAGCCCAAGACTGCCCCAACAGCAATGGAGGATGCATCAACTTCCAAAATGAAGGGGCGCGTGGGGTCCGGGTGACGGAGGCAAGGCTCCCAAAGGAAGGCTTGTTTCAAGGTTGTGAAGGCAGTTTGTGCTTCTGTAGCCTATTCTCCGGCACTGGCTCCTTTCCGGGTGAGTGCTATGAGTGGTGCAACCAACTGGTAAAAGTGAGGGATGAAATGCCTATAAAAATTGGCAAAACCCAAAAATCGTTGCAGAGAGCGAAGGTCCGAAGGTTAGGGCCAGCCCCGGATGCAAGCCACCTTCTCCAGATCCATTCTGAAGCTGGTACTGGAGACAATATACACCAAAAAGGGGAGAGATTCTTCCTCGAACATGCACTTCTCCAGCTTTGCAGAGTCTGTGGGTGCGCAGACGTTGGAGGACTTGTTGGACGTTGTGCCGATGAGATTGGAGATCCTTCGAGAAAACAAGGACATCATCAAGGTATACCACCACGCTAGTGTAGAGTAAGTCCCGAAAGATCTCGTTCATCATTGATTGGAATACTGCGGGGGCGCTGCACAGCCCGAATGGCATTACCAGATATTCGTAGTGACTGTCTCGGGTATTAAATGCGATTTTCCACTCATCCCCCAGTTTAATCCAAACCAAATTGTATGCACCTCGGAGGTCTAGTTTGGTGAAGATTTGGGCTCCCTGCAAGTGATCCAATAGCTCCGGAATGAGAGGCAAGGGGTACCGGTCCTTTTTGGTTATGGCATTAAGTCCCCAGTAATCGATGCAAGGCCGAAGAGAGACTCTTTTTTAGCCACGAAGAAGAAGCCAGCCTCTGCCAGTGATGTTGAGGGGGTGAATGAAACCCCTCTCCAAATTTTCCTGTATATTTTTGGTCATGGCCTCGGTCTCAGGTAGGGACAGGGGGTACACCCTTCCCCATGGGGGAATGCTACCGGGGAGCAGGTCGATTGCACAGTCAAATAACTGGTGTTCCGGCAAGATTTCCGCGCTCTCCTTGCAGAAGACATCGGCATAGGAGTTGTACTGAGGAGGTAAACCCAGTGAAGCTGTGGCTAGTAACAAAGGAGGGCACGCAACGGGGTGGAGACATTCCCGGTGGCACCAGGGGCCCCATTTGGCCAACTGAAGCATCTCCCAGTCGATGACGGGGGACTGCTGCTGAAGCCAAGGCAGTCCGAGGATATAGGGTGGATGGCCCTTTTGATAACGTGAAATGCTATCTTTTCATAGTGTTACATGCCAGACCGGAGGCGAATGGGAAGAGTGTCCTGATGATCCTCCCAGGAAGCAGGTCACCCAAAATGGAGGAGATCACCAATGGAATGCATCACGGTTCTGTGGGTAGACCTAATTGGTCAACCAGGTCCTTCAAAATAAAGTTTCCCCCTGCGCCTGAGTAAAGGAGGGCCAGGGTAGGAAACACATACTGGTCTGTAAGTATGGTCACTGTGAGCACAAGTTGGGGAGCGGGCTTTGTGAAACCTAGAACCACCTCTCCAGCTGGTTCTAGGCCTGGATGTTTCCCAGCCTCTCCGGGCAACGGGCCAGGAAATGCCCCTTCCCCGCACATTACAGGCATAGGCCCATGGTTCGGCAGCGCTTTCTTTCCTCAGGGGTCAGGGGGCTTCATCCATATTGCATGGGCTCCTCCTGCCTTGTAGTCCTGAAGGCAGGTGGAGACCCCACCAGGGGTCTGGAGAAGGACGGTGCCAAAGAGATGGGTCTAAGGGGCGGCCGTAACTCTCGGGTGCATTGCTGGAGGCGTTGATCAATCCAGGCGGCCAGATCGATAAGGGAGTCCAAAGATTCTGGGAGATCCCAAGCTGCCAGTTCATCCTTAATGCAGGAAGACAGCCCCTCCAGGAAGATGCTCCTCAGGCTGTCCTCTCGCCAGTTTAATTCCATGGCCATGATATGAAATTCAATGGTGTAGTCTGACAATGGCCGTGCCCCCTGGTGGAGATGGAGGATATCAGAGCCGGTGGCAGCCAGTTGGTTGGGTTAGTCAAAGGTCTGTTTAAGAACTGAACAAAATGTTGCAGATCCTGGAGGAAGGGATCTCCCCATTCCCAAAGCGGGGAAGCCCAAGCCAAGACTTTGTTGTCAAGGAGGGAGAGGATGAAGGTGGTCTTCACGACATCCAAGGGAAACTGTGCAGGCTGAAGTGTGAAATGCATGAAGCATTGATTAAGAAATCCCCGGCATTGCTTGGGTTCACCCGCATACCAAGGAGGAGCAGGTAACCGGAGAGAGGGTGACACAGGTGCCAGTGAGGCTGGGGGCATAGCCGCGGTGGCAGAGACATCAAGCCGAGCATTCAAACGCTGCAAGGAGCCTGCCAATGACTCCAAGAATAGCTGCTGCTGCTGAACCTTCAACGTCAGGCCCAGAATAGCCTGGAGGCCAGAAAGATCTGCCGAGTCCATGGCCTCAGCAACCTGTTGCGACTAGAGATGGACCCTTAGGTGAGACGAGGTTGGAGCTTCCTATAGGAGTTACCTTTAGACCCTCGTCATCGGGAGGCAGATGTAGACAGCGAAGACCCAACTGGACCTTCACCTTTATCAGCCCTTGTTCCCCACAGGTTGAGCCCTTGGGTGCCGGGCTGGCAGGACTTAGGTGTGGGTCTCCCTGAGGCTGGTCTATGCTCGTGAGGCATAAACAAGTCAGGTGGTCTGATGGTCGGGGCAGGTGGCGAGTAGGAGAATCTGAAGATGGGCCAGAGGTCGAGGTAGGTGGCTAGCAGCAGAAACGGAGAACAGGCAGACAGTCGGGGCAGGTGGCAGATGAAGGCAAAATCCAGGGGTGAACCAAGCCAAGGGGACATGGAGTCGAAGCAGGAGCAGTAGCACAAGGAGGCTGGAAGACACGAAAGTTGGAACACACGGAGGCTGGACACATGGAGGCAACACGCAGTTCTAAGGCAGAGTGAGACCTGTTGCTGAGGCGAAGTTAAGGCAGTGGGAGCTGCTTTAAATAGGTCCCGGGGCTGGTCGCACCTCCGGGTCCCGTGGGAGGTGTTTCCTGCTGCTGCCCCTTTAAGAAGGGGGAGGTGCAGCGCACTCGCATCTAGCGGCGGCCATGACTGGTAGTGCAGGGACGGCAGGGACAGCTCCCCACTACGCCGAGGAAGCAGAGGATCCTGCCGAGCGGGAGCGACAGTGGAGGCCCGGACCTGCCTGAGGGGTAGGTGTGGCCGGTCGCGGCGTCCCACGGCCGGCTACCACAACTGTAAGTGAAAGAGGTTGATACTCTCAACCTGCCATCAACCAGAGAGAAGCAGCAAACCACTTCTCCCAGGACTGCAGCTACAGAGTGCAGCTCCTGACCGCTATTTCAGTTGAGAACCTCCATGATACAGTTGAAGTTACCCCCAAGCACTATCTCCTTAACAGGATCTAAGGTCTCCATATAGGCTGATAATTGGCAAATAAAATGCTACCATTTGGGCCCAACAGGGGTGTGTGACACGTTTAAAATATTTAGTATGCAGCCCCCAGGTGATCTTTGATGGGCAGCATCTGGCCTGACATGACATTTGTAAAGAGAATTTCTATTTTATCTTTACAGACCTTTCCAACTGCTTTATGGCTTTATAAGTAGATGCTGTTAATGGATCTAATTTTAGCTGCTTTAATGGGAACATACCCAGAAAATAACATGAGTAAGATAGTATGAATACTTCTTTCAAGTCTTAATCAACATGGAGAATCTTCTTTTCTTATCTAGCCATGTATTATCCTCTCTAAGAAGTTTATGATAAATGATGGTATGTCAAAAAATTGACAAAATTAACCCCACCTTAACCCTTAGACAACAGAAAAAAAAGGAATTTTTCTTTGCCATAGGAAGTGGATTAATCCTTTATCAGTTTTCTCATAGAAATCACCTGGGAAAAAACACTGGTGACATGCTTAAGCAATATATCACAGTGATGCAATAACCATTTATATAGATTCAAGACTACCCCTCTACAAAAGATTGAGTATAATTAACCTTTCTATCTTTTCACTGATTTTTTTTCTGCATTCACTGCCATCATTATAACCAAACAAGATATGAAAGAAACTCCATAAGAACATAAGAACATGCCATACTGGGTCAGACCAAGGGTCCATCAAGCCTAGCATCCTGTTTCCAACAGTGGCCAATCCAGGCCATAAGAACCTGGCAAGTACCCAAACACCAAGAAGATCCCATGCTACTGTTGCAATTAATAGCAGTGGCTTTTCCCTAAGTAAACTTGATTATTAGCAGTTAATGGACTTCTCCTCCAAGAACTTATCCAAACCTTTTTTAAACACAGCTGCACTAACCACACCCTCTGGCAACAAATTCCAGAGTTTAATTGTGCGTTGAGTGAAAAAGAACTTTCTCCGATTAGTTTTAAATGTGCCAAATATTTTATTACACATATCTGTCATTGGAAGGGATATACTTAACAAGAATCTTTGTCTTAATTCTAAAGTCTATATACAAAATTTACATCCCAATATTCTAGAAAACCCTCAATTAGTTGCAATAAAACTGGGATGGAAACCACAGGATCTGTCAAATAAGGCAAAACGTCACCATAAACAGATCATTTACAATATATTGCATATCTTTAAAATGAATAGCTTTAAGTAAATCATCTTTACAAACTGTAATGACTAAGGGTTCCATGATCAGATTAAACAGTAATGGTGAAAATGAACACCCTCGCTTTGTTCTTGTAACTAAGGAAAATATTTATGATACTATTAATCAGTATTCTAACTGAAAGAAGGGAATATATACTTACCTTGTTCAGATAATTATTTCTAAAACCAAACTGTTTCAGTACAATAAGCAAATAATTCCATTCAATGTGATCAAAAGCTGTTTCAACATTCAACATCTATGGCACCTGAAAAATGTAACAAATCACAAAATAATCAATTGTTATCAGATGACTATTTACTCATTATAAAACTTGTATGATCCTTATGGATCTCCGTCTCTAATACACTCTAAAGGCTAATAACATAAACATTATAATCCCTGTTAATCAGTAAAATAGGTCTTCAATTTTCCAGAATTAATGGATCAATGGATTAACAAAGCTTCAGCAAAAGTAACTTCTGATTTTCCTTTAGATAAAAATTCTTGGTAGATTTTTATTTTGTACATTGCAGTGGAATTAAGTTTTTGCTGCCCCTAGGCACTGTTGATGCTATTGTAGCTCATCCCCCACCACCTCCCTGACCATGATAAGAGGTGAGAGGCTACATTAGGAAGAAGAACAGTTTTTCTTCCTCTGCTGTCTGCTCTAACCTCGCTCTTGCCCCTCCCCTCCTATTCTCTGCATGATGCCTCATTCCCTCCCCTCCCCTCCTATTCTCTGTATGATCAGAGGCAGCTCAGGGCAATTTGCTGCCTGAGGCAAGGGATGAGATGGCATTCCTTCCTCCCCAAGGCATGAAGCAGGTAAAATTAACAAGACAGACAAGTGTTTGGGGTGGGAGGAGTTCCCCCATGGAATCTGGCCCTTGCAGTTATTTGAAATGCTAGAGAAGGAGGGAGGCAGAGGTCAGATTCCCAGAGGAGTGGTAGATAGAGTATCAGTGATAATATTTCTAGGAAGCTAGCAACCCTGCCACACTTCCAGGATACTTATGACATACCTCTCACCTTTCCCCAGCATCTGCCTCCTGGCCATATGGGAAGTAGGTGAATGATGGGGGTTTGAGTGTGGTGTCTCTCAGGGCTGGTGGAAAAAGTAAAAAGTATTAGTTGCTCTAGGTGAATCCTACAGCCTTGAAAACTTCCCCCCACCCTGACCTCTTTACACACAATTAAAAACTATGCATTTATTTATTTTAAAATTTCTTATTAACTGTGTTCCTGACCCAAAAGGAATATTTCACATGAAAAAGGACTTCATCGGAGTCTTCACTTCATCTCCTAACTTCTCTGTGTGGGGAACCACCAGCGTGGTCCGTGACCTGTCTTCATTGGCTGAGTATATGGGCGCGTGATGTGTAGTACCGACTCTGCCAACTTGTGTGGGGAACCACTAGCGTGGTCTGCGACCAGCCTACCCCGTCTGTGTAGGGCGCACTGCCTGGGTGGTCCGAGACCAGTCCGGATAGGTTGTGTAGGGCGCGTGACGTCCGGTACCGACCAAGTCTTCTTCAAGCAACTCATGGCCTTCCAGAGTTTCTTCATACGCGACCAGAGTTTCTCTTCACTCCACATATCCAGATTGCATTCCTTCATGTCGAAGTCTCGTCTTCCTTCTTGTATCCAGAGTGATGTTCCACTTCACATTCCTGGGTCTTGTCTCACTTCAAGTCTTCGTCTTTGATGTCCTCATCCTCTGACCACTGTCCGCCCTGTCACAGTTGCTGCTCCATGCAGCAGGTCCGAAAGGGCTTGGAGTAGTCGGAGGACCACTCATGAGGCAAACATTGCATTGTTTGGGTCTCTTTCTGCTGCTTACAGGTGTGGCTGAGGTTGAGGTCATCGCTCTCCATCTTCAACCCATGCTGGGGCACCTCTCACCTGCATTGGGGCTTGCCGGAGCTCCTCTGCGGCTGTATCGGGGCCCAGGGGCACACAAAAACATCAGAGATGGAACCGCTACCCGCGTTTCCATAACAGTCACACATACAGAACACTGACAGACCCTTGACAAGTACAGAATAAAGAGACCATAAAGTATAAATAAAAATGTGCAGAGAATTGGATATTGCAAGAAGACAGAATCTATATGCTGTTCAACAATGCAAACTAAGAAATATCAACATTCCTTATAAAACAATAAAATCAAGAAATATAAAACATTAATTATAATAAAACTATGCTAAGAAAAATAATAAATATTTCAAAATTGCTGATAGTAAATCCAAAATTATACTCTTAAAAACATTTTTTAAATTATCCCCAATACAAAAAAATTTCAAAACAGCAGACTCAACAAATAACAACCAATAATTTAAACTAACCAAGGATTAAAAAAATGATCCACTCTTCATACTTGGGAACTTTTGATTTCCAGATGACCTATGATTGTCATGCATTAGCAGGGGGGAGTTCAGAGGGGTTGATACTCTCAAACTTTCTTCTTTATTTTTCTCTCTCTTGCACACACAGACACACAAACACATTTACACTCCCTCAGACACAGAAACATGTTCCCTGTCTCATACACACACATGCTCTAAGAACATAAGAGCAAAAGAAATTCCCATACTGGGTCAGACCAAGAGTCCATCAAGCCCAGCATCCTGTTTCCAACAGTAGCCAATCCAGGCTACAAGTACCTAGCATGTACCTAAATACTAAGAAGAACCCATGCTACTGATGCCAGTAATAGCAGTGGCTATTCTTTAAGACATAGAAACATAGAAACATAGAAATGACGGCAGAAGAAGACCAAACGGCCCATCTAGTCTGCCCAGCAAGCTACGCACTTTATCCATTTTTTCCCCTTTTTTTCTCTCCCACCTGTTGCTATTAATCAAGTTGTTAAGACAACTTGATTAATAGCAGTTAATGGACTTCTCCTCCAGGAACTTATCCAAACCTTTTTTAAACCCAGCTACACTAACTTCACTAACCACATTATCTAGCAACAAATTCCAGAGCCTAATTGTGCATTGAATGAAAAAGAATTTTCTCCGATTAGTTTTAAATTTGCTACTTGCTAACTTCATGGAGTGCCCCCTAGTCCTTCTATTATCCCAAAGAGTAAAAATCCAATTCACATTTACCTGTTCTAGACCTCTCATGATTTTAAAGACCTCTATCATATCCCCCCCTCAGCCCTAACCTCTTTAGCCTTTCCTCATAGGGGAGCTACTACATCCCCTTTATCATTTTGGTCACCCTTCTCTGAACCTTCTCCATCACAACTATATCTTTTTTCCTGGATGGTAGCTCCTAATAAGGAACCTAACATCGTGTATCTACAGCATGGATTATTTTTCCCCTATATGTATCACCTTGCACTTGTCCACATTAGATTTCATCTGCCATTTGGATGCCCAATTTTCCAGTCTCACAAGGTCCTCCTGCAATTTATCACAATCCGTTTGTGATTTAACTATTCTGAATAATTTTGTATCATCTGCAAATATGATTACTTCACTCATCGTATTCCTTTCCAGATCATTTATAAATATATTGAAAAGCACTGGTCCAATTACAGATTCCTGAGGCACTCCACTGTTTACCCTTTTCCACTGAGAAAATTGACCATTTAATCCTACTCTCTGTTTCATGTCTTTCAACTAGTTTGTAATCCACGAAAGGACACCGCCTCCTATCCCATGACTTTTCAGTTTCCTTAGAAGTCTCTCATTAGGGACTTTGTCAAGCACCTTCTGAAAATCCAAATACACTACATCTACTGGTGAACCTTTATTCGCATGTTTATTGACCCCTTCAAAGAAATGAATCAGATTTGTGAGGCAAGACTTGCCTTGGGTAAATCCATGCTGACTGTGTTCCATTAACCATGTCTGTGATTTTGATCTTTAGAATAGTTTCCACTATTTTTCCTGACACTGAAGTCAGGCTATAGTTTCCTGGATCGCCCCTGGAGCCCTTTTTAAATATTGGGGTTACATTGGTCACCCTCTGGTCTTCAGGTACAATGGATGATTTTAATGATAGGTTTCAAATTTTAACTAATAGATCTGCAATTTCATTTTTTAGTTCCTTCACACAAGCTCTCAAGCACACATCCTTTCTCTCTCTCATACCAACACACCAACACACACCCACACACACCCACCCCTACACACACACAAACACTCAGGATCTCACACATCCCGTTTCTCTCACACACATACATGCTTTCACACATACTGGCTCTCTCACTGTTATGCATATATGCTCTTACACCCATCCTCTCTCTTCCGTACATACACATAGGCCTTCACATATAGCCTGACAAATATTCTCTCATATACACAATTTCAAGGCACTTTCTCTCTCACACACACATGCTTTCTCTCCCTAACACAGAAATACCCTCCTCTCACTTCCACAGGTGTGTTCTCTCCCTCTCTCTCTCTCTCTCACACACACAACCACACAAACACATATATACACACACACAAAATCAGGGCCTCCCCTCTCTTATGGGCCTTTTCTATATGGCTCTGTTGGGCTTCTGAGTCTTTTCAAGCCATGGCAGAATAGGCTCTGCCATGGCCCTGCCAGGTTTCCATTTCTTCTTGGGCCATGGTGGGATGGGCTGCGCAATAGCTCTGCCAGACATCAGGGTTTTCTTAAGCCATAGTGAGATAGGCTCTACCATGGCCTCACTGGGTATAGGGGTCTTCTCGGGCCACAGTGGGATGAACTCTGCTGTGCTTCTTTTTCTTCTTAGGCCATGCTGAGATAGACTATGCCGTGATCTTGGGGTCTTCTCAAACTCCTGCAGGATGGGCTTCACCATGGTCCTGCTGAACACTGAGGTCTTCTTGGGCTGTAATAGGATGGGCTCCTCCATGGCCCCTCTGGGCTCCCAGGTCTTCTTAGGCCATAACAGGAAGGGATCCGCCATGGCTTTGCCATGCCTCCAACACTACCATAGGGATCATGTTCCTACTCAAAGTAAGGTGGCCATAGCCCTTATAATTTTGCTGCCTGAAGTGGCCACCTTACCCTTCCTTATTATAGAATTCCCCCTATGCATAATGCCTGAGAGGGGAGGGGCTAGAGCAGAAATCAGAAGGTTGTTCTCCACTGCGTGAGATTCAGAGCAGCTAGAAAGCAGCTGCTATAAGCCTACTGCCCCCAAATGTTTGCTGCCCTAGTGTGCCTAGGCAGGCCTAGTGTACCTATTGGAAAATCCAGACCTTTTTACTGGTTAAGGACTACAAGCGTGAAAACATTCACTAAAAACCCATCCAAATCTGGCATTTTTCAAGAATTCAAAGACTTAGGGCCTCATTTTCTAAAGTATCGCAGGCCTGCTATACTTTAGTTAATGAGAAGCGGGGGCCGAAACCGGGGGGCAGTCCTGCGCTAGCCGGCAGCGATCGCACCGCCGCGGTGCGATCGCTGCCGGTTTCGCACCCAATAGCACCACCATAGAAGGTGTAGCTATTGGGCGCGAAGTAGGACGCGAAAAGGCCCTTACCTTTTCGTCGTCCGTGGCATCTTCGCGGAGTCGGCCCCGGTGACGCCCCGACTCCTCCTCTTCCGGGGCCGACTCTGCCCCCATCTTGGTATCGCACGCGATAAGGGACTTTTCGCGTGCGAAACGTCCCTTATCGCGTGCGATCCGTCTGGAAAATGACCCCCCTTAGTGACTAAGCCAATCTCAATATCTGTAAGAGACATATCCATCATATTCTTTTTCATTGCTCTTATACAGGTCCTCTTATACAGAAAAGAACTGACATCCTTAGTATTGCCTGATATCTAAGATAAGCACATTTTATAATAAGGTACAAACTGATCCCTATATTTTCATCACTAATTAATAATGTTATTAAGTGATTGAATAGCCCCCTATTCTTTTATTCCTTTCAGACATTTCTAAATAGCAGCAAGTTTTTTGCATAAATATAGATTTATTAGCTTTTGACTGATTAAGGTATAATATTAAATTTCAATTTCTTTAACTGCTATAAAAATGGATTGAACTTATTGGTTCTATACCGTTTCTCCAAACTATTTATTTCTTTTTCTGTGGTAACTCAGCATTTCTTTACTTATCCAATTTAACTGTAAAACTAATGATTACTCCTCTGAGTATAGCTTTCAGAGCATCCCATTTAGTATCAAAAGGGAGCTCAAATGGATCATTAAATAGAAAAATTTCCTCTGTTACTGTAATTATTTTTCCTTGGAATCAGGACACTCTAATAAAGTGCCAAATGGATCTAGTATTCCCCAAACATTTTGTCTAACATCTTGGATACATCTGCATGATCCAATACCAAAATATCATATACCGTATTCCTTCTTTGATAACTTAGGAACTAAAAACTTCAATATGAAAATGATCAATTCTAGAGTAAAACTGATATGGAAAGAAAAAATTTTTAATTCATTACAGGATGTGAAAGCCACTGTGGATCAGCCAATCCTCCTATTGAAATTATAGTCCTTACTGGAGTAATTTTCAAAGACTTGGGTGGGGTTTATGTGTGTAACATGGGGGTAATAAAAGCATCAGAAGACGTTTTACAGGCTAAGGCCTGAAGTATTCACTATTCACATGTGGATTTGGAAAAAGTTATCATGCATCAAGACTTTACATCTAAACTTAAATCCAAATTTTATTATTATCTTCAAGATGAACTCAGAATACAGACACTACTGATTCTTTCATTCAGAAATGAAATATTGATATGTCTCTTCATCTGAATGAGGAGGATTGGAGAGATATGTGATATGCTACTCTGAAATTGTCTATCTATAATAAAAACAGAAAGTTAATATATAGATTACTGGAAATAATGGACTGATATGTCCATTATTTTTCTCCAAGCTTAGTGACTCTAGTCCCCTCTGCTGGTGTGGATGTGAGTAGCAGGGTTCTTATATCCATATGTGGTAGGAGTGTGCAGTATGACAGGAGTTTTGAGGTATGATCTACAGACAAATACAAAATATGCTGGGGCACTCCTGAGTAAATATCAGCCTCTTTATAGCCTGGATTCATTAAACCATGGATTTTTATCTCATGACAGGTCCCAGTGTTGATAATGTGCGCTTCCCCCGAAAAAATATTGTAACTGAATCACCATGTTTAATCTCGTGGTAAAATTCCACAAGGTGAAAACAACATAGTATAGTCCATTAACAAGAAATGTCAGCCCCAAACACATGGGGCCACCATCGCTTTAAAGGACCAAACTACTTAAAACAAAATAGCTGCCAAAAGTTCCAAGTTCCTGGTGGGTCTACCTTGACCCCCCTCCCCACCACAGGGTCACCAATCGAGGCAGCCCCATCAACAAAAGTACAAAAATAGATGTGCAAGTTCATGCAATGATGAACCTCTCAAACTTGTTCACATGGAGTAAATACAAGCCGAAGGACAGCACCCCCATCCCCCTTTGTGTAACAAAAGTAAAAAGATGGGGCCCCCTCTATTCCCCTTCTACTCTCAACCCCCAAGTTTTCAAAAACACTGTTGGTGGCATAGTAGGGTACCCTCCCCTCTGCCTCAGAGCCCAAAGGGCTAAAAAGCCACTTCCAACCCCCCTCATCCAATTTCATCATATCATGGAAATCTTGCAAGCAGAAGGGTCAGGGTGCTCCCTAGCCCGGTCAGTGCCATTTTCCAGATGTTGCCCCTGTCACATGACTGGGGCAAAGTCTGGGCACCAGACAGTAGCTGTGGGGGGGGGGGGTGTCACTTTTGTGCAAACTTGCACATCTATTTTTGTACTTTTGTTGACGTAGCCACCTTGATTGGGGAGGAGGGTCAAGGTAGATCCTCAGGCATTTTTGGCTAAGGATGTGCAGAGGGACGCCATATGTTGCATTCGGGATTCGTATTCATCGGGGGGCAGATACATTGCATTCAGCAAGGGGGGCCCCCGATACATTTATACGTTAATTCTTATTCGTTTCCTGGCTAAAATTAAATTAACTACAACCCCCCCCCTCCTGACCCCCCCCCCCAAGACTTACCAAAACTCCCTGGTAGTCCTGCGGGGGGTCCGGGAGCCATGTCCTGCACTCACACCCTCGGCTGCCGGTATTCAAAATGGCACCGATAGCCTTTGACCTACTATGTCAAAAGGGCTACCGGTGCCATTGGTCAGCCCCTGTCACATGGTAGGCCATCCGTTGCTCCTACCGGCAGCCGAGGGTGTGAGTGCAGGAGATGGCTGCCGGCCCCCCGCTAGACCACCAGGGAGTTTTGGTAAATCTTGGGAGGGGGCCAGGAGGGTGGGGGGTTTGTTTAAATTGGCTCCTTTAGACGGCCAAATAATTCAGCGAAGATTCATTGTATTCATGGGGAATCACGATACGTTTCGCTTCCCCATGAATACAATGAATATGGCCCTATATGTTGCGGATTTCCAATTCGTAGGGAACGAATGCACACCCCTATTTTTGGCAGCAACATTTATTTTCATAGCTGGGCTCTTTAGCTAAAATAATGTGGTTGACAAATTTCCAAGTCAGCCGTGTTATTTTATTTTCATAGGATTATCGTTGCATGAGCTGCTTCGCATGGATTTGAAAAATTAATGTATGCAAATGCCATACAAAGCAGCTCATTCAAATAAGGGAGGCAATCTCCCTGAATTTATGTTAATTGGAAATATCACACAACATTGCTTCAATAGGACTGATATGTCTGTAAACAACAATATACAGTGTTTATTACATGATATACAATATTTAATGCATGTTATAGACCTTACACGACTTGATGAAGCTCCCTCTATAGAGCCGATATAATAAGACCTGTGCTGAAATTGGTGCTCTTTTTCTGCATTTATTTGTTTGATCATGTGCAGCAAAACACAGCAGCCCTGTGGGATCTAATAAAGGAAGGGTATCCAAACGAGATATAAGCCAAAAATCCACGCAACCAAGTCCACATGCCAATACACATGCTCAAGCCTTTTGTAAATATTCACGTAGAAACCTGCATTAATTATTGTTGTGTGGAGACCCATGATTGATTCTCGGGATGAAAGCTTTCTTCTTTTATAAGACAGTGAAGAAGTTAGTGGTCCTGACATGGGATCTGAGACCTGGGTCCATTCCCATTAGTGTCCTGGTATTCCTTACCTGTTAAATATGGTTAAAGTATAAGTTTATGAAAGCAAACATCTCTGATTTAAAAACCAAGGCATGGTTTCACAGTTTCAGTGTGCATAACTGCTTAACTAGGAAGACAGTCACAGAAAGCATTGGCAGAAAGCCCGGCTTTAAGACGGTTCAGTAATGGAGATAATCTGGGCAATGCTTCCAACTTTCTGAATGAAGGCTTTAACAATTAAGAAAATGTATTTTCTAGTGTGTTTAAGAGACACATTTATAGTTACTTATTCACTAGTTTATGGAGTTTTATTTTATAAATTATATGTTTTATAGACTACATTAAATACGGTTTTCTTTTAATATAGTAATTTCTTTCTAACACATAATTAAATATTTGAAAATTTGATTAAAGACAAGGCAAGGCAAAGCTCTTAACCAGCTAAACTGAGTATGTGTGACATTAAGGCATTATACATGATCATGAATCTCCAGAGATATAATTTAATGCTATTTATTTATTTATTTATTTATTTATTTAAAGCTTTTCTATACCGGCATTCATGATACAATCATATCATACCGGTTTACAGATAACAGGGGGTGCAATAACTTTGTTCTTTTAACTAGTGCAGAGGAAGTAAAAAAGTTACAATATAACAGGGTTGTTGAACTGGGGAAGGAAGGAAACAGGAATAGACAAGAATTGTATAATCTACAGAGGTATATTATTTATATTGTCAGTAATGTCTCTTTATGGATATTATTTACATATTATTTTAGTACAGAATATTTATTTAGATATTATTTATTTAGATATTATTTTAGTACAGAATACTTCTATATACAAATATATATGAGAGCATATAACAATTTACAGATACTGAAAAATATATCAATTGGAATGCTATTGCTTTTACACAATTTTAGTAAGAAATACTGTATATAAATGCTTAGATTTATACATGAGAGCATGTGCAACTGAGATGAAGCACAAGTATCATTAAGGCTATAAGCTGATAACAAGAAAATAGTATATATGCAATGAAATGTAAGTACTCGGGGCTGTGATACATTCCAATGTATTGTATGCCTAGGACCATGGCAAATTAACTCGGATATAGTAAGAAACCATTAATTTTATTATTTATTTTTCTATATCTGTATGACTTGATCAATAATATTCTTTCCTCATGTAAAATAAAAATAATATTCTTTTTTAAAAATACATCTCTGACTGAGTTACTGAGTTGTCCTGATCTCATAAATAATTAATTGTTCTCAAAATAATGCATCATCTCTGAGGAGCGCTGATGTGTTAAACTTATGTGACATGGTTTTCTAAGGAAAAAGAATAACCCGTATGGGAAATCCTTATTAACATTTCTCTTACTTAGAACTACCTATCAGAACATAACTGAGACAGCCCAGAAGTGGGAATGAAGGTGGGTAGAGTAATGTTTAACACTTCATGATCTGAGTCCAACTGACTGCATGGGATCTATAATGGCAGATGCCAGTGAGCATGGGAAATGTAGCAGAGATTCTTCGCTATTTAAAGTGACATATGCTAAATGGAAGTGTAAGGCTCTAAGAAGCTTGACCAGGCCTGGAATGGCATGTCCATTGTATGTTAGAGGATTTCTTCATACAGACTGAGAATAGCCATGGAGCTCAGCCTATAGGTATGTACCATCCCAAGCAGCATTGTCCTGAGGTGGAATATCCAATGCCTGAGTGCCCATCTGCAAGCAACTTGAGTCAGGACAACCTGCTCATCTTGGGCCCTCCTCTCTTCCTCAGCAAGAAACTGCCTTTTCTTCGCCTGTTCCCTCTCCAAACTCTCTAAAACCAGGGTTTAAATTCTGCTTCTGCTCCTTGTGACTTTGGGCAAGTCACCTCCATTGCCTCAGGTACAAACTTAAGAATAGATTTACTAAGCTGCGGTATGATTATAACATGCGTTAAATACTATTTATCATACAATATCACCATACTGTGGCTATATTGTGCAATATTATCAAAGATTTCCTCCACCTATGGAAATTAGCTGCTTTTCATGCATACAATTTCCTAATTCATGCAAAGCAGCTAATGTATATTCAATTTTAATACAAATAAAATAATGGGACTGATTTAGAAAAATGTGAGGCCTGTTATTTTAGCACATTTCAGGGAGGTGTACTTATTTTTCCCAGGGACTTCGAGATACTAACGTGCATCCCAATGTCCCCAGAAGGCCTGTTAAAGGTACAAGCCTCAAAATATCTACACCCCCAAGTGTCTGAATATCTTCTAAATTTCTAGGTAGCCCCTCACCCTCCCCGGGGCTGCCTGCCAAGGTGGCCCCACAATAAAAATGTTTAAAAAAAGATTTAAAATTGTGAGATGTTGCCCCATCCTTACTCAAACCCCTCCCTTAGCAGTAAACTCCCCTGCCCCAAACAACCCCAACCATGGTATAAACACCCCCCTCCCCCCGGTGGCCCCACAACCCCCCTTGCCCAGATCCCCCTTCCAAAAAATTAACTCCCTGGTGGTCTAAGGTAGCTCTCCTGTCCCTTCCCCTCAAAATAACTCCCTGGTAGTCCAGGACCCCCTGGAACCCTTTCCCAATGCTAGCGCCCAATACCTGAAAAAGAGTCATTGGTGGTCCAGGGTGGGCCCAGTGTGTCACCTAACTCCAGGCCTGGTTGGCTCCATTTTCCAGATTATGGTACAGTTTGATGATTATTGGAGAAATTACTTACCTGATAATTTTGTTTTCCTTAGCAGAAACAGATGGACTCAGGACCAATGGGGTATTGTGCTCTTCTGCTACCAGATGGGAGACAGAGTCAGATTTCAAAGTTGACGTCACTCTAGATATACCCCTGCAGTAACCTCATCTCTTCAGTATTCTCTTGAAAAAGCCATTCTGGATATATCTTTGCTTAAATAACTTGATTAAACTTGAGTAAAACTTGAACTGGTTCAACTAATCTCCAAACTTGAGACCACCAGTGCACTCAACCAATCAACGCCGACACCGGAAAACTGTGGGTGTCTTGAATAGGGGTAGGCCGTGGCTTACCCGTATTTGCTTAGTCTCAAGGTTTGTTATCCTTTTTCGGGGCAGTCGTGGGCGGGATGCTGAGTCCATCTGTCTACACTAAGGAAAACGAAATTATCAGGTAAGTAATTTCTCCATTTCCTAGCGTGTAGCCAGATGGACTCAGGACAAATGGGATATACAAAAGCTACTCCAAGACAGGGCATGAGGCTGCCCGTGGCCCACTTAAATCTGCCCTTGCGAAAGCCGCGTCTTCCTGGGCCTGAACATCCAGGCGGTAAAACCTGGAGCAGGTGTGTATGGAGGACCACGTCGCCGCCCGACAGATCTTGACGGGCGACAGCAGCTTGGTTTCTGCCCAGGAGACTGCCTGGGCCCTCATAGAATGAGCCTTAACCTGTAGAGGTAAGGGCTTTCCTGCCTCTATGTAGGCTGCCTTGATTACTTCTTTTATCCAATGGGCTATGGTCGCCCGCAAGGCCGCTTCTCCTTGTTTCTTCCCACTGTGAAGAATGAACAAGCGGCCCATTTTGTGCACCGGTTTCGATCTTTTCAGGTATTGCACCAGGAGTCTGCCGACATTCAGGTGGCGAAGAAGGCGTGAGTCTTCCAAGTCCTTATGTTCAACCAGAGCTGGTAGCGAGATGGGTTGGTTCAAGTGAAACTCGGAAACCACTTTCGGAAGGAAGGAGGAACAGTGCACAGTTGTATGGCATCCATGTGTGAACCTAAGGAACGGTTCCCGATAGGATAGAGCCTGTAGTTCAGAGATGAGACAAGCGGAACATATTTATTTATTTTATTTTATTTATATTTTTATATACCGGCATTCATGAACAAGTCACATCATGTCGGTTTACATAGAAACAAGGGGTGCAATGAACAGTAGAACTAAATTAGTGCAAGGGGGATGCAGTTACAAAAACTAGGGGTATAATAACTGGGAGAGAGAAAAATAGGAACAGAGGGGAGTAGGAGAACTGTATGGGGATAAAATAAATAACTTAAAGATTATTTACAATAACAAATATTGCCACCACGAATGCCATTTTCAATGTTAAGAGGCGTAGTGACAGACCGCATGTTGGTCTGAAGGAAGCCCCAGCTAGGAAGTCTAATACTAGATTGAGATTCCATAGAGGCACCAGCCACTTTAAGGATGGTCGGAGTTGTTGACCCCTTTCAGGAAGCGGGACAAGTCTGGATGGGTTGATAGCCAGATACCGTCCACTTGTGCTCTGAAGCAGGCCAGTGTGGCTACTTGGACCTTGAGGGAGTTGAGTAACAACCCCTTCTTCAAACCATCCTGTAGGAACTCCAGAATCATGGGGATCTTGGCTGTCCATGGGAGAACCCCGCGATCCTCACACCAGGCTTTGAATACTCTCCAGATCCGTATGTATGACAGGGATGTGGAGAACTTGCGCGCTTGGAGCAGGGTGTCAATCACAGCTTTTGAGTAACCATGCATCTTCAGGCGAGTCCTCTCAAGGGCCAGATTGTAAGATAGAATCAAATCGGATCTTCGTGAAGAATCAGGCCCTGCCGGAAAAGGTCTCTGTGTGGAGATAGACACAGAGGGTTCCCCGCAATGAGTCTTTGCATGTCTGCGTACCATGGTCATCTTGGCCAATCCTGGGCCACTAGTAGAACTAGTCCCCTGTGATGTTCTATCTTGCGGATGATCCTGCCCAGTAGTGGCCATCGGGGGAAGGCATACAGTAAGTCTTCCTCTGACCAAGTCTGGACGAAAGCGTCAATTCCTTGGGATTGTGGCTCTCATCTGCAGCTGAAGAACCTAGGGACTTGGGCACTGAGACGGGTGGCCAGTAGGTCCATGGCTAGGAGGCCCCAGTGATTTACTATCAATTGGAAGGCTGTGGTCGACATCGTCCATTCCCCCGGGTCCAGGCTCTCTCTGCTGAGGAAGTCTGCTAAGACGTTGTCTCTTCTTGCGATATGGGAGGCTGAGATCTCTTGTAGGTTTATCTCTGCCCGTACCATGAGAGGATCTATCTCCAGAGAAACCTGCTGGCTCTTGGTTCCTCCCTGGTGGTTGATGTAAACAACCGTTGTCGCATTGTCTGACATTACTCGAATTGCTTTGCCTCGGAGTCTGTGGCTGAATCACAAGCACACTGGTCTGACTGCTCAAGCTTCCAGGCGGTTTATGTTCCATTCTGCCTCTTCCTTGTTCCATTGTCCCTGGGCTGTCAGTTCCTGACAGTGGGCTCCCCACCCTCTCAGGCTCGCATCCGTGGTGAGCAAGATCTAGTTCGGTGGGGATAGGCTTACTCCTCTGCTTAGGTGGTCTTCCTGTGGCCACCACTGGAGCTGAGAACGTACCTCTGCTGGTAGTTGGATGTGAATTGAGTAGTCCTGGGACAGTGGGTTCCATCATGACAGTAATGCACGCTGGAGCGGTCCAAGATGGGCCAAAATGATCCTTCCTTTTTGGGAACAATAAAATAAATGGAATAGCGTCCCATATTTTGTTGGGACATTGGAACCGGAGTTATTGCCTTCAGACTGAGTAATCTTGTTAGAGTGGTTTCTACTGACAGTCTCTTGGAGTAGGAGTGGCAGGATGACATTATAAATTTGTCTCAAGAGATGCTGCGGAACTCCAGAAAGTAACCTTCTCGAATAATGTTTACAACCCATTTGTCCAACATTATCTTGACCCATCTTTGGTAGAAGAGGGTAAGTCAACCCCCTATATCCTCTTCCTGTGCATGGGTCGGCCAATTCTCATTGTGGAGCATGGCTGGAGCCTGCCCCCGGGCCTGCTCCCCTCTTGGTCTGTCTGTTCCAAAAGGGCTAGGACCTTCCGGAGGGATGAGGTGCCTGGAGAAGGACCCTGTTAATCCCAGGGGATGTCGGAGTAGGGGCCCCAGAGATGCCCTCCTGTGGGGAAGTCATCTCAGAGATGCATAGCTCCGGGGAACTATCATCAGTAGTTCCGGAACCATCTCTCGACAGTAAGGGACCAGGCTTTCGTTCCCCCTGGGCTTCTTCGCAATGTTGACACAGACAGGACTCCAATTCAGGCTGCGTGGCTCTTATGTGGCAGGCTGTGCAACGGGCATGCCTTCTGGCCTTCTAGGGCGCCGGTGCCAATGTCTCTATGAGTTTGCGCGCGCGCAGTTGTAAACGCGGCTGTGCGTGTAGTTATGCGCACGGGGTGCGCTCAGTTGTGTGCGCGTCTCAGTTGTGCGCACCGGTATGTGCACCGCTGTGCGTGCAGCTATGCGTGCGTCTGTATTGGATGCGCGCAAGTTAGGCTCATCGGCCGCCCGGCTTGCCCCGCGCCTACCGCCGGTGAGAAGGGAAGATGGTGCCGACAACCCCCGTGCGTAAGATGGCACCCCCCCGAGGGTGTCAAAGTGTGTTGACCCTTGCACCAGATCGGGGCCTAGCCTAACCAGGGCTGCTCAACCAAATCGATGCTCCTCTCTAACCTCGCCGGGATGGATTCGGTACGGACCGGAGACCTGAATTTAAAGAATTTTTTTCTTACCTGGTCTTGGCGCTTACCGATCATGTGCCGGACGGTCTTTAGCTGCGGGGGGAGAGGGAATTACCTTCACCGCCGTGATTATTTCTGCACCCGCTGCCTTTCAGCCACACTGGAGGCTAAGCACGCCGGGAACCGGCTACCAGACCAAGGCACACCTCTGAGGGATATCGGAGATCAACCTCAGGAATTCTCGACTGGGTAAGGGACCCTTAGGTATGAACGCAGGAGAGTGGGGCTCGATCTTCCTTAAGGTAAATTTTGTTTCTTCTTTGCTGTAATTCTTAACACTATTCTAATGTGTGGGATAGTGTCCGCATCTGCTAGGAGATGGAGAGATACTGAAGAGCTGAGGTTACTGCAGGGTATATCTAGAGTGATGTCAGCTTTGAAATCTGACTCCATCTCCCATCTGATAGCAGAAGAGCACAATACCCCATTGGTCCTGAGTTCATCTGGCTACAAGCTAGAAAATGTCTTAATTTTTTGTACATTCAGGGCTGACAGAAACTCTAGATGGACGAGACGGCTGCCTAGAGTGCCACCAGTCTGGGGATGGTGTCTCATGGCTTCTCCTTCTTCATGACCATGAAGAGGAAGAGGAAGTGGTGGGTCTATATGGGTAAGAAAAAGGCCATGCAATGACAGCCAGAAACAAGAAAAAGAACAGTGCATCCCCCATTACAGGAAGAGGCAGCAAAAGCTCCAAGCCCACATAGCATTCAAGCACAGGAGAGAAGTAGCAGCAACAGCTTACCCTTTCCCCCCCACCACCACCATCGCCACAAGCACAGCAAGCAGTGCAGCATCAGCCCCTGCAGCATCAAGAAAGATGAAGAGTCCCAAATGCCGCAAGAGGGTGAAGGAGAAGACTGCCACTGGACTTGTGCTTCTGATGGGAAGAGGGGAGGAAGTGAATGAGAGAGTGTATCTGTGTGGATGTGTGTGAGAACGTGTCTGTGTCTTTGTGTCTGTGACAGTGTGTCTGTGTCTTCATGGCTGTCTATGTGTATATGAGAGCATGACTGTGTCAGTGTGTGTGTGAGAGAGCATGCTCTGTGATTGCACATGTGTGTATATATCAGAAAGAGGAGAAAGATTGTGAGCATCAATCCCTCTCCTCTCCCCTTCTAATCCATGACAATCTCAGGGCATCTGGAAATCAAAAGATCTCAGGTATAGGAGCCCATTCCATCCACCCATCACCCTTTTAATAACCATACTTAAATAATAACATAGTAGATGGTAGCAGAAAAGGACTATCTTGCCCCTCTAATCTGCCCAGTTCTACTGTCACCACTGCTAAGGCTATCTCTCTGAGCTGCCTACCAGAATGTGATCACCTGCCAGATTGCTCCTTATCCCAGACAGCTTTTTTGTCTACTTTTTGTGAACTCCACCATTATGAGCAGAAGAGAATACAAGCGACCCACATATTTGCCACCAGCACTATCTTTCTCATGCCTACACAAAATAGTTCTGGAGTCTCCTTTCTTCACAGCTTTTGCCTTTAGGAGGCAGGGCAAATTGTCCTATTGTGGGATCAGGCATCTCCCAGTGGGCCTGTTGCTTTGATCACATGGTTTTTCCAGCTTCCTGGCCCAAAAAGAAACCTGGGGAGCCACGGGGGAGAATATCTTGTCATGGCCCAAAGAGAGGCCTGCATGACCGTGGCAGAGCCCATCCTGCTATCCTACTACGTCTTGAAGAGAGGCTTACAGTGCCCCAATAGAGCCTATCCTGCCGAGGCCTGAAGAGAGGCCTGCATGGCCAAGGCAGAGCCCATCCTGTCACGGCCCAAAGTGAGGCCTATGTGCCCATCATTCTGTGGTCTGAAGAGAGGCCTGTACAGCCGCAGCCTAGGCCCTCCCCTCTCCTCTCTCCACTTTGCAGGAGCCACAGGTAGTGGTGGCCTTCTTCCACCTCCCTTCTAGCATTGAGGAGCAGCACTGCCATCCCACAGCAGACAAAGGGAAGGCCAGAAGAAAGGGGGAGGCCTGAAAGCTATCTGTGTGCATGCTTGTGTGTATGAGACAGAGACTGCATGTGTGTATATGAGAGAGCCTGCGCGTATGTATGAGACAGCCTTCATGTGTGTGTATGTGTGTGTGTGTGTGCAAGAGAGCCAGCATGTGAATGAAAGTGCAACAGAGAATGTGTATATGTGCATATGTGAAAGGTTGCATATGTATGACAGAGTGAGAATGCTTGTATGTGTCTGTGAGAGACTGAGACTGTGTGTGTACGTACGTGTGTGAGTGTGAGAGAGAGAGAGAGTGAAAGAGCCTGTGTATGTAACAGCATATATGTAAGTGAGAGAGAGCCTCTATGTGTGACAGCATGTGTGTGTGTTGGGGAGGGAGAGAGAGGTAAAGATTGTGAGGCCCCCTCCCCAAATCCACAATAATTTATGGGTGACTGGAAATCAAAAGATCCCAGGTATGGAGAGCTGGAAAATTTTAATCCTATTATTTTACATTTTGAGGTGTTATTTCATGTGTCTGCTGTTTGAAATATTTAGTGTTTGAGAAATATTAGAAAAATCTTGAGTTATTTTAATTACTGGATGTTCAATGGCTGTTGCCTGCTTGGCATATTTATTCTTTTAATTAGTATGGCTTTAATATTATGAACAATGTTTTATATCTATTGACTTTATTGCTTAATGTTTAATGAGGAATGATGTTCCTGTTTTTCCATTGTTGCAATGCATAATAGTCAGGCTTACTGTGTTTTCCAAGCATGTGTGTGAGCAACAGTGAGTGAGCCAGTGCACATGTATGTGAGTGAGAGAGAACGAGCACGCCAATGAGCATTTGTGTAAGAGGACTAATTTAAACAGTGAACATGTGTGTGAGCCAGAGTTTATGAGCCACTCAGCATGTATGTGAGAGAAAATATAAGGCAGTTTGTGTGAGAATGAGCATATATGTTAGAAAGTGTAAAAATATGAGAAAGAGGAGAAAGTTTGTGCATACCTCCTATCCCTGACTAATCCATGACAATCTGAGGGTGACTGGAATTTAAAGTTCCCAGGTATGGAGAGCAAGGGATTTTTTTTTAGCCTTAGTTTTAATTATTGGGTGATATTTGATGCGTCTGCTGTTTTGAAATATTTTGATTGAAAAATTAAAACAATGTTAAATATTTTTAATTATTTAATGTTCTATTCATCAGCTGCTTTGAAATATTTATTCTTTTTATGAGTATGGTTTCTCTATTATAATTGATGGTTTATATATCTTGATTTTATTGTTTGATGTTTAATGAGGAACTGTGATGTTTCTGATTTTCCATTGTTGTGCTGCATATGGAGTCTGTCTTGTTATGGTTTCCAATTCAGTTTTTGTTTGCATGTTTCTAGTTAAACTTTATTGTCTCTTTATTCTGAATTTGGTGAGAATCTGTGTGTTCTGCATATGTGACTGAGATGAGGTATTCTGCTCGTGTATAGTTTATTTATTTATTTTATTTATTTAAAAGTTTTTATATACCGCAAATAGGGCAGAAGTTTGACCGTCTAGGCGGTAGGGATCTATAATAACTTGGCTTGTTTTGTTACCATAATATCAGGTGTATTGGTCTTTTAGGGCCTGCTGTAATAGAGTAGGTAGGCAGTGGAGAGCCTGGGGAACTATAAAAGAAACAGGGTCTGTAGCACTCAGTCAATGGGAATGCACTGGAATGGTGGTGGGGGGTAAAGAGAAGTGAAGGCTACAGTCACTAAAAGGGATGGGGTGAACCAAGAGGAAGTGCCTATGCAGTGTTGGGGAAGCTTCTGTAGTTTATGCTTTCCTCCTGAAATGGTCAGCTAGTCGTGGAAACAGTGAGTCTTCTGGAGTGAGAGTGGGAGTAGGAAAGGGAAAGGGAGAGGGAGAGGGTGAGTGTATCTGCAAGCTGGGAAAGGGCTGGCAGCAAGCAAACACTTTTTAGATAATCATGTGGTAGTACTAAAGCAGGGTTACTCACAGTGTGAACATATGAGCAGCAGCAGCAGCAGCTGAATGACAGAATGTGTATTTCAGAGAGAAAGTGTGTGTGGGGGTATCTTTCTCCCTGACACAGAAAGACACTCATACACACACTTTCTCAATGACACACTCATACACTGTGAGCATGAGACTGTGTATGAGTGTCCTTGTGTCTGAGAGACTATGTGTGGATCTGACACTGGCTGGCAGTGTGGTTGTCACATTACTTAGCAAGTGGTTCAACAGCTGATTGGCTGGCAAGAGACTTTAATACCAGACCAGGAATACAAGATATAATAATGAGAGATGTAACCAGACTTGTGAGTGGATGGCAACTGATTACAAGGATGAAAGAGGGCATGCAACTCTGTTTGCTTATCTGTGGTCTAGGCTGTGTTCAACTACTTACAGGCCAATACAGAAAAAGTCACAGGAGAGCGGGCGAGCGCCCACTCTCCCGGTGCGCGCAAAGGCCACTCTCCTGGGCGCGCGATTCAAGAGGGTGGCCTATGCAAATTAGGGCCCACGGTAAAAAGAGGAGCTATGGACACTAGCGCGTCCCTAGTGCCTCTTTTTGGACAGGAGCGGCAGCTGTCAGCGGGTTTGACAGCCAATGCTCAATATTGCCGGCATCGGTTCTCAAACCCGCTGACAGCCACTGGTTAGGAAACCAGATGCCGGCAAAATTGAGCATCCGGTTTTCAACCCGCGAGCCGCGAGCCCATTAAAAAAAATTTTTTTGACTATTTTTAACTTTTGGGACCTCCGACTTAATATTGCCATGATATTAAGTCGGAGGGTGCACAGAAAAGCAGTTTTTTTTTACTGCTTTTCTGTAACTTTCCCGGTGCTGGCAGAAATTAGCGCCTACCTGAGCGCCCGGATGGACATCTGAGGTCACGGCGTGCCCTCATGCATCTTCACTGCTTGAGCGCCCAAATTGGACGTGCGTTCATGCATCTCCCCTCCTCCTGAGGCACCCACCGCGGCTCCCCTGCCTCCCGGGGGCAGCTGGCGGCGAAAGCGGCTTCCAGCAGCCCCGCCGGTGAAGGTGCATGAACGCACACCGTGACCTGAGTGCCTGGATGGACGTCCGAGGCCACGGCGTGCGCTCATGCGCCTTCACTGCTTGAGCGCCCAAATTGGACGTGCGTTCATGCATCTCCCCTCCTCCCGAGCGCCCACCACGGCTCCCCTGCCTCCCGGGGGCAGCCAGCGGCGAAAGCGGCTTCCAGCAGCCCCGCCAGCGAAGGTGCATGAACGCACGTCCAATTTGGGCGCTCAAGCAGCGAAGGCGCATGAGCGCATGCCGTGACCTCGGACGTCCATCCGGGCGCTCAGGTCACGGCGTGCGCTCATGTGCCTTCGCTGCTTAAGCGCCCAAATTAGATGTGCGTTCATGCACCTTGGCCAGCGGGGCTGCTGGAAGCCACTTTCGCCACTGGCTGCCCCTGGGAGGCAGGGGAGCCACAGTGGGCGCCTCGGGAGGAGAGGAGAGAGGACTGGGGCTGCTGGAAGCATGCAGTAAGTTTACTTTTGTTACAATTTCTATTTGCTTTAATAACATGTCGAGTCGATTTTCGCCCTGCGCCTTGCTTCAGGAGGGGGGGAGAGAGGACTGGCAATCCCCGATGCCCGAGCGTAGGAGAACCAGGCCCGAGCGTAGGAGAATCAGGCCCGAGTGTAGGAGAACCAGGCCACACCATGTTACTCGCTTGCTCCAACCCACCCACTTATTTGACCGGAGCCTGCCTACTGCTGTCACATCCCTCTAACGCCAGGGTCAGGGTAGGTGGTAAATTAGCAGATTAAAGACGCGGAAAAACAGTTGGTTAAAAAGGCGATAATCGGGCCGCACGTTACTGTATGGGAGGGAATAACTAATCCGATCTACATATCATATTCATGCCGTGGGCGGAAAGGGATACGCGTCGATTTAAAGAAGCGGTAAAGATTGGTAAAAATGGATAGTGAATTGCGGGTTAGACTTACGTGGCCAAATTGTGGGTAGAAAGCGGGTTAGAAACAGGGTAACCATGGCCGTGCTTTACTGTATTGGCCTGTAAGGCCGGGATTTATCAAAATGTACTAAATATTGCATGTTATAGGAAAAGGGGTGTGTTTTATGGTAATAGGCAGTTTATCACAATTTGTACTAATACCTATGTAAAGTGCTAATGTTTTTGCACTTTGTGATACAACCACTGGGGGGACAGTGTTTAGTAGTCTTAAGCTCCTGGAGAGCCAAGCTAGCTGTTGGGGACCTTCTATAACCATGAGAGAGAGAGAGAGAGAGAGAAGCAGAGAGAAGGAACCTAGCCATAATGCCCTCATCCTAAGTAGGTATTTATATCTCTATAGGAGGCCCACCTAGTAACTCGAGGTGAGGTTTAGGTATTAGTGTAGGGGTTAGGGGCCACTTTGACATTCAAAGTGAGACGTACCAACAAAACAGTGGTTGCTTGTAAAGATTTGATGACCTTCAGAGTGAGGAAACTCAACCAAAGATGAGATTTGTGCAATGTTCTCTCAACCTAGCTTGATGTTACCCAGGTAGAGAGTCCATCAAGCTAGGTTGAGAGAACACTGCACAAATCTCATCTTTGGGTGAGTTTCCTCACTCCGAAGGTCATCAAATTTTCACAAGAGACCACTATTCTGTTCGTACGTCTCACTTTGAATGTCAAAGTGGCCCCTAACCCCTACACTAATACCTAAAACTTACCTCGAGTTACTAGGCGGGCCTCCTGTAGAGATATAAATACCTACCTAGGATAAATACATCATGGTTGGGTTCTCTCTCTCTCTCTCTCTCTCTCTCTCTCTCTCTCTCTCTCTCCTCTCCTCTCTCTCTCTCTCTCTCTCCTTCTCTCTCTCTCTCTCTCTCTCTCTCAACAGAACATTTGCAAAAACATCACATTTTCTCATTTGTATTGCATCATGCATTAAAGGCATCTTTGCATGATTTAAAGGGGCTTAACACGTGTGAAAACACCATATAGCACTTTGATAAATGACCCCCTAACAGCAGTAATATGTACTGCAATACTAAAACATCTAATAATATCCTAGCCAATAACCAAATATGTGTATAGTAGCACACAAGAATAAAAAGCAGACCAGTTTATTCAAAAGTCTTCATAACAATACAGTCCCTCAATTCAGCCATGTTTTGCTGATGGGGCTGCGTCAGGAGGGAACCACAATACAAGATCTTGTGAAAAACACATTGAATCCATTAATTGTAAGAACAGTGACTAGTTCAAAACTGGTGAACAAACTGCAGCAATACAATACATACC
The DNA here is from genome assembly GCF_901001135.1 of Rhinatrema bivittatum. Lineage (NCBI taxonomy): Eukaryota > Metazoa > Chordata > Amphibia > Gymnophiona > Rhinatrematidae > Rhinatrema > Rhinatrema bivittatum. The sequence goes on along the minus strand of NC_042615.1, from coordinate 708,794,457 downwards.
AAGGATACTTTTGTTAGAAGATCTTAAACAGGATATTCTGTGCAAAATATAATAAAACAAACTTTAAAATTAAGTATAATAAAAAGCATATGTGTTTATTTCTGAGTGTTTTTACAGAGGGCTGACCTGGTATTGAGTGTATTTCAATATAAGTGAATTAGCAATAAGGAACCCAAGAAATCAAGGCAGTACATTTGTGCTGGGGTTTAATATCTAAAAAGGTACAAGAGTATAGTCTTAAGAATTTCAAAGAGGGAAGGGTCCATTTATAGAATAAGAAAACTCGAGAGAGTGTTGCAAAACTTGATCCCTATCAGGTCGATACAGTAACGTGCGGTTGAAGATTTCCCGTCTGTAACGTGCTGGGAGCGCACAATACAGACGAGTAAGGCCATCCAGCGATACAGTCTCCAGTTTCACGCGTCCTTAGCGCTTCCTAAAATAGACACATAACCCTTTCCGCACCCAGCATGTAGATGATGTGTAAATGAACGAATTAGCTGTATAATGAAGGAATTAGCTATTCCCCTCCGATACTGTAACGGGCACTGATATTATCTCCTTAGTAACCCGCTGTTTTGCCGCGGCCTTAACGTGTTAGTTTACCGCCTCCCCCTAGTAGGTGTTAGGACTGTGAGTCTTGTAGCAAACCCATCGACACCACTTAAAATACTGAAACACAATAAAACACAATAAAAAAAAAAGCGATACAGAGATAATCGAGAAAATGTAATGCTGTGGGACACATAAAAACCTGTCAGAAAAAAAAATAAAAATTTTTAAATACCTGTCGGAGGGCCACGTGGGTCCAGGCGGGCGGCGGCGGGAGCCGGGGAGCGAGTGGTCGCGTGTAAAATATAGGCCGCGGGCGGGTGGGCGCCTGTTCCAAGCGGCGGCGGCGGCGGGGGCGGGTGGACGCGCGATAGTCTCAGACGGGCGGCGGGATCCGGGCAGAGGGAGCCAGCGGCGAAAACGGCCTCCGGCTCCCTCTGCCTGGATGAATGCACGGCAGTGAAGGAATGGCCGTGCGATTTCAGCGCTCAAGGCAGTCACATGCCGTGACTGCCTTGAGCGCTGAAATCGCACGGTCATTCATCCAGGCAGAGGGAGCCTCTGCCTGGTTGAATGCACGGCCCCCGCTGGAATGAATGCCCGTGCGATTTCGGTAGTCATGTGACTGTAGCAAGGTAAAATACTGAAATATTAAGCAATCCTTAAATAGGCATAGGGGGTAATTTTCAAAGGAGTTACGCACATAAATGTAACTACTATTGTAGCAATTTTCAAAAGCCATTTACTCACGTAAAGTGCACTTATGCGAATAAATCCTATGGACGATTCAATGGCATATATTGTAGCAATTTTCAAAAGCCCACTTACTCGAGTAAAGTGCATTTACATGCGTAAACCCAGATTTACGCATGTAAATGCTTTTTAAAATCCGCCCCATAATGTCACTATGACAAGGTTCAAGAATTAATTATGGGGCGGATTTTAAAAGGCGCGCGAATAGCCTACTTTTGTTTGCGCTCCAGGCGCAAACAAAAGTACGCTGGATTTTAGTAGATACGCGCGGAGCCACGCGTATCCGCTAAAATCCTGGATCGGCGCGCGCAAGGCTATCGATTTCGTATAGCCGGCGCGCGCCGAGCCGCGCAGCCTACCCCGTTCCCTCCAAGGCCGCTCCGAAATCGGAGCGGCCTCGGAGGGAACTTTCCTTTGCCCTCCCCTCACCTTCCCCTCCCTTCCCCTACCTAACCCACCCACCCGGCCCTGTCTAAAACCCCCCCTTACCTTTGTCGGGGGATTTACGCCTCCCAGAGGGAGGCGTAAATCCCCGCGCGCGAGCGGGCCTCCTGCACGCCGGGCCGCGACATGGGGGCGGGTACGGAGGGCGCGGCCACGCCCCTGGACCGCCCCGGGCCATAGCCACGCCCCCGTGCCCGCCCCCAAAACGCTGCCGACACGCCCCCGAAACGCCGCGACGACCGGGCCCACCCCCCGACACGCCCCCCTCGGAGAACCCCGGGACTTACGCGAGTCCCGGGCTCTGCGTGCGCCGGGAGGCCTATGTAAAATAGGCTTCCCGGTGCGCAGGGCCCTGCTCGCGTAAATCCGCCCGGTTTTGGGCGGATTTACGCGAGCAGGGCTCTGAAAATCCGCCCCTATGTTTGGTAGAAAATAGATATAATGCTGAGTCATCCTTGTTTGTAAACACTTGTGTTACACTTGTATGTAATTGTGATGAGTGCCTGGGTCATGCCAACCTATTAATTTAGCCATCATTTATAATGAGATGATGAAACAAAATGTAAGATGTGAAATTATGATTAGTTCATCTGAAATATTTTTTAACCATGATTTTCTAATAAATAGAGAACATATAAGCTTGGCTGTGTGCATTAGTTTTTCAGAAGTTCCCTGAGTATACTTCTCATGTAATATTACAATGAATAAAAATAATATTTATAATATTTTAATGACTTGTCTATTTCTATTTTGGGCGTACAAGACGGAAAATGTTTTTTTAAATTCTACAGATGGTGCCGAACCCCAATCCAACAAAGCACTTCAGGTCAGTCTGTTTTATTGTTGTTTTGTGACCACCTTATTGTGCTTGCTTGGAAAAGTGGAATATAAATCTAAATAAAAATAAATAAATAAATAAATAAATTAGCTTTCCCTCCACAGTATAATGAATCTATGGAAAAAAAAGGGGAGGGAGGGATAAAGAAAAGAATTTGTTTTGTGTGTCCTCTTTATTATGCGTTCTGTTATTCTTGTTGAGCGTCCTGGCCACGTGGGTGCCGCGACTGGGCCTGCTCACCTCGTGCTGCCCTCAAATAGCTCCAGTCTCACCACTGCTGCCAGCTCCCGCCGTCTCCATCGCTCACCACAGCCCTCTCCAGCTTCCTCCACACCGCAGGCTTCACAGTGGAGCTCCCATTGGGGCTCCACGTCTTTGGCCGCCTTGGCCCCGCCCCCAGGCATGCGCACGGCCGACATGCTCCGATTTAAAGGGCCAAGCGAGGGAACACCGATTGGGGCGCAGATTGATGACATCACTTGAAAGCCCTATATATAGCAAGGCCCTGTCCCCAGGACCTCGCCTTGGCAATCGGGTCGACACCGTGGTATAGTAAACTTGCCTAATCCTGATCCAAGTGTCTCCTTTTTCCAGCATCTCATTGTTCCTGAGTCTCCGTGTGTTCCTGTATCCTTACTCAGGTAGTACCTCCTCGGACTGATCTCTGGTACTGACCTCTGCCTGCCTGACCATTCTCTTGTCTGCTGCCTGGAACTGACCACTGCCTGCCTGACCATTCTCTTATCTGCTGCCTGGAACTGACCACTGCTTGCCTGACTATTCTCTTTATCTGCTGCCTGGAACTGACCACTGCCTGCCTGACCATTCTCTTCGTCTGCTGCCTGGAACCAACCCTCACTTGCCTTGACTAAGCTCGGACTGACCTTGGTATTGACCCCTGTTTTGGCTGACCACTTCTGGACTGATACTCTGGCTCTGACCCTTGCACTTCACTCGGACACTCTCTTCTGATCTACCAGACCAACCTGCTTGGAATCCACCCGTGGCCTTCACTAAACCCGCAGGCGCTGCCTGTCTCGCCCGGAGAACCTTCCTGAACTGTTACCTCCCTGAGGTCTCCGGAGCTTCCAGTTCTGGTCTGGTCCATCCTCTCTGCATCAGCCACGCACCCTTGCTCGTGGGCACACCTCTCCGCTATCTCTCCGGGAGACCCTCTGAGACCCACCTAAGTCCAGGCGGTCCGGGTACCCAAGGGCTCAACTTACGGAAACCCCGGACTGTTATTGGCGAAGCTCCAGCTAGCCTCTGTCTCCTCGTGTGCTCCTCGTGTGCTCCTAGTGAAGGCTGCGGGTGGATTCCAAGCAGGTTGGTCTGGTAGTCACGGTAGGCCAGAAGAGAGTGTCCGAGTGAAGCGCAAGGGTCAGAGCCAGAGTATCAGTCCAGAAGTGGTCAGCCAAAACAGGGGTCAATACCAAGGTCAGTGCGAGCGTAGTCAAGGCAAGCGAGGGTTGGTTCCAGGCAGCAGATGAAGAGAATTGGCCTGGTGCAGGATTGGTACGGCTCTCTGGGTCTGACCAGAGGGTCGTACCAATCCTGCACCAGGCCAAGGGTCCACCTCCAGCGCAACAATTCTCTTGCTCTGATTGTATTTTTTTCTCTTAAGGTGGTATTCCAAAAAAGTTGCAGTCATTTCTTTTGGTAAGTTGTGATTAACTATTTTATTTTTATGGTGCCTTTTCTATTTATTTTGTATGAGTGCATCTACTGTGATTTAATTTTCTCTCTCCCTTTTGGCACTCTTTTTATATGGTCTAACTAATTCTCTATTATTATGGTTTTCTTTATTTCACGTGGAAATTGTATTTGAGATTATAAGTTTAATGGGGGTTTTTTTTATATTAGTTTATTTTGTTTTCTAGATAAAGGGGGGTCAGTTGTAGATCAAAAGTCCCTTCATAGTAGTTATGAATCTGTGACTTGAATTGAGCTTACAAATTGATTTAATGTCATTTGAAAATGTATAAGACCTGTGGGCATTATACAATCTTGATTATGAAATGGTGCACTATAAAATGTAGTTAATAGCTTCTTAGAGAATCATTTGAAGCCCTTCTCATTTCCCTTATAATTAAATGAACCATTTGAAGTCCCTTTCTTAGATCTAGGTGTTTTAGAAGTTTAAAAAAAAAAAAAAAGAAAATAATGAAATTTCATGATTATGGAGGACATTTGAATGATATAGCTGATAAATCTAGAATGAAGAAAAAAAAAGAAGAGTTGTTTCAGCAGTAGAAAATAGGTATATGGGGCAATAAGTAATTAGGTGTAGATTTTTGATTAGGACATTGATTGGACAAACAATAGGATAACAAAGGTAAAGATGTAATAAAAGGAAGCTTGTCATCAAGGAATAATACATTGATTAATCATATCATTTTTTAAAGAAATTAATAATAAATTAGGTCTTGTCTGAAATGTACAGAAAGAGCAACTTGCCATTGCCATGTAGCTTGTTTTAGTTGAATAAAATCCATAAAGATGAAGTGTTGTTTACTTTTATGTAAAATTATTTTTTTGCTAAATAGTTGCTTGATGGAGATAAGGAATAAATCCAGGATCCTCTGATAGCTGCTATTAAGTTGCTGGGGACTTTTTAAACCGTAAACGTGACAATTGTAACCTGGTCTCAACGCCACACTTTTGAAGCACTTATCTGATTTTATCTCCATGCAATTATTTTTACCTTCTCTCTTTGCTGGTGATTTATATATTTTTTTTCTTTCTGCCTCTGAATAACGTCGAGATCCTCGAATTGCCACTACCCATGACCTCCCCTTCCCCGGAACCATACTCCTTAAAAAATTGACCCAGAGACTTTGATGGATGAAGAGGCCACAGCTTCATTTAGCATCATTATCATAACAATCAACTACTGTACCCTGCACGAGCTGTTATCTGCCTTCTGACACCAACCGTGTCTCCAGTGCCACCCACCATGTCTCCTAGCAAGGGAGCCCATCAAACCCAGCCCCCCCCCCCCCCGCCATAACCTCCAAGCAAGAGGACTCACCATTCAAGGCCTACCAATTTGGCCCACCAGCTCATGCACCCGCTTGCCGCTGCGACAATTTCCTACGTCCATGCACCATGATAACAGGTTTCTTGTACAAAAACACAATAGCAACTGATAAAACTAACATATTCCAACTGTCTGCCATTAAGCGATAATATTAGATCTAGCTCCCATCACAATTAGGGTGGGTGGGTGGGGAACTCATCGGTGATGCAGGGGAAAAAAAGGAAGGAGAAAGGTGGGAGCCGGGCTTTTGCAGGGGCTGCGACGTCATCGAGTCGCAACAGTGTGTGCGTCATTGCCTGCTGACATCGCTCCTGCCACTAGGAGATGAAGAGGGTGTGCGGGTCACGTGTGCGGCCCGATGGGATCGGCGCTGTGACATCGGGGCACGCGTGCCAATCATGGCCTTGATGTTGCATGCAGGCCTTCACTCATGGAGCACGAGCCCACTAATTAATCCTGTTTCTTATCTCCTCTCCTAAGGTTCTGCCCGTCCCTTTATGATTTTCAGGGACTGTCAAAAGGGGGATTGGATAGTGATTTAGATGCTAATGTCAGAAGTTTGTGTTGTGTCTGTGGGGATGGTATGAAGTCTGCCCTTAAGGTTGGTTGCTATAGTGCTAAGGTGCACTAGATATAGCCAGCTTTTGTTTTATGTCCTTCTCACTAGAGAGAGGAAATGATTTCTAGATATGGAGTTCTAGAAATATTTATGACAAGGATATGAAGTCCTTTTGATTGTTTTCTGGATATGGGGTTCCAGAATTGGGGTTCATGACAGTATGAGTCTCTGTGAACCCTTTGCAACCATAAATACACTGATGATTCAGAAGTTGTTTGGTGATTAGCAACTACTGTGGAATTCCAGTGGATTGGTTTTAGGATTAAATATAGACAATAGAGGGCAATGGAGGAGAGGATAAAAGATAAGGAGATTATGCAAAAACATATAGGGCCAGATTTTAAAAGGCCTACGCGCGTAAATCCTGGGGATTTATGAGCGTAGGTGGCTTTACACGCGCCTGGCCTATTTTCAAAGGTCCAGCCTCGCGCGTAAAGCCCCGGAACACGTGTAAGTCACGGGGCTTTGGGAAAGGGGCAGGGAGGGGGAGGGGCGGGTCCGGGGGCAGGGGGGACGGGGTGTGACTAGAGAACCCCAGCACAGCAGTCATTTGCCGCTGTGCTAGGGGATCACGTGCCAGCAGGGTGCTGGTGTGCTGGCATGCGCCTGCCCCAACGCAGGTGCAAAAGGTAAGATAATGTTTTTTTGGGGGGGGCTAGGTTAGGGCTAGGGGGCGGGTAGGTTAGGGGAAGGAAAGGGAGGTTAGTTAGGGGGTTGGGAAGTTCCTTCTCGGTCCGAAATTGGAGCGGACTGGGAGGGAACTGAGGAAGGCCATGGGCATTGGCGGGCGCAGAATGCACAAGTGTGCACCCCCTTGGTGCGCCAACCCCTGATTTTATAACATGCGTGCACCTGTGTGTGCGTGTTATAAAATCGGGTGTCCATGTGTGTGTGCGCTTCTTTGAAAATCTACCTCATAGCTCTTAAATTGAGCTAAATTGTGTAGAATACTTGTTATTTTTTTTAAGTGTGCTTGTGAAACAGTACAGACATGAGTGGTGAGTGTTTATTTTTTTAACATGGGGAGTGCTTCTTTACAGAACTCTCCAGCCAGTTTAATGGCAAATTGCGGGGCGGATTTTAAAAGGGTTATGCTCATATATTACACACGTAACCGCGAATACCCACTCCTGCAAGTGCCGAGCCTATTTTGCATAGGCCCAGTGATGCACGCAAGCCCAAGGATGCGTGTATGTTACCAGGGCTTGAAAAAAGGGGCGGGGAGTCGGTGGGGTGGGGCGGGGCGGTCCGGGGGTGGGACCGAGGCCTCCGGCACAGCGGCCGTGCCGGGGGATCGCACGCCAGCACTCGGCTGGCGCGTGCAACCTACGCCTGCCTGGAGGTAGGCGCAACTTATAAAAAAAAGCTCAGGGGGATTTAGATAGGGCTGGGGGGTGGGTTAGGTAGGGGAAGGGAGGAGAAGATGAGGGGGTGGAAGGAAAGTTCCCTCCGAGAGAACAGGGAAATCCATCGGGGCTCCCCTAGGGCTCGGCGCGCGCAAGGTGCACATGTGTGCACCTTGCAATTCACTGCAATTCACTACAGAATTCACTACAGAATCATATATAATACAGAATCATATATAAGTCCATAACCACTATTTTCAAAGCTATTCATCAACATTCTCAGCTCAACCTCCAAATTCCTCTCAAAAAATTTACATCCAACAGACCAATCAGAGAGTCCTATAGAGAAACACTACAAGTACCACACTCCAAATCCATGAGGCACATAACCACCAGAGACAGGGCTTTCTCCACTGCAGGACCAACACTGTGGAACTCTATCCCACCAGATTTGCGACAGGAACCCTGCCTGCCCACATTCAGGAAAAGACTCAAAACGTGGCTATTCCTGAAAGCCTTTCCTGAACTAAACTGATCCTATTCCATTATTAACTAGGCGCTCAGACTTTGCCTTATTCATGGTAATTAATATCTCTACCGCATAATTAATATCCCTACCTCACAAGGACAATTCATTAATGCTTTAAGCACATTGACTGGCATTTACGTTCTCTCTATTTAATCCCCAGCTTCTTTTCCATGCTCCAAGTTGTATTACTCCCTTGTTTTATTGTAACAGCATACCTTAACCTTCTCTTGTTTAAAGTTTTTATCATTATTATTACTACAACTATTATTATTATTATTATTATTATTATTAATAAGATAAATGTTAGTTTTTTACCTTGTTTGTTACCTATCCACTTGTTAATTGTAAACCGACATGATGCGATATCTATTGCGAATGCCGGTATAGAAAAACTTAAAATAAATAAATAAATAAATGTGTGCACCCCCTTTTCTCCATTATGAACCATTCTTTAGTATTTTCCATCTCCTCTTCCTCTTTTTAGAGACAATCTGTGCTGTTCCATACAGTTCATCTAATAGAATGTCAAGAATTTCTCATAACCTACCAATATGGTTATTCTGACAATATTTTGAAAGCCCATTTTGCTTTAAGCTAAGAATAGAAAAAAATTACTTATGGTTACCTGTTCTTTCTGGTAAAAATTGAATAGCTAGTTTTATTAGAAATTTTTTTTTATCCTAAATAATGTTCTAGTTTATACCTTTTTAGAATTAAGCTATTTGAAATCCTCTTTGTTTCAAGGATTTCTTGTTCTCTGTTGTATTTTTATCGGTAGCTTTCCAAACTTTCCATGTTGGTGACACACTTTTTAGACGAACATAATTTCAAGACACAGTAATTCAGTCTACTAGCAAACCAGAGGTTAAGGGTTAAACGAACAAAACGTATTTCAACAACTTATGTATGTTTCCTTAAATATATACATACATTTTTGTGGATTATATAATGTTACACCCACACTGACCCCCAGACAGGCTCTCATTCATTCTCACACCACTCCCTCCCCACCCCCCAGGCATGCACACATTCATTCTCTCACTCACACAGACCCCCAGGCAGGCAGGCAGGCACCAATTTATTCTCACACACACACACGCAGGCAGGCACCAATTTATTCTCACACACACATACACCACACACAGGCAGGCACCTATTCTCACACAGACAGACCCCAGGAAGTCTCCCATTCGTTCTCATACACAGATACAGCCTCTGAAGGCTTAGCAATAAGAAATTGCTTGATCGGCAAGGATTGGATCCCTTTTACATATATGAGATAAGAATTAGAATTTAAACCAATTAGAAAAATGTTGTACCAATAAACAAGCTATTCCTTAACCAAATAACACGTATCTCTAGAAATGTCAGTAAATTCAGAAATCTCTGCTGTAAGAAATAATGTTTGTGACATTTTGATTGTGTTATGTGTATGAGAGTGAGATCTGTAAGAATGAATTCATATGTAAAATATGAAGGACATTGGCATGATTTGGCCCCATGGACAAAGATGATTGGAATTATGATTGGAATTATATTAATGTTAATGTGTGAGGTATTTGAGCTTCTCATGAAAATCTTGATTGACCACTGATTATGCATGTGTTTTATCATGAAAAAGAAGAAAATACAATTTCTTGTTTAAAATGTAGCTTTTTTTTAGCCTTTAAGACTCTGTTTACTTTAATAACTTAAAAAAAGAAAGACGTGCTATGTAGGAGAATTCTGAGTATGATCAAGAGTGTACCTTCATACGTAGCTGTATAATTGTAGCTATCATGTCTATAAGCCAGTGAATCTATGGCTTTAAAAATCATTAGGTACCTTGATCATTGTTGTTAATCTTTGTCACACCGATGGTGTTTGCAGGGTTTTAAATATTGACATTGACTTGTTTATTTGCACTTACTTTAGTTTTATGTGTCACGATATGCCACTTATCTTATGATGAAGTCAGATGGATGTGTTTAAACTCTGGTGAGAATTGTATAGCCAACATCCAGATGTTTCGGAGCAAGAAGCTCCTTCTTCACGGGCTTGTAACTGCCAGGGTGTCCGGCAGCCGAGGCTGCTCTATAACGTGACAGGAATGACTATAAATCTGAATCAAAAAGAAAATGCTTGGATACATCGTCTTAATACCCTGGAACCCTCTGGCTTAAATGATAAAATAGAATGGTTTTCCCTGATTTAAGGTTTACCATTTCTCGCGATATTCAGATTTCTGATGTCACGCAGATGTCAACATTTTTGACACGGAGGAATCCCCTTTAAATATGGTGCCGCTGTCAGCGTCCTTCGCGCCCGCTAAAGGTATGACAGCTTTTCTACCATTGAGTGCCGTCCTATAAATTCACAGTGAGTACCTCCGGTTCCACAATAGCATGGATAAATAGTCTTGGCGTCTTTCCTTTAAGCTAATTAGCTTGTCTGTATTTTTTACAAAACTCTTGCAGCTTCTACGAGTGGTAACATTGCCATCACTTCAAATACCCCTAACAGGGAATAACGGGGATCTATTGCAAGCACACCCAATTGCAGCTTACTATGCATCATTTTCAGTCTATTCATTGAAGAGCAGCTTTCCGCTGCCGTGTCACGTAGCAAGTATGTATTTATTTCCACTGTATGCAACCACTTGTTAAGTGGTTTTCAATAACTAAGGGAATTCTCCTATCACTTGATATATTTTTTTGCACAGATTTATAGTCATTCCGGTCACGTTATAGAGCAGCCTCAGCCGCCGGACACCCTGGCAGTTACAAGCCCGTGAAGAAGGAGCTTCTTGCTCCAAAACATCTGGATGTCGGCTATACAATTCTCGCCAGAGTTTAAACACATCCATCTGACTTCATCATAAGATAAGTGGCATATCGTGACACATAAAACTAAAATAAGTGCAAATAAACAAGTCAATGTCAATATTTAAAACCCTGCAAACACCATTGGTGAGACAAAGATCAGCAACGTCGGTGTGACAAAGATTAACAACAATGATCAAGATACCTAATGATTTTTAAAGCCATAGATTCACTGGCTTATAGACATGATAGCTACAATTATACAGCTACATATGAAGGTACACTCTTGATCATACTCAGAATTCTCCTACATAGCACGTCTTTCTTTTTTTGATTTTGATTTCTTGCTATCTTTTTTGGGTCTCATATTAAGTAGTATTTACTTTAATAACTTGACATACTTGAAAAATAGTTTTCTGTACTCTTTATTGCAAAAGAAAGCAATGTTGTTTGATTTTAGTGTTCAGAATTAAGCTTGTGATGCATAAAAGATAAGAGAATGAATGAATTAAATAACTGAAATTTTTACATTCACCAGGTGAGGGCTCCTACTATAGTTGTAGAGGTTATATGTAAATTATTTTCTTTTAGATCAATATGATATGCAAAACAATTTGTTCAAAAGAATTTTAATTCTGTTTCTATTATAATTGAAAGGTTATGGGTTGTTTTTTTATCATCTGGTAATGTTGTTAAGTTCTAATGTTTGTCCTACTAACAACAAAGCTGTCAAATTATGAATTTGTTATATTACCTTTGTTTCTCAAATATCTGTCCATGACTGCAGTTATAAAAGAATTTCAGTGTTTTGTCTTAGTATTGCAAGTTTTAACATTAAACATGAAATTAAGAATGCCCTTCCTCTGTCAATATTTTTAAATGTATTCTTTTCTCGTAATAATCTCAAATGGTGATAGGATGGACAACACCTCTAGACTTTTAAACTCTAAATTACTGTCTTGTTTCAATGCTTAAAGTTGTTTTCCTTTTTCTATATCCCTCAATAATTTCCTTTTCTCATTGTCTTGGGAAAACAGTGTGCATGAAGTGTTAGCAGAGAAAGATGCAGCAGCCCTGTTTGTCATTTTTTTGAATTTGTTGCTTTTCCTAATAGCCAGTTAATTCAGGGCTAAAAACAAAATAGTCTGATATCATCCCTCTTTCAAACGTTGCTCTCTGCTCTAGATGTATTACTCAAAATGTTTAGATAAGAACATGATTGCTATATATATATATATATATATATATTTGTACTGTAGGAATGTGTAATTAATTAAGAAAGGTGTATAAATCATTTCATGTCTATATCCAGTAACTTAGATCTACATTTTAAAAGGGATGCACCAATCTTATAACATGCATGCATTATAAACGCGCAACCCGGCCACGCGCCTATCTCTGCATGTGGCCGGGTTGTGCAAACTGCACATCTCTGCGCGTGGCCGGGTTTGTGCACACTGTGGCTTGAAAATTTCCCCATTGGGTTCTTTCCCCTGGTTTGCAAAGCTAATATATATCAAATGAGAAGAAAGTTTCTTTTTGTTGTTTTTTTTTCTCTCTCTCTTTATTTGAATTAAAGTTAAAGTTAAGATGGTGCTTGGGATCTCAAAACTCTGCAATGTTTGGTATGTCATTAGTACAACAGTGCACTGTTAGAATTCAATGGGTTTTTTAATGTTTGATTTAAAGGAAGATCTTGCTTACCTTATCTATTGATTCTATCTTATAGGGAGAGAAAATAAAAAATGTAAAAGATAATGTAAGCGAATTTGAAAATAATTTATGCTTCCCTATGCTGAATATATCATAATTTATGAATTATAGAACTCATTAAAAGAGAAAAAAGGTAGAACTATTACTCACAGAATGGTCTTGTGTAAGAAGATATGGGGATTAAACAGTATCACTTTTTAATAAATGAATAATGGCTCTTCCAAAAGCTGACATAATAATGACCATCATTCAGATATGTTAATTCTATCCTCCCCCTATGTAAGAAGTTTTTTAATTCAGACAAATTACTAATGGAGAGACCCACTCCATGTTTTAGATCAATCTAGTCTACATATACTGAGTATATTTTTTTCTAAGATTATTGAAAAAGAATTTTAAAATGTGTAGTATAAGAATGTTGGAAAATTATACTTTCTTATATTCTTACCTTGTTTCTGAATTAAAAGGAAATCTTTAGTATTGGTTTTCTCAATGCTGAAAAAACTACACTATACAATGCCGTCACAATTGTTTAGACTATTCAAGGCCAGGTAAAAAAGGTTATTTTCATGTTCTTTCTTAGGACAAGGAAAGAAAAGGGGATTTAGTGTTTTATATCAGCGTTCTGAAGATTTATTTTAATAGTTGATGTTGTGAGGCCCGGCCATGCTCACTCGCAGCCAGACCTCCCTACCTCCTTCTCTCAGGCCGAACGTGATCCCCCTCGTGGCGGTCAGCAGCGCACAGGCCGCGGCGCGACGGCAGTGGGACATCGGGGAGCAGCGTCGGTGAAGCTGCGGCTGGCTCCGCCTCTTAAAGGGGCCGCAACGCTGAATCGAGGACGGCCCCGGAAGATGACTTCATCGGCGAGGAAGATTTAAACTCCCTCAGTGAGGAGCAGGACACCTTTGCAACAGGTTCCTGTGGTTTGGCTGTGTTCTGTGCTTCTCTGTGTTTCCTGGTTTGACTTCGGATTGCCTTGGACTTCGCTGCTTGCCGCCTGCCCCGACCCCTGCTTGGAATTTGGACTGTGCTCGATTGCTGCCTGCTGACCTTTGCCTGGTATCTGGACTTTGTTGCTTGCCGCCTGCCCTGACCTTTTCCTGGAATCTGGACTTCGTTGCTTGCCGCCTGCCCTGACCGTTGCCTGGAATCTGGACTTTGTTGCTTGCCGCCTGCCTCGACCTTTGCCTGGAATCTGGACTGTGTTGCTTGCCGCCTGCCTCGACCCTTGATTGGAACGTGGACTGCGTATCATTCGCCTCTCTGAGGACACCGTGTCAAGGCCGTTACGGAACTTCCACCTTCCGGAGACGAGTTCGCCTGAGTACTGCAGGTGGGTGTCATCTCTCGCTCCGGTTCAAGGGTCCACTAGCATAACAGTTGATATATTCATGTTCTTGGAAAGACTACCTTTATGAATGTTCCTATTACATTTAAAAAGAAAAAAAATGTTTTCTTTCTTTCAAATTTTTTTGGGAAATGCGCTTTTAGTTTGTCTGAGTTTGAATGGAGAGTGGCCCCACCCTTAGAAATTCACTCCTTGTTGCAAAGCCTTTTCCAAGCCTTCGACATAAGTAACCTTTGGGTCTCCTATGTATGGCCTCCGGGCCTTCCCTGTTACCTGTCTGATATCGTCTCTGTCGTCTCTATGGTATCATGTTCCATATGGTCCTGTACTGTTCCTGTGTCTTGACATTGTCAGTAACCTCAATTTTGTTCCAATGCCCCAGTTTGCTTCAGTGTTCCACGCCTGCCTCTGATTCCTGCAGCTCCAGTCTTGTTTAGTCTCACCTGATCATGTCCCAGCCCAGTACAGATTCCATTCCAGTATTAGCCTAAGTCCTAAGCCCTTGTGTAAGTCCTACCAGCTGCCAAAACGCAAGGGCACAACCTGCGAGGGAGGTGGCTGGTATAGGCTGAAGATTCCCTAGCTTAGGCCTGGATTTTCCTATGTCTCACAGCTTAATGAATCCCATGGTAACGGGGGGTGGGGAGGTGAAGGAGGGGGGGCTGGCCTGCAAAAGCCAGCAGCGACCGCACCACCGCTGTGTTATCGCTGCCGGCTTTCACACCCAATAGCGCCACCGTGAAAGGTGATACTGGTGGCGATAATGGGTCTTACCTTATCGCCGCCAGCGAAGTTACTGCCGTGTCCGCCTCCTCACTGCCCCAACTCCTCCCCTTTTGGCCCCGACTCCACCCCAATTCCGCCTGGACAACCTATCGCACACGAAAAGGGCCAAGGGCAGGTCCCAGCTCCGCGGCTTACCCTGATTGATGGAAATACTTAAGAAAGTGGTCAGACACCACTTCCATGCCTTGGCAATCAGGTCATACACTCCGGTGTCTCTAGTTTGCCTTCCAGCGTCTCCTGTGTCTCCTCTTCCAGCGTCTCCTGTGTCTCCTCTTCCAGCGTCTCCTCTTCCAGCGTCTCCTCTTCCAGCGTCTCCTGTGTCTCCTGTTCCAGCATCTCCTGTGTCTGCTGTTCCAGAGTCTCCTGTTCCTTCGTCTTTCCATCCCTGGTAGTACCCTTCGGACTGATCTCACGGTACTGACCATAGCTTGTTCTCTGACTACTCCAGATTGCTGCCTGGACCTGACCTCTGACTACTCCTGATTGCTGCTGGAACCGACCTCTGCCTGACTACTGACTACTCCTGATCGCTGCCCGGAACTTGACTTCTGCCTGACCTGGCTACTTCCGGATTGACTATAGGTACTGACCCCTGCTTTGGCTGACCATTCTGGACTGATACTCTGGCCTTGATCCTCGCTATACACTTGGACTCTGTTCTGGCCTCATGTGACCTTTGGACCTTCTGCTCTGAACATCAACCACTCACCTTTGTTCATGGTGGGCACATCCCTGTGCTTCCTCTCTAGGAGACCCTGCGAGGCCCACCTAAGACCAGGTGGCCCAGGTAACCAAGGGCTCAACCTGAGGGAACCCCGGGTTGCTATTGTTGAAGCTCCAGCTATAGCCTCTGTCTCCTCCAATGCTCCGCCTCCTGGTGGTAGGTGCTCTCCGGGTCCGACCGGAGGGCTATACCAATCCTGCACCAGGCCAAGGGTCCATCTCCAGTGCAACACACACTCTCTCTCTCTCTCTCTCTCTCCCTCCACCCAGAAATTAATTGCATTATGGGCATATCACACAGCCTAACATCAGGGAAAAAAGGTGTAATTATTTCTGGCATTAAAACCATGTGTATGCTATCACATGGTGTGGTATTGCTCCTCATTTAACTAAATACCACCCAAACTCCTCCTTGATCCCGCCCCTCCCAAAAATTTGCATTAACACCATAACACATTTGAATGAATGACTCAGTAAGCTGTGTCCCTAGGCATGTTGAGAAACCAGTGGTTTTGGAGCCAAATCCTGCATTATATGTTAATGCTGTGAAAAATATACCTGGATCGTCATACGGTGAAGAGGCAGATTTTCAGGGCAGCAAAAAAATAAAATAGTACTACATTTTTCTTTAGAATTGATGATATTTTAAAAAACAAAATGAGACGGAATTTTTTTTTCTGAAGAAAACAGACTAACGTTGGAAGTATATTCAATAGTGCAGTTGCACTATTGAATATAGATGGCTACGATAAAGTTAGCCTGATAAATTTATCTGGATAACTTTAGGATGGCTCTATAGCATGATATTATGAATGTGGACCCTTGAGCCGAGACAAGTCCTACCTGTGAGAAGACTTTCCAGGCTCTCGTCGTCGAGAGGAAGATCTCGGAACCAGTCCAGGTCAGAGGTAGCAGCAGGCAGACAGAGCCAGACAACAATCCAATGGTCGAAGCAGGCGGCAAACAGCAGAATCCCATAAACAATCCAGGGGTCGAGAAAGGCAGCCAACGGGCGAATCCAGAGAACAGTCCAAGATCGAGGCAGGTGGCGAACAACAGAATCCAGTAAACAACCAGGGGTCGAGACAGGCAGCCAACGGGCAAATCCAGAGAACAGTCCAAGGTCGAGGCAGGTGGCGAACAACAGAATCCAGTAAACAATCCAGGGGTCGAGACAGGCAGCCAACAAACAAATCCAAACTACAGTCCAAGGTCGAGACAGGTGGCCAATGGACGAATCCAGAGAATAGTCCAAGGTTGAGGCCAAGAGATGAGGAACAGGACGGGGACGGAGAGGAACGGAACCAGGGATGAGGTGAAGAATCAGTGCAGCCAGCAGCTCCAGGAGACCTGATACAGAAGCAAGGGTGTAGAGCAGGGACTGTTTAAATAGTCCCTGCTGGATGACATCAGCAAGGAACTGCGGGAACTTTTTACCCTCTGTTCCTTTAAGGCCTGACGTGGGGCGCACACCTGCGCCTAGGCTGCAGTTGGCTTTGGAGGACTGGAGGTGTTCCCGTCGGCCCCAAGAAATCGTGGTGGCGTATTCCTGCCACCACGAGAGAGGGTGGCTCGACTCCGGGACCCCGGTGGGTAAGGGAGGCCAGCTGCATGTTGCCATGGCCAGCGAGCATAATACATGACCAGGATTAGCTGGATACATAATCCAGCTAACTCTGATTATCTGAGTTAGATGGATAACTTAGCCTCCCTGAAACACCCCCAGAATGCCCTTACTTTATCCAGCTAAATTTTAGCTGGATAATTAGATATCCAGCTAAATTTTAATCAAATAAGTGCCCAAACGTTCATTTATTCAGACGAGTAAGTTATCTGTCTAAATGCCTCTAAATATGGACCTCTACATTTACAATGGACTAATCCACCACTACCCAAAAATTTGATTTTATTAATGATATTGTATTCTTAACTGGCACTTGTTAGAATGTACGATAAACTACCTATATATACCTTATTTTGTGCCTATTTGTAAACCGTTGCGATGGTACATGACTTAGCGATGGTATAGAAAAGTTTTTAAATAAATAAATAAATAAATAAATATTTAGGGGTCTAAACTGCATTAAAAATATGTATTTTAAAAGTGCATTAATGTAAGCCTTTTAGCATGCTGTTTATTAAAGGAACACATGCTGTTTATTAAAGGAACACCCCCTGCTCGGTCTTTATGGGGCACACAGCAATCTGAAGTAGCTCTCTGGCCCCAATGATTAAAGAGTCTACAGCAGCCCAAAGTAACTCCTCTCACTATATGTAAAGGGTCATCAGTGTCCTAAATTCTTCCCCAGCCTTGGGCAAATAAAGCTCACATTATTTACTGAACAAACCATCCTCCTAGGCTATCCCCTCCTCCCCTGAAATTCAAAGGGGCTGTGAATCCTGATGTACCCCTTCTCACCACCCTCAGCAGGCCCTCCCTACCCCTTCGTACCCCATATCTGATGCATCAGAAAGGTTGTTAGGGGCAGGAAAGGTCCCCATTGCCTTCTGCCTGAATCATTCAAAATTTGAAAATGTTGCCAGCTGACCTTACACTCTCCCCTGAATAATATATTAAAAGTCAAAGTTTATGCAAATATTCAATGATAACAGTCTCAGTGAAAGCTTTGTTCTGTTGAATGGCAAGTTAAAAAGAAAGTTATGAAAAAAGATATGCATTCCTAGGTTAACTACACTGTTACCACATTAAAACTAAAGCCGGATCATTTAGCAGTCTAAAGAAAAAAAGCAGGCCTATTATTTCATCGGGCTAAAGAAAAATTGATTCTCTGTATAACATGTCCTTGATATCAGTAGTTTTGGTGCAGTAATGCATAAATATCATAATATACCCTAATTCTGAGCAAAGAACAATTATCGAATAGCATTAGGTTTATTTTTATCTAAAACTACTATTCTTGCCTGTATACTGATTACATTACAAAGTCTAATTTCACATAATATTACTGAAGAGTAGTTTAAAGTAAATCACACATCAAAAAAACAAAAAAAAACCAGAGATGATATTTATTTTCTTCCTAGAGTCTACTGACTACCGACTCATAACTAATGTCACCAAATGCTTTCATGCATTCTGTAATTATGCTCTGATTACAAGATGATTCAGTGTTGTTGTTGCAAAAACAGCCGTCAGGCATTTAGTGTTATATATTTATTATAAAGTGGAAATAAATAGAAGATAATCACATATAACAGGCTTGATTATCAACTTCTGGATGCAACAGTCATACATTTAGTATTTATGCAGAAAAGTAAGTGATTTTAAAACTAGTGATATCCCTTCATCTCACTCTCAAACACATTCAGAAATGGAAATTAGATACAATTACACTATATATATATTTGGCAAGGTTGTTTAAAGAAGGACTTCAATTTAACCAGCAAATTTGAAGTTAAACTCACAGGTATATTGGGTTTTAATTATAAACACCATTCTGAGGATAAAAATTTGTTTAAGTTATTTCTCCCATAATTTTCAGAAATGCTTGCAGTGTCTGAAATTTGAAATTCCTTCTCATTCCTCATAGGACCAAACAAGAACTCACTGAGAGAACTCAGGGATTAATTTTCAAACCGATTAGGTACCTTATTTTTGAATGTAGGAACCTAAACAGACTCCTGAGAAACCTGACAAGAGCTGAGTATCTACATTTAGGACCCTATGATAACTACGGTAGGTACCTAAATTTAGCTACCAAAAATGTGGGTAACTATAGGAACAGAGATAGGGTGGAGAAAAGTATTAGAAACTTAGCACTGATTTTCAGCAGTAAGCACCTAACTTAGGCCTGGATTCATCATTCATCGCTGAATGATGAATCCAGCGAAAATGGGGGGCGAAGGGGGGAAGGCCTGTGAAAGCCTGCAGCCTTCGCATCACTGCGGTGTGCCAGCTGCCGGCTTCCGCATCGAATAGCACCACCGTGAAAGGTGGTCCTATTCGGCACGCTACTGCCAATGATAACGTTGGTAACGTTATCGCCGGCAGCAAAGACACCACCGACCCTGCCCCCTCCCCCCAACTCCTCCCCTCCCCCTAATTTGTATGCTAATGCATGCGAAAAGGGCCTTTGATAAATGACCCCATTAGCAACAGAAATCTAGGCTAATAAATTAAATCCTAAATATAGGCACTTAAGTTTTAGACCCCTAAGTTTGACTGCCAGTTTGGCAAAAATTTAAGAGGTCCATATTCAGACACAATCTGGATAGTAAAGACAGCTGGATAAAGTTATCTATCTAATTTTGGAGGTATATTCAATAGTGCAGATGCACTATTGAATATAGCCAGCTAACTATAGCTGGCTAATCTTAGGACCGGTCTTTGGCCCAACCAGACCTATCTCTGAATATCATAGTTAGGTGGTTAACTAAGCCTTCACAAAAGACAGAGATTAAGGTGACACTGTCTCTGCTTCTCATCTGACAACCTGGCTCTTCCCAGTTGCAAGGGTTCTTCAGACATCAACACCAAAGTGGTATCCTTAATTGGAAAAAGTAGAGAACACTGGAACTTAGGAGCTAATTTCAGATGGCATATTCTTGAAATCAGATGTCAATTTTCACATTAAGAATTATGAGATATTTGAGGATGGTGGTAGCCTCTCTGCCTTTGAGATGTGGACAAGCCTTGCCAAAAAATGGCCATAAGGCTTTCTTCGTTCCACCTCAATTCAGAAGCCAAAGTTCTAAACTGGATATCTTAGTCGTCCACCATCTTGGAGCTTTTTCAGAGATGAAACAGCTCAGCCGCTGCAGAGGAAGAGTACCCAGGTTCATCAAAGACTAGCCAAAACTATCTGAGGAAGTCCTTAGATTTTTCTTGAGCAGTTCATCCCACTCCTAGAGTGGGGAGGCCCATGCTATAGCTGACTCTGTCAGCAAGGACAAGATGAAAGTAATCTTAGCCATATCAGTAGGGAAGCTGGAAGCCTGCAGCTCAAACTGCATCAGACATTGATTTAGGAAACCCCTGCAGTTCTTTGGATCTCCATTATACCTGGGAGGCAGAGCCAGATGCGGTATAAGCCCCGAAGCACGGACTTGGACTGGAGAAAGTGGTCCCACTGGAGGTGCAGGTGTCAGTAGTTCGACCTGCCAAGCCTTGGAGTAGGCCAGTGATTTGGTTTAGGTGTTTAACATGGAAGGCAAATCCAGGAATGGCCTATGAGGACAAGACCCTGAGCTAATGGCTTCAGTAATCTGTCTTGGGGTGTGAGCCCTTCTGGCTGTGGCGTGATTAATACAATCTCATAGTTGTACCTGCTAGGTCCACGCCAACAGCTGGTGAACCCACTTGGGCTGAGACAAGGACAAGCTTCACTTATACTAACCCTGATTCCCACAAGGCTCCAGGGAGCAGATGAGTGAAGTCAGGAGAAGGGCCAAAGTCAGGGCAAGTGACGGGCAGCAGAATTGAAATCCAGGCAAAGGTTGGGGCAGGCGGACATCAAGAGGTGTCAAGGTCCCAGGAAAAGTCTGGTATGGGAGAGCAGTCTAAAAGAAGGAATAGAGTAGGACATGAGCAAGGCAAAGACAGAGGCAAGTTAGGATAAAGTGGGGCAGAGGCAAGACAGATTGAGCCAAGGCAGGGCAGAAGCAAAACTGCATGGCACAAAGCTCATCAGAGGCAAGGCAGGACAAGGCAAGGCTGGGCAAAGACAAGGCTCTGAAATAACACACACTATAGACAATACAGGAAGACCTGTTGCTGAGGTGCCTCCCATTGACATAGCGAGGTGGGAATAAAAATACCCTGCCATGCTGACATCATTAATGGGTGACTCCAGGAGGGTTCCCGTAGTGGGGCACATATAATATATGCAGTAGCACAGGCACTCCTATTGTCTGCAGCATCAGGAGGAGCTCAGCATTACAGTGGCACGCCTGCCACTAGAGATCTTCCTGATGACCTGGAGTAAGTGTGACCAGTCACGAGGTCTTCTCATAGCCAGCCCAAATTTATAGTTCCATTTGCCTCCTTCTGTTATCTTAGGGGTTTTGATACCTTTGTAGTGTTTGCAATTCCACACACTCTACAACTTGAGCTTTTTTCAATTCTTTGCATTCTATACCTTGAAGGTTTTTATGCTCTTGTGCACTGTATGCTTTGGAGGCTTTGCTAGCCTTGTGCTGTTTCTGATTCCCCCATTCTATACCTTGGGGGCTTTGAAGCCTTTGTGCTGTTTGTGATTTTTGTGATTTTCCACACTGTACACCTTAGAAGTTTTCATGTCTATACCACTGGGGATTTGATCCCTTTGTGCTGTTTGCAATTCTCATAGTTTATGCTTTGGGGGTTTTGATGCTATTGTGCTGTTTACAATTCTTTTACTATATTCCTTAGGGGTTTTGATACTTTTGTGCGCTTCCTGATTCCTACACTCTATGCCTTGGGGGCTTTTATGCCCAGTGTTTTATGGCTTTTACAATTCCCTGCACTCTATATCTTGGGGTTTTAATGCCTATGTGCTGTTTGTAATTTCAGTACGCTATGCCTTGGGAATGTTTATGCTTTTGTGCTGTTTGCGATACTCTACACTCTACCCCTTTGAGGGTTTCATGCTTTTCTGCTGTTTGAGATTTATCGTACTATACCCCTTACAGGTTTTGATGTATTTTTGCTGCTTGTGATTTCCTGCACTCTATACCTTGAGTTTTTGATGCTTTTGTGTTGTTTTCTATACCCCATCACTATGCTTTGGGAGTTCTAATGTCTTTGTGCAGTTCCAATTCCCTACACTCTACATCTTGGGGTTTTGATGCCTTTGTGCTACTTGCAATTTTCAGTTCTCTATGGCACAGGAATGTTGATGCTTTGTGCTGTTTTCAATACCCAACACTCTATACCTTGGGGATTTTTGCCTTTGTGCTGTTTGTGATTTCCTGCACTTTACCCCTTTGAGGGTTTCATGCTTTTCTGCTGTTTGTGATTTACCACACTATACTCCACACAAGTTTTTTTTTTTTTTTAAATTTATATTTTATTAACTTTTACACTTATCATGACAAGAACTGTCAATTACAATACGGATATCTACTTTCATAAAGAACCAAATAATTAATCTTTCTTTTACAATCACAAATATCTGGAAATTGCCTAAAATAGAAATATTTATACATTTTCCCATAGATATCCTATTTACTATGTAATAAGTAGTAAGCCATCTTCTAATATGAGCTTTTCAGGTAATATAATCTCTAAATAAAGGGAAAGTATAGCTTCTATACTATTTTTAACAGCAAAACCTATTAACCAACATTACTCACAAATAGCTTTTTAGATTCCAAGAACAATTTTACATCCTCTGGCTCGAAATAAACATATCTATCATTGTTATACTTCACTAACATTTGCAGGGGTACCGAACTACCATTTGTACACCTATTTGATCTGCTAGTGATTTCATCTCCAAGAACTGTTTCCTTCTAGATAGTGTCACTTTTGCTATATCTGGAAAACTCCAGATTTGATGGCTATAAAATGTTTCAGTTCTATTTCGAAGAAATAGTCTGAGAACAGTATCCCTATCAGAGGGAAATACAAACTTTACCAAAACAGTTCCTTTCTTTTCTACTGTGTCATCTGTAGTAGTTTCAAGTATATTAGATATATTTAAGGGAGATGCTTGTTCCTCAATCAAAGTAGTTGAATTAATATAATATACCTTAGCTAGGGAAGGGGAAGCTTCTGTAGGTATTTTTAGCACTTCATTCATGTATTTCTTAAATTGATCTTGCAATGATGTAAACCTGATCAAAGGAAATTAATCACTCTCAGGTTTAGATACTTAGACTCATTCTCTAGTCTCTCCAAATTTTTTGTTTGTATCACCCCTCCCTGTATTATATTAGCTTGCACTTTTTGAACGAGATAGTTTCTGTTCAAAATCAGCCAATTGTTCATTCTGCCTTTCAACAGTTTTCTCAGTTTTCACTACCCTCTCATTCATCTGCATTGTAATATTTGTTAATTTAGATATGGATTTCTCAAGAATAGTAATTGCTGTCCAGATAGATTCTAATGTAATTGTTAGAGGTTTCTCCATCTTCTTCATGTGAGTTATGCTGGTCAATTCTATCTCCTCAATGTCCAACACTACAGTGTGTTTACTGAGGGGACCTTCCACTTCTCCCTTCAAAGGCGGTTCTTTTCCTAATTCTGCTTTCCCATTCTTTTCTCCAGTTTCCAAAGGTAGAATACTTAAATTTCCAGAAAGTCCAGTAATTTTATCAATGTTTGAATAAGATGTGCTTTCTTGTAAAGAGGCTTGGAAGGGAGGGGATGGGGTTGCCAGTGCTCCCGGGCTAAGTGACAATGGTGAAGCAGGTAAGTCCAGTCTTGGCTCATCTGCTGGGCTTATAGCGCTTCCCTCGGGAGGTTTCTCATTAGCTGGACCGAAAAAAGTCTCGATTTTCCTTTGGTCTGGGCTTGCCAAGGGAGATGAAGCTGCCAGCTCCCTTAACTTGCCCTTCCTTTTAGTGTGAGGCATTGTGCGTGCCTGTGAAATGATGGTCTTTATACAATTACCAAGAGATTTTCAGCTACTTTCACATATATACTTCAGATGGTTTACTGCATAGGAGAATTAGAAGGTAAAAAAGAAATTTTTAAAGTAAATATTTCACTTACTTGAGGTGAAGGAGTTATAGGGAGAGATTTACCGAGCAAAGCCATGTGCCCTTTAGGCGCACGCGGCTTGGGCAACGCACGCGCTGACGTCAACTGCATGCCATAGGCGGGCCAATCTTAAAGGCCCCTTGGTGATGTCAAAACCGGAAGTGGAAGCGTTCCTTCAGGGCAAGGCCCTCCTTACCCTCCAGAGCGAACCAGGTAATGAAAATTTAATTTTGGCGCCTCACCACCTCTCTGGTCTACTCCCAACTCCTTCTACTCCTCTCCACACAAGATTTGATGTCTTTATGCTGCATGTGATTCCCTGTATTCCCTGCCTTGGTTTTTTTATGCTTTTGTGCTGTTGATGATTCCTCTATAGTCTATGAAGTGAGTATTTAGATATCTGGGCTCTTTCAGGCCAGTACAATAAGAAACTCCATGTTTAGTGCCCGCTCTCTCAACGTGTACCCAGCCACCTCTCCTGGACACTCAATCCTGTATTTAAATGTTGGGTCATACTAAAAAGGAGGCACTAGGGACACTAGCATATCGCTAGTGCCTCCTTATTAGTGGGAACCAAAGAGAGGTGGCTGTCAGGAAACCAATGCTCAATTATACCAACGTCAGTTTTCTGAACTTGCTGACAGCCATAGGTTAGGAAAATGGACTCCGTTAAAATTGAGCATCTATTTTCCTAATCTGAATGCCTGGCACATTTTGGGCAGGCGTTAATTTCTGAGCATATCCTGGGTACATACCTAATAGCCTCATCAACATGCATAAGTAATTTAAGTGCACTTATATCGTGAAAAATATATTTTGTTATGTTAAAAAACTGCCCAACAATCTTTCCGGTTTCTATGCACAGACCGCCCAGAACAAAAACAGCTATGAAGATGAGATGTTAATGTCGGTGTTTCATCATCCAACCCGACTTGTGCAAGTTTTGGAATGTATCCTTCTTCAGGAGTTAATGTTCTTATAACAAAGGTTGTTCCGCTTCTGGATCGTAAACTTCTCCCATTTCATCATTAAAGTTCCTATGCGGGCAAAAATGCCTCCTCGCAAAACACGATCAATGGCGGTCTGACTATCCGCCATCTTTCTCCATGTTATAAAGTCACCTGAGAATACCTGGAGCACCAATCAGAATCCTGGTGGGCCGCCAGATTCATCCTGGGCCTCTCCTGATGCCTCCTGCTCAGCTACAGTCCTTGGCATTCCCGGTCTAGCCACCACTTCCATAGCTCCACGTCGTGCCTCAGCCTTGCTTGCCACTGTTTCCAGATTGCCGCCAGCCCTGACGCAAGTCTGTTCCTCGATGCCTCTTCAGCCTACTTCCTGGACTTGGTCTATTCAGGCTTCGGCCTGCTCTTGCTCGGGCGCCTCCTGTCTGCCGTTGTTCCTTTGGCACCCAAGTCTCCAGGACACTACCTTGTGCAGTGTAAGACTGTACCATCTCCCTCCTGCTGTCTCTGGGCTGATCTTGATCTCCTCATCGACCACATACAGAGGCCCATTTAAGTCCAGCCGACCCCAGCACCCAAAGACTCAACCTGAGGGGAACGAGGGCTGGTATTGGTAACGCTCCAGCTGGCCTCTGTTCATCAGCCCACTCTGCCTGCCAACGATGGGGACCTGTAGGTCCCTACCTACAGTTTGCATCAACCCCGCCTCAGCCCAAGGGTCCACCTCTGACGCAACACATGTGATAGGAAGAGGGGCATGTTTTATGGTGATAGCCTATTTATCACAATGTGTGCTGTCTTAGTACTTCACATAGGTATTACCACAGAGTGCAATAACTTTTTAAAACTAATACCACAATTGTTGCAATTCAGAGAGAGAGAGAGAAAGAGAGACTAACTATAAGGCCCTTCTAGTAGTTAGGTATTTATACCTCTATAGGAGGCCCACCTAGTAACTCAAGGTGAGGTTTAGGTTAGGGGCCACTTTGACATGCAGAGTGAGACATATGAACTGAACAGTACACTCTTGTGAAGATTTGATGACCTTCAGAGTGAGGAAACTCACACAAAGATGTACAATGTTCTCTCAACCTAGCTTGATGGACCATCATCCTCACTCCGAAGGTCATCAAATCTTCACAAGAGTGTATTGTTCAGTTCATATGTCTCACTCTGCATGTCAAAGTGGCCCCTAACCTAAACCTCACCTTGAGTTACTAGGTGGGCCTCCTATAGAGATATAAATACCTAACTACTAGAAGGGCCTTATAGTTAGTCTCTCTCTCTCTCTCCAAAAAGTTCACACTTTGCAATCTAGCCATATTGCACAGCTTAACACCAATGAAAAAGGTGTAGTTAAAACTGTACAATATAGCTTTGGAACATAAGAACATAAGAAATTGCCATGCTGGGTCAGACCAAGGATCCATGAAGCCCAGCATCCTGTTTCCAACAGAGGTCAAAACCAGGCCACAAGAACCTGGCAATTACCCAAACACCAAGAAGATCCTATGCTACTGATGCACTTAATAGCAGAGGCTATTCCCTAAGTAAAATTGATTAATAGCCATTAATTGACTTCTCCTCCAAGAACTTATCCAAACCTTTTTTGAACCCAACTACACTAACTGCACTAACCACATCCTCTGGCAACAAATTCCAAAGCTTTATTGTGCGTTGAGTGAAAAAGAATTTTCTCCGATTAGTCTTAAATGTGCTACTTGCTAACTTCATGGAATGCCCACTAGTCCTTCTATTATTCGAAAGTGAAAATAACCGAGTCACATCTACTCGTTCAAGACCTCTCATGATCTTAAAGACCTCTATCATATCCCCCCTCAGCCGTCTCTTCTCCAAGCTGAACAGCCCTAACCTTTTCAGCCTTTCCTCATAGGGAAGCTGTTCCATCCCCTTTATCATTTTGGTTGCCCTTTTCTGTACCTTCTCCATCGCAACTATATCTTTTTTGAGATGCGGCAACCAGAATTGTACACAGTATTCAAGGTGTGGTCTCACCATGGAGCGATATAGAGGCATTATGACATTTTCCGTTCTATTAACCATTCCCTTCCTAATAATTCGTACATTCTATTTGCTTTTTTGACTGCTGCAGCACACTGAGCCGACGATTTTAAAGTATTATCCACTATGATGCCTAGATCTTTTTCCTGGGTGGTAGTTCCTAATATGTAAACTGTAAAGCCAACCCACTTTGACAGAAATCCCACCCAAACTCTTCCCCCTTTTTCAAATTAGCATCGCACCATGGGTTGTGGTGCTTTTCGCATGCGTTAAGATGTTTTTCGCATGCGAAGAAGCCATAACACAAGTTGGAAAATAACCTCCTTACTTTATTGCTGTATGTATTGTTTTATTGGTTCTAGAAGTTCTGAGTTTCGTTTGTTGTTATGCTATTTGTTATCTCTTCTGTTAAAGGCTTTTTTGTTCTGTAATTGCCCACCTTGAATGGAAGCATCTGGGAAGGCAGTTTTGAAATGAATAAATTAAATGAAACCTTCAATCCTTCTCTACTTGAAACAAGCAACAACACAGGGCAGAGACATTATAAAATGCACTAGAAAACCCTCCCACATTCCATTCTTACTGGTTATATAAGGCAGTGTTTCACAATCCTCTCCCGGAGGCAACTTAAATGGTCTAGTTTTTAGGATATCCATAATGAATGTGCATGACATTTGTTTGCATATATTGGAGATCCAGTGTATGGAAATTTACCTCATATATAGTGTATTCATCACAGCTATCTAAAAACCAAGACTAGTTAGTTCTGCATCCAGGACTGGGTTGAGAAACACAAATATAAGGAAAACATTGCCATTCACTACATCTTCATATCTGCATTTTAAGATTCAGTTGCCTTAGGACTGGATTTTCCATTCTTGCAGAGAATGTAGAATCCAGCGGTAATGGGGGCAGGCTTGAGAAATCCGGCAGCGATCGCACCACCGCGGTGTTATCGCTGCCGGCTTTCGCACCCAATAGCGCCACCGTGAAAGGTGGTGCTATTGGGCGCGTTACTGGCGTCGATAACGTGGCTTACCTTATCACCGACAGCGAAGATACCGCCGTGTCCGCCTCCTCGCCTCCCTGATTCCTCCCCTCCCCACTCCGACTGCCTCCCGCTTGCTATCACACACGAAAAGGGACTTTTTGCATGCAAAATGTCCCTTTACGCGTGTGATACGGATAGAAAATGACCTCCTTAGTGACAATCAGTATAATCTCTTTGAAATGTTACCACTACTGCAGATGCTTCCATCTGTCCCAGGGGTTACAACCTCACATGGTCAAGGGCCCTGCTTTAAGTCTTATGGCAGGATCCAGGAAACTTGGCTACCCTATCTATCAACTGCTGTTCTTTGTGTGGTATATATGAGGTATATGAGTGATGAATATCAATATCTACTTTAATGCTAGGGAAATACGGTAAATATACCATATGTTGTAGTAGTACCTGGTGCACTGCATTGCACTAACACACAGTCTTTCAACTACAGTAAAATTAAACATTACTAGTCCTTAAATTTCTTCTGTTCATATGTTATTACATCCATGGATATAATCTGCCTTTAAGTAATCTGTTTAGAAATCAGTGATAGGGATCTTATAGAACATAAAAAGTCATTTTAATCAGGACTTGTATATTTATAGAAACATTGAACGAGGAAACAGGTGCTGAAGTTACTGCAAAGAGGTGAGGGGGCCATACCGCGGGTCTGCCGCGGTTGACACACGTAACAACAAGTGATAGTTTGATGAATCTAGCCCTAAGTTTGGCGTTGTGATGATCCCCTGTTTCCCCATCTTTTATGGCATGGAAAATCTTCAACATATATCTTTTATTGAGACATTATTCATCCATAATACACAATATAGTTGCTTAAGATCATCATCACAATGTAAAATAGTGAACTGGGATGAGTCATTTAAGGGGATTTTAACTACTGTCTACATGTGTTTATTTTCTAAAACAGAAATCATTTTTTCTATTTATAATCTTTTCTTTTTTATGTCAATTCCTATAGAGTAGAAGCATGTAAGAGTTTGAGGCAGCGTGGTGATTGAAATGTAGGCAAATGCTTTTGGTCCCTTGTACATAGTCTAAGCTGACCTCACCATGGAAGCATGTTCATTGCGCAATCATCTCCCAGCATCACAAAAATGCCTCTGCATATCCAAAAAGGGAAATGAAGTTTATGCATATTGTAAAGAAGCTGATTATCTATTATACTTTTGAAAGCAGGGGCTAATCTAAAAGCCCACATAAAGTGGGTCTACAAAAGCTTTTTGAAATGCTATATTTTAAGTCAGTTAATACTTTTCTGCAAGTCATTTTTCTAAATCCCAAATTTGGGTGAATAGAAGCCAAATTTGAGTGAATAGAAGCCAAAGATAAATCCAGTTTGATTTCTTAGTCTATGTTATTATTGGAAACATTTGATGAATTCACAGTATTCATAATGGCGTCCTATAAATTGTTCAGTGTGCATGTAAAACAGGGGGGGGTGGGGGTTGTATATAATACTTACTAGGCATGTGCAAAAGGAAAAACATTTGTTTTGTTTGGATTTTTGTTTCTCCGGGACCCAAATTCGTTTCATTAGTTTCATAGGGGAAAAAAACTATTTGTTTATTAGTTTCATTTATTTTTCGTTTGCCATTAAAGTCAATGGGGGAAGTATTTGCAGTCTATTTATGGCTGCAGATTGGGGTTTTCGTATCAATTCTGATGAAACTTCTGGGGAGCAATCATCAGAATGAGAAAAGAGCTCCAAGGTACTTAGACTGTGGCAAAGTGGCACCAAAGTGGCATGAAAAGCTAAAGGCACTTTAAAGGGGCAAAGGGGAACCAGGAGTGGCAAGAGTGCTTTAACAGAGGTGCAAAGCAGCAGCGAGAGTGTCAAAAACACACCACAGCTTCAAAAGAGAGCACTGATAACAGTTGCATGAACCCTCGAAGGCAGCACGACAGGCAAAGTGGCAAGACAAGTGGCATCAACATCCTACAGCACAATGAAGGGGAACACAGCAAGCAGAAAGAGTGTCAGAAAAAAACACAAGGTGCCGATAAAGGGACAAAGAACACCACTGTACCAATATATGTGAGTGTGGAAAACTATATTGCAGTGCCTTGCTGTGCACTACAACTGAGACTGCTGTATATGCACAAAATTTTTTTTTAACTCCAGATGCCTACTGGGGATTTGGATTAAAAGAACACCGCTGTACCAATGTATGTGAGTATGGAAAACTACACACACACACACAGTGCAGTGCCTTGCTGTACACTACAACTGAGACTGCTGTATGTGCACAAAAAAAAATTTAAACTCTAGATGCCTACTGAGGATTTGGATTAAAATAACACCGCTGTACCAATATATGTGACACACATAAACAGTGCAGTACCTTGCTATACACTACAACTGAGACTGCTCTGTGTGCATGAAAAAATGAAACTCCAAAGAAAAGACTGGATGCGTGAGCAAGCACAATTCCTAGTGATGCTGCTTGTTTGAAAATACCCAGACAGCCACTGCAACTCTCACACTATCTCCCAGCCACACCACCCAAGCCCTGCCTGCACCCTACCCCAGGGGGGTAAGATCAGCAGCAAAATGCCACTGCTGGCAGCTTGTCTCAGTGGGAGAGACAGAGAGACAACCTGAGTTCAATTAAAAAAAAAAAAAGTGCAGTAAAAAAAAGCCTGGCTGGCACAGCAGCAAAAATGAACAAATATCTTTTTCAATGGAAAATTATATCAAAGTAGCAAGCAATAGCTATTGAATACAGATTTGAGACACTTGAAGAGAGCTCAAAAGCAACGACCTTCTCAGACAACAGCCAAGAAGAAAGTGTGTGGCGCGCCGCGTGCTTAAGATAGAAACACAGCAGGAACAGCATCACAGAGCACTGAGAGCAGCGATTGGATGAATTAGAAAAATGGTTCGCTCTGATACATTGGCATTCTGGTCTCCTTGCCAACCTGCCTGACCCACTCTATGACAGGGCTGTGAGGTCACTTATGACTCACAGAAAAGGGCTGGTTGCTGCTATGGATACTCCCACATGGCCTTCTCCTATTTCAAATGGCCGCTAAGAAAGCACTGCGAACAAAAAGAATGAAACTAATATGATGTGTTTCATTTGTGGGGAATCACTATGCATTTCCCAAACCCACGAATCAAATGAACAGGGACCTATTTGTTGAGGATTGCACATTCATTGAAAACGAATGCCCATCCCTAATACTTACTTTGTTGAGCTCAGAGACCAACTGCCATCAGAATAGCTATATAAGTCTATTCTGGTACCGGTAATAAGCCACTGCTTATTATCGACATTAGTAGTATGGGATCTATTTAATGTTTGAGTACTTGCCACATGGATTGTAACATGGATTGGAAACAAGATGCTGGGTTTGATGGACCCTTGGTCCGACCTAGTAAGGCAACTTTTTATATGTTCTTAAGACCTATTTCCTTCTGTTTGGTCTTCTAGTTATTATTATTAATTTTCTTGGGATAATTGTTTCTTCTTTGTAAACATCATTATTTATTGCAATGCAGTAATAACTATCCTAATATGTCATTCACTTTCTATTATAGATAATTATTTAACTGGATTTTTAATTAGATGTATAATAATCAAATGGCTATGAATGTTCCTGAAAACGACTTGCTAATTGTTGGTTTCTATAATATGTTCAAAAGAAGGCTCTATTTAGAGTAAATATGACAAACATCAAAGGCTCCCACGGACTAACGTTCACCCTGTAACAAACTGCAGTTTTACTTTGCTACTTCTTCCTTTTCTTTGTTAGACAGAAACTCCTCATTAACTAAACATTCAGAGGGCATAAATGACAAATTCTGAGATTTCTGGTTTAGGAAAAAGATAAATTGCAGCAAAGTACCCTCCGAAAGGTCAGTGTTTCATCTCTAGCAGCTTTCTTGGGGATTCTGACCTCTTACAGTCCCTCTCTTGAAATCTGCCAGAAATGGGGGGGCTAACTGTGAGGATTATCACGTATATCTTCAAAAACATGCAGCATAAAATGAGTCCATATTAGAAAGGCCATCATAAATGACATTTCACACATATACACTCCTTGATGGAATAGCACAATTTATGATATAATTTAATATCCTGCCCATACTGGTACAACGTTTAAAAAACAAGTTGTCTATTTTTCATGTATTGTGACCATGGTAAAATATGGAATGAGCCAACAATTTGAAGAAGGACAAAGCCCAGAGGATGCAGCAAAAGAAGAGCATGGAGGTGGGAGTGTGGTTTCATTCTTTCTTCCCATTACATCTAGAGATGTGCTATCATTTGAAAACACCAACAATTGTTGTGTCATTTTTCAAACAAAATAAAAGTCTATTGTGTCATTTCTACATTTTATCAAATGCTAAATGGCTTTAGTGCAGACTAAATCCATTTAGTCCATTCTAAAATGATTTTTAAATGGAACGACAGCATATAAAATGTCTAAATAAATAAATACATTTAATGTGTGCTAAAATTATAAAATGGCATAAAACAAAATGAAAATGTTGTGGCTGCGCCCCCATACTTGCACTTTCTCTGCGTTTAGCAATGGTGCATGGAGACTCAGATTTCATTACTTTCTGATCTACCAACTCTGATTTAAATTGTAATCTCTTTTGGGTGAAGCTGCATAAACATTTTATTTCATATAGAAGCATGTGAGTTTGCATAAGGCGCCATTCACCCTAGCTTGTGATATAGAAAGATTTCTTGCAAAAACGTATTCACCAGATTGGGCAAACACACTTTATCTGATCCAGCATTTGAAAAAGGCTGCTGAGGAGCCTTCACAGCTAGGGAACTCCAAATAAACCCGTTTTACATTGATTTAACTTCTGGGCAGGAAAAGCTTGATCTTAGACCCAAAGGCTCATATCACAATTTTTGGACAACAGAAGCACAGTTCTCACAAACCAACACAACAATCTGAGAGTCGAAGATCCCCTGTAGAGTGAAGCTCAGCTTCAATGCCCTTTTGCGTTGTTTATTCCCAAACCCCTCTTTCAGTCTCTTGTAAACAGCACTGATGATTTCCCAACATAGGCAACAGCATTAATCACACTGTGTGAGTCCCAACTCAATTTTACTGATAGGTTGTAAAAGTGAATTGATAGTTCTTAACAGCTAAAATTGAAAATGTTAGTGCAATTTATTATTACAAGATGAAATTTAACAAATGTGTGTCCATACCTATCCAACAACCAGTTCTCCAATTACTTCAGGCAATTCCATCAGTAATTAGACTCTTCTTCGCTTTGCAAATAACTCTCCAGATCCTCCCATTGACATAGGAAGGAAAACGTTTATCTCAAAATCCCAGTTCTCATACCTTTTTTGTTGTCTTCACTATTCTCCACTCTCCACTTGGTGGCACCTTAACACAACTCCCTTCTCTAATGGTTCTCCCTGATGTCCATACCTCAAAATTCTTCTCTATAAAAATGGTTATGAGTCCATTTTTCCTTGGTGACACTTCTTCTTCTTCCAGTCCTTTCAAAAGGAAAGGCACCTCTCCTCAGACAAGCAGCATTTGAGCTTCTGAACCCTGGTATGCCCAGTAACTTAAAAAGACAAAATATTACTCAAAAGGTAACCAAACAAGAAGCAGGAAGGGTGGAAAAAGAACTTCCTTCTCTAGCAATCAAAACATTTACCATAATATAGACAAAAAGTCCAGGGATAAGGATCTCTGTCTTCTTATTTGTCAAAGTTTTTGTTTAGAGACAGACCCCACAGTTGTAACCCAGGAAAATAATGAACTAGGAACAGTATAAGGTAACCCTTGGAAGGTTAACTCAGGAAATCCAACTAAAAAATCCAGCTGAAAATCCACACTCTGGAATAGTAGTAAAGGTTTATATATAGTCAGAGCATACCCTCTGCTTCTCCCACATGGGGGAGCAACACCCAAACCTCTAGCTAACTAATTGTTCTGTATCTTCCCAGGAATTTGGTTCATTCCTTTTGGTAAGGAATTCAAGGGTTCCTTACAAGGGGTTTTAGACCAGTCTCCAGTCTCCAGCATACAAGATTATTATCTTCATTATTTCTTTCATTTAAATTGGGACTTGCTTTAAATAATTTTTCTGGCTCTAAATAACATTCTTGTGGAACATCCAATCGCTGAATCATATTAAGAAATTAACCAATCAGCAACAAGTGTGAAATGCAAGCAATCCATTGGAAGATGCTTTAAAATGTAAGACTATGGCACACAAGTTTGAACAGCTTAAATTTTTTATTATCAAATAGGTACATTCTTATCATGTAGGGGGCAATTGGAAAAATGGTTATTATAGCGCAAGAAGTAGTGGATCACATTTTGATGCAATGGAGCCATCTGGATTGAATAGCAGTGGGGGCACTTTTTGAGTGGGGACACTTTTTATAAAAAAAAAAATAAAAATTTGTTACAGAATACACCCATAGTTCTTTTTGTGGAACACTTCCACAAGTCCCAATTCAAGCGGGCCTCTTGAATTATATTGTGATATGTGAACGTTTCATTTGAATCGGGATTTTTCATTAAAAAAATTTTCTTGCTCTAAATAACATTCTTTGGAACATCCAATCGCTGAATCATATTAAGAAATTAACCAATCAGCAACAAGTGTGAAATGCAAGCAATCCATTGGAAGATGCTTTAAAATGTAAGACTATGGCACACAAGTTTGAACAGCTTAAATTTTTTATTATCAAATAGGTACATTCTTATCATGTAGGGGGCAATTGGAAAAATGGTTATTATAGCGCAAGAAGTAGTGGATCACATTTTGATGCAATGGAGCCATCTGGATTGAATAGCAGTGGGGGCACTTTTTGAGTGGGGACACTTTTTATAAAAAAAAAAAAAAAAATTTGTTACAGAATACACCCATAGTTCTTTTTGTGGAACACTTCCACAAGTCCCAATTCAAGCGGGCCTCTTGAATTATATTGTGATATGTGAACGTTTCATTTGAATCGGGATTTTTCATTAAAAAAATTTTCTTGCTCTAAATAACATTCTTTGGAACATCCAATCTCTGAATTATATTGGTAAATTAACCAATTGGCAATAAGTGTGAAATGTAAGCATCCTACTGGTCAGTTTTATTTTAAACATCTCACTGGTTTCTGTTCTGCCATTTTTAAATGCGATGTAGATGAATCAATCACACATAAAATTGTTGGTTTTTGAAGCGAGTAAAACTTATAAGGCTGTCTGAAATATGATGTTTACACATAGTTTGAACCCTTTTGGAGTTAATTATGGGTAATTATTTTGAAGATCCTATGGGGTGAAGTGATTCAAGTAATTGAGATTTTGAAGCGCATTAAAGATTACTCCCTGACACAGCCTGTCTGGTGAAATGCTGGCCATCGTCGGGGAATTGACATCGTCGGGTACATCGTTATGCGTTGACATTCTTTCAGCTCTTCATATGTTTTCACAATTTATATGATTTTTTTCACGTCATGATATTTGGAGGTTTTCTGACTGATAATTATGAAACCCAAACCACAGCAGTAAGCTTATGTCCCACTCGGTTTCTGAAGTCTTTTTCCTCCTTATACATTTTTAATAATAAAAATTCACATGTACCTTTTTTGGTTTACAATTTGATTGTTTTGGGTGGGTACTTTCTTCTTTTTGATATTATTAACCAGGTACTGGGGTCTTATTTTATTTATTCAAAGAAGGGCATGTGGTTGTTGATTGTGTATGCTAATGGACTGAACCATACTGCTTAAACAGTCCCATCTGTGGTGCTAAAGTAGTTCACTCCATCTTTTGATATAGTAACCCATAAAGAGTTCTAGAGGAAGTCAGAGAGTATGAGTCAAAGTGAAAAGGGAACAAAAGCAGCACAGGAGCTGTTGGCTATCAGAGTAAAAGCTGCAAGAGGTTTTGATTATAGGTGTTTCCCTATTTTGTGGAGAACCAGAAGAAGAAAATGAGCCTAAAGCTTTCCAATCCTGTTCTCCTTATTTCCAGTGAATTTAGGTCAATGGTAGCTTGTGAGGAAAGAATCTGAAAACCCCACAGATAACTTTTTGTGATTTTTCAAATGAAGAAGGAATTTTACACTAACTAATCCAATTAGTGTTCAAAGTGCCATTCAGCATTTTACCAAAAGGGAAAAGACGAAGGTATCCCCCTGGTGCCCTGGGTGTTATGCTCAGGCTTGTGGACCCTTGGCCGACGAGAGAATGGAATACCTTTCGGAGGGTCCATAGGCTCTCTCGTCGGATGGCAAGGCAGAACAGGAGGCAGGACCAGTTGACCCTTGGCACTGGAGACTGAGGTGAATCCGGGGGCGATGAAGAGTCGAGACGAGGCGCTGTGTCTTCACCACTGGTGGTCTGCGGTCCCCCCGGGAGGAGCCCGTAGGGACCCGACCGCTGGGACTTAGGTGGACCTCGGGAGGTCAGGCAACGATGCAAAGGCCAACTGGAGCTTCGCCCTGGAAGCCTGCGGTCCCCCCAGGAGGAGCCCGTAGGGACCCGGGCCGCTGGG
Organism: Rhinatrema bivittatum; assembly: GCF_901001135.1. Lineage (NCBI taxonomy): Eukaryota > Metazoa > Chordata > Amphibia > Gymnophiona > Rhinatrematidae > Rhinatrema > Rhinatrema bivittatum. Next base: position 708,757,778 of record NC_042615.1, on the reverse strand, counting down.
ACTTAGGTGGGCCCTTGGAGACAGAGTCTTGGAGAAGTCCTAAGTCGAGTACCAGAGGGTCAACGCTCACCAGTCCAAAGTTGAGTGCCAGAGAATCACCGCTTGCCAAGCCAAGGTCAGGAACCAGAGAATCACCGTAAGCCAATCCGAAGTCAGGAACCAGGAACACCAAGACGAAAACAGGAACCAGCATCCAAGTATAAGGAACTCGCCAAGGCAAGCAGACTAGACAGCAATGGGACGTTGCCGAGTCAGGGAATGAGCAGAGGAAGTCTCCTTATATACTTCCTCTGCTCAGGCTCCTAAGGAACAGCTGTGGTGAATTAAAGGGATCAGGTCCCTTTAATTCTAATGAAGGGGCGTGGCCTCGCACCTAAGGATGGCGGCAGCCATCTTTGATTCCCTCCACAGAGGAAGGGCTGCAAGGACGGCGCGGGAGCAGAGCAGGGACGGCCCTCTGCCCTGCGGTCAGGCCGGGGAGCCGCGCCGGGCCCTGGGTCTGGGGTTCCCTGAGGTTGTAGCGGCGGACCGCCGCAGAGGAGGTAGGGGAGCGCGGTCGTGGCGTCCCACGACCACGGAGCACAACACTGTTGAAAGGAGTCTTGAGAAGAAGTTCAGAGACTTGATGCATCCTGAAAGCTGTGCCGAGTTGCAACAAGTCCCAGGAGCTCTTTAGTGAGACCATCTCTGTAGTGAGGAAATGGGAAGGGAGCTATAATTACAATAGTAAGAGGTTCTTAATCTCTTTTTGGATATGCAAAGACTCTCTGCTGATGTCAGCAACATCTGGAATATGGCACAGATAGTTCATGGGGCATGCTCAAGCCATGTCATTGGTGTAAACTAAGGGCAACAAGTCAAAAATGCTTGCCCATACATCATTCATTACTTGGCCATCAAGAAATATGCTCTGAAACACTTGCATTCCTCCTGCTCCATTAGGAAAAGCTTAGGGATGTAACATCTCAGTCAGAGCTCCCCTCCACTCCTGACTCAAATACCTGGAAGGGGTTACAAAATGTCAAGATGGTCAAAGGAGTTCTGAGATTCTAAATACTAAAATGTTCAAACCATTATACCTTTTTTTTATTATTATTAACATTCCTTGAGCAAATCATACATATTTTTTCAACACAAAAAGAGATTTCCAATATTGCAAAGTTCATGTTATGACCATATTCTATTTCCTTACAAAATTGCCTTCTGGCAAATGCTTAGGAGCATGCTGCTTGCTCTCCAGAATCCATGGTGAAAAAGGCTTTTCTGGACTGGAAGAAACAGGGGGCTCATATGGACTTCCTGATGAATCACCAGACTCTGAGGTATCCCTGCTGTAAGAGCTTAGTCTTATATATCACAGGGCACACTCCCACAGAGGTCCTCTGTAAACACTAGAGATGTGAATCGTGTGCCAGATCGTCTTAACGATCAGCTTCGGCTTGGGGGGGGGGGGGGAAATCTGATTGTTAAGTGATATAATTCATAACTCTGGTTCATAATTTTGGCTCATTCAGCCATTCCCAGAATCCTCAGAGGGCTGATTCACACTGACAACTGCTGAAATATAGTGACTTTCTGACTATCACAGATTCAAAGGATGTAGAAGAGTTAGGAAACTTGTGGCTCTGCAAAGCCTATAATTAAAGGCCAGGAAGGCATCAATGACAATATTTGCACTACAATACAGGGAAGCTTGGTTTGCATGAAGCCAGGATGCAAGCTTTTGTCTTGCAGATGCCTATCTCAACGACAGGAGCCAGGTGAAAAGATTCTTCTTTAAGGTTACAAAGTCCTGGCGCCAGTAAACGGAATTCAGGCCGAGCTTCTATTCAGAATACAGACTTGCTATCTATTTACACAACACAGCGGATCAAGAGAAGATCAGAAGAAACAAAGGGCATCAAAGCCATGTTGATAAAGGAACTTTAATGGTGGGAGGATGGACAGGTTTAGCTGGTGAAGAATTCTCAGTTGGGGGGAGTGATCCTCACAAGCATTTCCTATACATGATAGATTGTCATGACAACAGCATAATGTATCTTTGTAAATGAGTCTTTGGGCAGTCACGCCATTCTGGAAGTTTCGGCAATACTGTATGTTTTAACTATAAAAGAAGGTTCTCTTCCTGTATTAGATGAGATGCTGGTTATTTTGAAAGACGAAAGGGCACCTAGCATACAGCATCTCCCAGGAACACTTTTAAAAAAAGCCAAATAACATTTACTTTATACCATTTACTGAGTCTAAAGTGTTCTTGTGTGCCTGGCCCTGAGTACAGAAATTATGTACATAAGATATGTGAATTGGAATCGTTTCTGATTCCAATTCACATCGCTAATTTGTTTTTTAGGGAGGCCCGCGCCGCTAAAAAAAAACAACCCACCCGACCCTTTAAATCGACCCCCCTCCCAACCCCCCAAAACCTTTTAAAATTACCTGGTGGTCCAGGGGGGCCTCGGGGGGCCTCGGGGAGAGATCCAGGGGGGCCTCGGGGAGCAGAGAGATCCAGGGGGGCGTCGGGAAGAGATTTCCCGTTCCCAGGCATCAGCTGTTCTAAAAAAAAAATGGCGCCGATGCCCCTTTGCCCTTACCATGTGACAGGGTATCCGTGCCATTGGCCGGCGCCATCTTTAAAGTTGGCGCCGGCCATCCAGTGCTCCTACCATGGGACAGGGGCCGGCCAATGGCACGGATACCCTGTCACATGGTAAGGGCAAAGGGGCATCGGCGCCATTTTTTTTTTAGAACAGCTGATACCTGGGAACAGGAAATCTCTTCCCGAGGCCCCCCTGGTTCTCTCCTCTCCCCGAGGCCCCCCTGGATCTCTCCCCGAGGCCCCCCAAGACCCCCCTGGACTACCAGGTAATTTTAAAAGGTTTTGGGGGGGTCGGGAGGGGGGGTCGATTTAAAGGGCCGGGTGGGTTTTTTTTTTTTAGCGGCACGGGCCTCCCTTAAAAAAAAAGGGTCGGAAGGGTGGGGGGTCGATTTAAAGGGTCGGGTGGGTTGTTTTTTTTATCGGGCCATCGGCGCCATTTTAATTAGTGGCAGCCAAAATGGCGCCGATGGCCCGAGAGCGGGAGACCTTTCTCTGCACAAAAATGGAGAAATTACTTACCTGATAATTTTGTTCCCTTAGTGTAGACAGATGGACTCAGGACCAATGGGAATAGTGTACTCCTGATAGCAGTTGGAGTTGGATCAGATTTCAATCTGACATCAGCCCTAGTACATATACCCCTGCAGGAAGTGCAGCTCTTCAGTATTCTCCTCGAAAAGTATTGTGGATATATGTATGACTGAACAATTTGAATAACTTGATTAACTTTATAACTTGGTTAACTTAATTAATTTGAACCGGTTGAATTGGTTATAACTGGAGATCGTCAGTACCCTCAACCTAGAAACGTCGACACCCGGCAGGATGGGTGTCCTAGCTGAAGGAAAGCATGGCTTATCCATGAATCACTCGCTTTCGGGGATGTCACCCGAGAATTCCATGAGTAACGGCAGCTGTGGGTGGGATGCTGAGTCCATCTGTCTACACTAAGGAAAACAAAATTATCAGGTAAGTAATTTCTCCATTTCCTAGCATGTAGCAGATGGACTCAGGACCAATGGGATGTATAAAAGCTACTTCCGAACTGGGTGGGAGGTTGCCCGTGACCCATATAGTACTGCCCTTGCGAATGCTGTGTCCTCCCGAGCCTGAATATCCAGGTGGTAAAACCTGGAGAAGGTGTGGATGGAGGACCATGTCACCGCCCAGCAGATCTTGGCAGGTGACAGCATCTTGGTTTCTGCCAAGGACACTGCCTGGGCTCTAGTAGAATGGGCCTTGACTTGTAAAGGCGTTGGCTTGCCTGCTTCTACGTAGGCCGCCTTGATGACTTCTTTGATCCAGCAAGCTATGGTTGCTCGCGAGGCCGCTTCCCCTTGCTTCTTCCCGCTGTGAAGGACGAATAGATGGTCCGTCTTTCGTACGATTCCGACCTTTCCAGGTATTGGACTAGGAGTCTACCGACGTTGAGATGGCATAGGCTGCGAGACTCTTCCAAATTCTTATGCTCATCTGGCAATGGCAGCGAGATGGTTTGGTTGAGATGGAAGTGGGACACCACTTTGGGGAGGAATGACGGTATTCTGCATAATTGGATGGTTCCTGCGGTGAGTCTGAGGAACAGCTCCTGGCAGGACAGTGCTTGTAGCTCGGAGGTATGGCGGGCCGAACAGACCGCCACCAGGAAGGCTGTCTTCAATGTTAATAGTTGGAGAGACAGGCCGCGAAGGGGTCTGAAGGAAGCTCCTGCTAAGAAATCTAGGACCAGGTTGAGGTTCCAAAGAGGCACCGGCACTTTAGGGGTGGTCAGATCTGCTTGACTCCTTTCAGAAATCAGGAGACATCTGGGTGAGAGGCTATGCTGTCGCTCTCGCTCTTGGTTCCATAGCATGACAATGCGGCCACCTGTACCTTGATGGAGTTGAGAGACAATCCCTTCGGTAGGCCGTTCTGTAGGAATTCCAAAACCGCCGGAATTTTGACTGAGCGTGGAATGATGTCGTGGTCCTCACACCAGGCTTCGAATACTCTCCAAATCCTTATGTATGTTAGGGATGTGGAGAACTTGCGTGCTCGGAGTAGGGTGTCAATTACTGCCCCCGAGTATCCGCTCTTCCTCAGGCGAGTCCTCTCAATGGCCAGACCATAAGAGAGAATCGAGCTGGATCCTCGTGGAGGATCGGTCCTTGTTGGAGCAGGTCTCTGTGTGGAGATAGAGGGGGTTCCCTGTCAGCAGTCTTCGCAAGTCTGCATACCACGGTCTTCTTGGACAGTCTGGGGTCACTAGAAGTACTGGTCCCCTGTGGTATTCTATCTTGTGGATGATTGCGTCCAATAGGGGCCACGGCGGGAAGGAGTATAACAGAGTCTCCTGTGGCCAGGTCTGTACCAGGGTATCGATTTCCTGGGACTGGGGCTCCCGCCTGCGGCTGAAGAAGCTGGGCACTTGGACGTTGGACTGGCTTGCCAGAAGGTCCATGGTTGGTGTTCCCCAATGGTTTACTATCAATTGGAATGCTGTGGTCGACAGTCTCCATTCTCCTGGGTGTAGACTTTCTCTGCTGAGGTAATCCGCAGCGACGTTGTCTTTCCTGGCAATGTGGACAGCCGAGATCTCTTGAAGGTTCGCTTCCGCCCATGACATTAGGGGGTCTATTTCCAGAGACACCAGTTGGCTTCTGGTTCCTCCCTGACGGTTGATGTAGGCCACTGTTGTGGCATTGTCTGACATCACTCTGACTGACTTGTCTCTGAGTCTGTGACCGAACCATAGTCAGGCTAGTCTGACTGCCTGGGCCTCTAAGCAATTGATGTTCCACCCCGACTCTTGTTTGTTCTATTGTGATAGTAGTGAGCACTGTAGGGGTCTCATATGAGCTCTTGCCCATGGCACTACTTCCAGTGTGGATGCCATGAGGCCGAGGACCTGTAGGTAGTCCCATGCTGTGGGGCGAAGCTCGCTCAACAGGGTTCGCAACTGGGTCCTCAATTTCAATCTCCTTGTCGGTGTCAGGGTGACCTTGTCTTGTTTGGTGTCGAACCGGACTCCCAAGTATTCTAAATATTGGGAGGGCTGCAGACAGCTCTTGTTTGTGTTGACCACCCACCCGAGGCTCTCCAGTTGAGTTTTGACTCTGTTGGTCACCTGGTGGCTCTCCTCTGGGGATTTCGCCCTGATCAGCCAATCGTCTAGGTAAGGGTGTACGCGGATTCCTTCCTTCCTTAGTGTTGCTGCCACCACCACTATGATCTTGGTGAATGTCCGGGGTGCTGTGGCTAACCCGAATGGTAGTGCCTGGAACTGGTAGTGACGGTCCAGGATCATGAAGTGTAGAAAACGCTGATGCTCTTGATGGATCGGACTGTGTAGGTAGGCTTCCCACAGATCCAGGGATGTAAGGAACTCTCCTGGTTGTATCGCCCTTATTACCGAGTGTAAGCTTTCCATGTGGAAGCGAGGAATCTTCAGGTGACAGTTGACTGACTTGAGGTCCAGGATGGGCCTGAACATTCCTCCTTTCTTGAGAACGAAAAATAGATGGAATAATGTCCAGTATTTACTTGTTGCGGAGGAACCGGTGTTATAGCCTCTAAGGCTAGTAATCTGGTCAGTGTAGCTTCCACTGTCATCCTCTTGGAAGGGTCGTGGCAGGGGGATTCCACAAACCTGTCTGGAGGGAGGTGGTGGAAATCCAGGTAATATCCCTCTCGAATGATGGCTAGGACCCATTTGTCCGGTTATCTCGACCCATCTTTGGTAGAATAGGGCAAGCCTGCCCCCTATGGCTTCCTCCTTTGGATGGGTCGGCTGATTTTCATTGTTGGGTGCGGCTGGGGCCTGGGCCCGAGCTGGCTCCCCTTTTGTTGTGCTTGTTCCGAAAGGACTGGCTCCGGCCTGCGGGGTGGGTCGCTTGATATGTGCTTCTATATGGGTTGAAGCGCTGTGATCCTCTGCCCCTGGAAGTTTGGGGGAAGGGTCGCTGGTTTCTCTTATTCCTGTCCTCCGGTAGCTGCGGCAGTGGGGACTCGCCCCATTTGTTGGCTAGTTTCTCTAGTTCGTTTCCGAACAGGAGGGTTCCCTTGAAGGGCATCCTTGTGAGTCTCATTTTGGAAGATGCGACGGCCGACCAGTTTCGGAGCCAGAGTTGTCTTCTGGCTTCCACGGCAGATGACACTCCTCTAGCTGCGGTGCACACCAGATCAGAAGTGGCATCTGCGAGGAATAATACTGCTGGTTCCAGGGCTTCCCCATGAGTGTGTCACCACGGCACAGCAGGCCGCGATCTGTAGAGACATAGTGGAGACGTCAAAGGACCGTTTGAGGATAGATTCCAGACGTCTGTCTTGAGTATCCTTGAGTGCTGCTCCTCCCTCCACTGGGATAGTAGTGCACTTCAAAACCGCACAGACCATGGCATCCACTCTCGGACATGCCAGGAGATCTTTGGTGGCTGGGTCCAGAGGGTACATGGCTGCCAGAGCCCACCCCCCTCTGAACGTAGTTTCCGGGGCATCCCATTCTAGGTCAATTAGTTGCTGGATGGCTTGTAATAGTGGGAAATGACAGGAGGTCTGACGGAGTCCCTCTAGTAGGGGGTTCGTCTTAGGTTCCCCTGAGGCACTTGTGACCGGGATAGCAAGCTCTTTTAAGCTTTGTGTGACCAGGTCTGGAAGCTCGTCCTTGGTGAAGAAGCATCTCATAGTTCGGTGGGGCTCTGTTCCCGGAGGGAGTTCCCCTTCCTCCAGGGGTTATGACTCCTCATCCGAGTTGTCCATGTCCCCGACGGTGGGGTTTCTGGGCGGTGGGATCACTTCCTTGGGCATAGAGGGACCTGGGATGTTGAAGTCCTCTGGTGGAGCTTGTAGCAGTATTATAGGAAGCCCAGGTTGCATGTGGACGAAGGTATGCAGACCTTTGAAGAATTCCACCCAGGAAATAGATGCTGGGTCTAGACTAAGAAGCGCCATGTCCCTGGGGAGCCCCGTTTGAGGGGGGGGGGGTCCCGCTGTGCAATGCTAGGTCCGGCGTACTGTTCGAGAGGCTGGAACCCGGTACCGGCTGGGGAGGGCCATGAGTTGGATCCCCTAGGGCCTCTTCGCACTGTATACACAGGGCCGTGGCCTCCTTATGCTGTGCAGCTCTAATGTGGCATGCTGGACAAAGGTTTGTGTGCGTAAGATAAAGTTGTGCGCTCCGGTGCGTCAAAGTTGTGCGCGTCGGTTTGGTGCGCGCTCAGGGAGATGTGTGCGCTGTTGTGCGCACAGATCAATGTTATGCGCCCGGCACAGTAAGCGTGTGGCTATGCGCGTCGCTTTTGCGCATGGAACTTGGGCACGCGACGTGCACACAAGGTATTTGTGCACACGGCTCGCCTCTGTGCACACAGATCGGAACAGCGGACAGGGCGGCGAACAGATCACAATGGTGACGGTGACCACGAGGACAATTTAGCGACCACCTCGAAGGGTCTCCACGTGGGAGGACCCTCGGATCTCACCGGGGTCTAGACCTGCTAGGGCAGATCAACCCAGTGGCACTGGTCCTGGCTGGCGACCTGTGCGACTCCTCGAGCTTCGAAGACCAGAGACTTTTAAATAGATTTCTAACTTACTTTGTCTTGGCGCTTCCCGGTCTCGTTCTGGGCGGTCTCCTGCTGCGGGGGGAGAGGGAAAATACCTGCACCGCCGCGCTCGAGGTTGCACCCGCTACCTCTCAGCCTCGCCTTATGTCGGGGGCTAGGTCCCCGCTGAGGGTCGGTTGCCGGACCGAGGCTTACCTCCAAGGGATTGCGGAAATCATCTCGGAATTCTCGACTGGGGGAGGGACCCAATAGCTGTAGAGGTAAGATTTCTTCTTATTTTGGTTTTCTTTGGTAAAATTACTCTAACGCTGTGCAAGTGTGCATAGAGTCCCTAACTACTATGGAGACGGAAAATACTGAAGAGCTGCACTTCCTGCAGGGGTATATGTACTAGGGCTGACGTCAGATTGAAATCTGATCAGTCTCCAACTGCTATCAGGAGTAAACGATACCCACTGGTCCTGAGTCCATCTGCTACATGCTAGGAAATTACCAATTCTACGCAGCAGAGGAATTCTGTAGTGGAGAATTTCCCCAGCAGAGGTATACCATTTTGAAAATACTTGTGTGAGTATTTGAAATCACCAGTTTGCCAATATCTCTCCCAGTTCACCCAATCCATCTGCAGTTCGCATAGTCCCTCTAGCAGTTCTCTTTGAACCCTCACCAGTTCACCCAGACCCACCACCGAATTCTGGCAAACACTAGACAAGGTTGATTCCATTTATGCGCTTCAATTAGCAGGTGTAAAAGTGTATGAATAAGTTTTGTAATGCAAACATATCTCGCTTAAAAAATAGCAACTACCGTGTTCACTTCTGAATCCCTCTCTGGAATGCCCCCTAAGCCGTCCCTTTTCTTCCCAGTTAAATGTACATTTGTAATAAAAAATACTTTCTTACTCTCAACATTTATAAAATAGCATGTGCATGAGTACATGAGTATGTGCTATTTTTACTTGCAAACCCCCTATGAAAATTCACTCTTAGAAGTGTACAAAAGGACCTGCATACCTCGCACATAGCTGGCTTATTGAAAATTGCCTCCATAACTTATAGCAGAATGTCTTATTGCTGTCTGATTTATGATGTTATGAATGTACATTTGGAAGCCACCCAGAACATAGGATGGTGTGGTAGACAAATGTTTGAAAATAAATAAATAAATAGATGTTTAAAAAGTGTAAAAAGGGACTGGGTTCCAAACAGCAGTGGTTTGTACGCACTTCCTTAAACTAGATAAAAATAAGTTTCAGGAATGGATGTCAATTCTTTTCCACAAAAAGATTTTTTTTTTTTACTCAAAATCCACCTTGAACTAGAGGATTATTACTGAAAACCACTGCTGTTCTATTTTTTAACTCTAGTTCAAGAAGGATCATGGCATCTATTTCCGAAGTATTCATGCACTTCCGAAAATCTAAGCAATGCATAGATGCCATATTGTTCAGACACCTGGGGAGCAATTTTCTAAAGCGCCTGTATTGTTGCAAAACCTGCAGGGTTTTGTACCTATTGTCAAAAAAGTGCAAGCACACCTTTCCTTTGAAAATTGCCCTAGGAAAAAGTATCCACAGAAATTTGCAATTTCTCTTTGAACAGGTTATTTGTCCCTTGAAAATGTTGTGTGCAGAACTGAAAATGTACTGTATTTTCCTCCCCACCTCCACCCTGGCATAAGTACACCAGAAATTTCTTCTTTTTCCATGCTGTGTCTTGAGAATCAACATTTTCCTTCCTTTACACAGTGCATGTGCACATATCTTTACTTTATTTTCAGAATTTCCAGTTGTTTAGGGCATTTCGAGATAGAAATCACCATTGCTCTCCTGTATTTTTTGTTGCTGGCATTATGTAGAAACATTCTATGCACTCTTTCAGTCTCAAGTCTTCATAAACTTCATTTCCAGTAGCTTTGGCAGAAATTGTCTCCATAGATGTCACTGTACCATCACCTGCCATTCCCCCTGGAATCCCAAAAAGTCTCCAGTGTTTCGCTGATTTCAGTTCTTTGCATATTTGAAATCACTTTACAGTTTGAGAATGATATTGACTTTGTCCTGTAGCAATAATCCCAATATCTTTCAAAAAGGGATTCCTTTCTTCCAATTCATCCACTCTCTTGAAATAAAGAGAATTGTGCTGTAAGGGGAGCCACCTGTGTGTTAATTTCTTCAGCTGTCCCATGATGCTTTGTCATTAGTATCTTTAAGGAATGCAGGGAGGTTTTACTTTCAGTTTCATTGATAATAGTCATTTTCTATGATGACAGAGGAGCCTGTTTGGATCAGGTGACATTGTAAAAATCACCATGGTTTTACCTGGGACAATAATTTGTAAGAGACTGCAATTTTACTTGCAGGCTTTACAGATTTTGGGCTTGTACTTCAGAGAGCAGATCTCACACATCTTTGGGCAGAAAGCTCTCCGGCACCTCTTCTTCCCCTCCCTAACACACCCACAAAAACTGGTTCTCTCTTTACAATCAGGACTAACTTTTGTATGACACCTTTCTGCTCTTGCTTTTATATTATCACACTGTCTGATGATAATTGGACCTTAGGTGAGTTCCTGCTTTGACACTGGAAACATTTGCCCGTTTGAAAAGACCAAGTCCACTATCACTTTTCTCTTGTGGGCTGTCATTTGCTTGAAGGGCACTCCTAGTCCAGGATCTCCCTATTTCTAACTGGTTCTGTGGCAGGTGGAATTGTTATCCGATTAAAATTTCCCATCATCTAGACTTTTTGACTAAACTATCCAACTCTTCTGCCTATGTTGGAGGTGTATAGATCACACCTCTGTAAATGGAAGCATCATTTCCCCTTTCTAAGATAAACGGTATTTTATAGGTTTTATTAGCAAAGGATTAAAGAACAGCTTTCAAACCGTTCTCTGTATCTGGCTTTATTTAATCACTATCTCTGCTCGTCCCTTGCTTCTCAAAACTCTCAACTATCTTTCTTTTAAAACTTTTTTTTTTATTTTGCAGTTTCCTATCTCCTCATTTGTCTGCTTCTCTTTTTGACTAATTTCTTTCCTACTATCTGTCTCTACTCTCTCCCGTTCTTCATGGTCCAACCCCCCTTACCCTCTTCCCTTCATCCGTTCTTATCTTTGTCCTCTTTTCCTTCGCCCCCAGCCCAGACACTCTTTCCTGTCTTCTCTGTCTCCAAAGCGGGGGCCTGCTCCCTTTCTTACCCGCTTGCTGCTCTCCCTCAGCTCGCGGCTGCAGCCTGTACGTGCGAGCGGCGCGGCGCCATCAGTCTGCGCTGGAGCGGTGGCGCCGGCGCTTATCTCTCCTGGGCACGGCGCTAGGAGGCAAGACTCGCAGGCGCCCGGGCGGCTCAGACATACTCCGCGGAGCCCCGCCAGCTGCCCGGCACAAGATCAAAGGGTAGCGGCGGCACGGGGGGGGGCGGGAGAGCCCCCGCTACAAGGATCCTGAGCTTAATCAAAAGATCGGGTCTCGACAGGTGGGAGGTTTCATTCTGACGACACTTTGCGTTTTCTAATAATAGACCAGAATGGAAGTAATATTAGCAATTGATGTTCTTGATGATTTGATTGGGTAAGTGTAATAAGCTAGGGGGGGGAGCTGGATTGATGGATCACATTAGTATTCCTGTCCTATCCAATGTGCTGGTTGCTAATAACGTCAGTCTGCCAGATTCCCTGCGTCTACCGGTACCCACCAGCGTTTCTATCGATCCTGGGAAAAAGACCTTTGAGACGGTATCGAGAATACAGATTCTGGGCTCTTTACTACTCTGGATAGACTGGCGCCTCTCATTTGGTAAGGAATGAAGAAACTGATGCCCAGGGAAATCCGGCCATTAGGAGCCCTCCCCAGTGCAGGATTTGAAAGCTTCCAGTTCTGAATGGAAACTCTTAACTGCAAGACATGTTTGTATTTGCCCTGCCTAAAATCGATGCTGTGAGGAAGGCTCAGCATGCTCATCGCACTGGGATATTTCTGCAGGAACTGAAATGCTGCTGTAAGAGAAGTTGACATCCTTTTATTGTCATTGTTATTACTGTGCTGGGAGTTGAAGCGATGCTGAACAGGCAGGCACAGGATCGCTTATCCAGCGTTCCTCCTAGCTGAAGGTTACCAACAGCGAGATTTAATTCTGTGAAGAGGAAAGGCGAGTTTGGATCCCTCTCTCGGTTCATTGACCCCCCCTCCTACAAAATCGTCTCTGCTCCTCATACTAGCGTAGCTTTGCTTTAGTGGATGTGTATGCATGAGTTCTGCACCGAATGGGCGCAAAAACCGCCCCAGGTCGACTGGCTCCATCTTCCAAATCAGCAGCAAACCCATTTCCAGAGACTCTGAGCGCCGGGGGAGCTCAGAGAGCGCCCACAAAACCCAGAGAGCCCTGGAGGTCTGCAAGATGGTGGGTATAACAACAAGGTTTTTCGAAATATCTAATAATTTTTTTGAGTTTGCTTTAGTGCCACTCCCCCTCAGTTTATCTATTCAGATCACGTGCAGTTGCACTATTTTTAAAACTGCAGCACCCCTTTTGAGTTAATACCCTTACCCAAATCATAATTCTTTCGAAAAGAAATGTGAAATGGGTATGCTTGTTTTTTGTAGGATGAGATAATTATTTATTGTTTTTAGAAAATAATGCACATGAATGCATTATTATAAAGCAGTAATAGTTCACCTACTGTAAAACAAAGGTGTTAAACATAAAGATAATCTGTCAGAGAGGATGGGCGTGGTTGTATAATGATGGTTTTGAATTGTTTTCTTTTGTGTGGTTCAAAGTGTATTTGTCCCCTTCTTGTTCACTGCATTATTTTTCCTGTAAGTGCTCAGTTGTGACAGCTCGAGGTAGGCGTTTGCCTACTCTGTCAAATCCAGTTCCAAATATGAATATTCCTATTTGTGGTATATTTTCAGTCTCGCTATTCTGCAGACACTGCTTCAGTGCTCGTGGGAATGACTTTTTAAGTTTTGTCACTACTTGACGCGGCTTTCTCAGTCTTGCGGTTCTGTCATTCTTTACAGCGCACAGCTGCAGCAATAACAACCAGGGCAAAACAAGCCTGCCCCATAGCTGCGCAGTACCACTGCCGCTCTCCCCCCTCCTCCCTTTCGTGCTGCCACTGGCTCTCATCCTGCCCGGCTTTCCCCCGTCCCACCGCCCCATGGCAGCGCGGCTGGGCCATTTTTTCACACGGAACTGTCTGGCCCTTGATTTTGCGGGCCTGGGAAAGTAACTGGTAGCACCCCAAGAACTGTGCTACAAGCTGCCAGCCCTGTGGGCTCAAGCTTACACGGTTATGCCAGGGGCTGCAGGGAGGAAAGGACGGGTTGGAAAGAGTGATGGGAAGGAAGTAGGTACTAAGCTGGAAGGAGGCGAGCATTGGGCCGGGAGAATCCAGGCAAGGGCTGATTGTGCGTGAGGTGTGGCGTCAATTAAAACTTCAGGGGCCTATTTTTTTTCTATAGTTGTTCCTAGTTTTGCATTTTTCTTCTCCAGTCCTCTTCACAGTTACGCCCATCTTAGCTTCATTTGCTTTTTTTTTTTTTTCTTTTTTTGCTGGGTTTTTTTCATTCCTTGTTATTATATAGTATGTGCCCATTTTTCTTTTTTTCTCTCCAGCTTGCTTCCCTTATATATATATTTTCTAGTTGGGTTTCATTTCTTGTTTTGTATTTTACTCTCTTCTCCATGCTATTTCCTCTGCACCTGAATGAATTGGCTTCTGTACCCACATCCTGTTGTGTGGCCATACTGTCACACTCCAGGTCTGTGGCTGAAAAGGTGTTCTTACAAAGGTGACCTGCGAATCCCAAATCCTGCCAGAGGCACCCCTCAAGTTATTGTAGGTACAAACAGCAAGCAGAAGCAACAGTACTGAAGCCAAGCAGGAGGAAGTAAGCCCAACAAGGCTGGATTTAAGATTTTTGGTGCCCAAAGGCAGGAACAGAAGATGAGGGCAGTTCCTCCACCTGGAGCTCAGCAAGCAGGGTACCTGGAGACTGGAAAATGGGGAAACAGGTGCTGGGTCCAGAGTATCCCATTGGTGTATCTTTGACATGGCAACAATGCATGGCGATCATCTATGTGGGGGGAAGGTTCCTCTTTGGCCTGGGTATTTGGCATCTTCAAAATTTAATGCCTATGCAGTTGCATATGATGTCTATGCCTAAATCCGGGCCTGCAACCAAAGGCAGAATATCGCAAAGACCATGCTGGGAAAGTTGATGGACTTGCTTTCTGTTGCTTGCTTTTTGGTAACAGGCTCCTACAGTTTGATGGTCCCTCTTATGCAGGTTCCCTCTCCATCCACATCTTCTCGCTATTTCCAGTAGGTTCTGTTGAAATCTGTATAGAAACTTCATTTGCCTAGGTTTAGTATCTCATCAGCTGCTGCTCTGTTTCTGTTGTAATTTTAAGTGAGAAAGAATTTTGTTATCTCTTGTAAGTGTGCAGCTTTGGGTCCATTTCTCATCTTCTAATGATCCAGCTCTGTTGGAGGCCAGAAAAGCACTATTAGCAAAATAAATTCTGCAAAGAGCTTCTGTTTAGTCCACCAAAAATATAGGAAATGGCACATTTTTCTCCCTATGTCCTGTTGAATGTTCTGTGTTATCTGTTCCACCATGGCTATTGCATGATACTATTAGCATGTAATCTAGTGAACATCCAACATGTTTTAAAACGCTTTAATAAATATATTAGAATAAGAACTGAAGAGGGTGCAAAGATTTTGGGAGAATTCTACATATTTGCTGCTGTGAAAAGAAAGGCTCAGATAGAGCTCATGTTGAATTGTTTTGGCATATGGTTAACTTTCATTTATCGTTGCAAGAGATGTAAAAAAAACTGAGGGATATATATATATATATATATATATATATATATATACACACATAAACTAACCTCTGATTACTGCATTGCTTTTCAGTGGTTTTTTTTTTTCCAGTATTATCTCCAATACTGTGATTACCATCAAGGAATATCCAATACATAAGGAATATTCATTGATGGTGATCATTGTATTAGAGATAATATTGGTCAAAAAAATTGAAAAGCAATGCAGTAAACCGTTGGTTTATGTGTGTATAACTTTTATTTATAGCACAAGGCAGAAAGTGCACCATGAAAATGACTAGCCTGTGTTCTTCAGCTTGTCCAGGACTTCAACACTCAAGTGGCCCTGTACCGCGAGTTAGTGATTTCCATTGGGGATGTCTCGGTTAATTGTCCCTCTCTACGAGCAGAAATGCACAAGACCCGAACCAAAGGCTGATGAAATGGCCCATCAGGCACACCAAAACTATCAGCAATCTCCGGGTAGGACACGGGCAGTTTTTCTATCTTTTAGAGTGGCGCCAAAATCTTTCTAATGTTAAATGTGCTATATCTGCTGTTATAAAATGTTCAGAGGTCTTTAAAAGGACATCAAGCCTTTAACATTTCCTTACTTATTGGATTTTTTTTTTAACCATTTCACTTTCAATTCATTCTTTGTGTAAAATACACAAGGAACAGTCTAAGATGAAGTGGTGATGGTTATTATTTATAAGCCTCAGTCCTGTGTAAATGAATAGGCTATCTTCTTTATTCAATTTCAAATTATTTTTTTCAGCAAGACTAGGAGTAAGGAAACTGAGACAACAGTTTAAAAACCTGCACAGCAGATTACTTGAGGATTTTTTATAATTACTAGGTTCCATTTTGTGCAGAAATATTTAACAAGAGGCCTTGTGGTATTGCTGTTGAAGAATGCTTCTTTCAGATGTGCACAGATCCACTAATTATTTCTCTCCACTTCAAAACTAAAGAGACTTAAAATTTCTTAGAATACAGTCATGTCTAGGATAACATCTGTAACCTGAAATCACAAAATGGTAAAATAAAAAATCTAATGTTGAAAACTAAAAGATAAGGTGTCCTCGGTAGAGCTCACAGTTTAACTTGCAGTTGTTGCGAACATTTTTTGGTATGCAGATTTTACTCCGAAGCACCAAGGAGTTTTGCGCATAAAAAAGTGCACACAACAATGTACATACAAGTTAGCACCCTCTTATGCAAATCACATGCTAAAGCTGGCATTAGCTGTTGCCAACTAATAAAAAAAAAGAAGCCAAAAAAGGCCACACACTTTTTGACTACAAGCAATCTAACACTAAAGTGAAGGCCATATAAAAAGTGCAAACAAATAGTCCAAGATACCGATATCCACCAAACAGTATCATAAATTTTTTTTAGTAAGAATGGGATCAAAAAATCACACTGGAATGCCCACTAGTGTGAACCAAGTGAGAACCAGTAATGAAATAAATGCACTAATTTTAATCATATACCACAGTCACGTATGCTTGTTTTTTTTAATGAATGTTTACATATTTAGATACATGTAAAAGATTGATTCAAAGACCCCACAGTACTGCAGTGTAGCCACATCATTGTAGGATACAAGAACAGTTGGCTATATTTAACTTTCAAGCTCTCAAGCCCACATGGAACACCAGTGTTTGTTAAGAATGTTGGGGCTTCCTTTGGATTGAGTCCCTTGACATGAACCTGTTTGCCTAAATATCCACTGATGTTCCATCTGAGAATAGCTGACTATCCTTGTATCCATCTCCCCTTGGCTACGCTGCAGTAGTGTGGGGGTCTGTGAATCGAACTTGTATGTGCATATAAAATATTTAAATATTACAAAAACAAGTATAAGTGACTGTGCTATATGATTTAAATTAGTGCATTGCATGTCATTAGTGTTTTCATTTAATTCATACTAGTGAACATTCAGATTTGTTGTCTGATTTCACCTTTCATGATGCCATCCATGCTGTAATTTTATGATACTAAGGGACAGATTCATTAAGGCTTTTCTCCCATTTTGTGTCTGTGGAAAAACCCTTAGTGAATCAAGCACTAAGTTTTGTGGACATCGTAACTTTTTAATTTTGTTGCACTTTTTTGTATGGCCTTCTTATTAGCTATTACTCTCCAATGCAGAGAAGTACACTGGTATAATTCCTGTTTTCTTTAGTGCTGGAAACTTAACTCCTAGTCAGAAGTGGAGTAAAGTTCTGGTGCTAGGGTTAGTCTGTGGGCAGAAGCTTGAGTTTGGACCTGTAGTCGGGATTTATGTGCAGAAATAGGGTTGCCAGTTGGCTCCAGATTGGGGTAAATCAAAGACAAGGGTGATCCAGTTCTTGATTTTTTACCCTATTGCTTGCAGGGACATATATAGTCTTTGTAGGGAATGCAGTAAGGAAATCAGAACTATAGGTCCCTGTATCAGCAATGGATCAACCCTGTGGGGTGAATCTGGAGCCCAGGTGGCAATCTTATGCAGAAAATATGATTTATGTGCAGAAAAATGTTTTCTGCGTTGAAATCATTTTTGTGCACAGAAATCATTTTCTGCACAGAAAACATAGTTTGTGCAAAAAAGACTTTTATGTGCACAAAAGTGCTTTTTTTGTGCACAAAAGTGCTTTTTTTGTGCCTATAAAATCCTGAGTCTGAGAGAGTCCTTTTCCCCCTTGGAGTTAAATCAGCACTAAACCTATGCAAAGACTGAGCACATGATTTAAACTTGGCTTTTTTAAACTCCTGATGTATTGGCATTTCATTTGCTTACTATATTGGGAATTTTTTCTTTTTGTTTTTACCAGGTGGGTTAAAAAACTGCACTGACGTTCAGTGCCCAGTTTTACTGTGCTCCTTATATTGGGTCCTATGTTTCCATTTTAATGTGAAAGTTCCAACATTGGAAGTTGTTACCTAGTTTAATATTTATGATTTACACAAAGCCTATGCAATGCTTAAAAACAGGGCTTCCCAAACTTGTCCTGGGGACCCCACAGCTAGCCGGGTTTTCAGGATATCCACAATGAACAGGCATGAGATAAATCTGCACATCATGGAAACTTAGTATATGCAAATTTAACTCATGCATATTCATTGTGGATATCCTAAAAACCCGAATGGCTGTGGGGTCCCCAGGATAGGTTTGGGAAGCTCTGGCTTAAAAGGTTCATTTAGGATTGTATGGCAAAGAGCATTGCCATGAAATTATACATGATTTATAATATTAAAGTTAGTAGCCTTTTCAATTTTAGTAGAATTTATGCAAAAGCAGAGTAAGCACATAAAGGTTGACTAATACCAAAAGGGCAATTTATGAAGATTGCAAGAGTTAAGTTAGCAGCAAGTGAGTAACAGTCACTCCAGTTGACGAGAATACAAAATGTGCCCCATGTTGGAGAGAACTCGTTACAGTTGCATTAGCTACAAGCCCTGTATGTATTTTGACAATGTAGATTTTATTAGCAATACCTGTGATTTTAGTGGATCTTGTCACATGTAATTGTTCTGAAAGGAATAGTTTACGGGCAATTTCTGTTTTTGCTAGCAAGATATGTGTCAACACATAACAATAGTGTTTTATTTTATGGTTAATGCAACCCTATAATTCATGCTTGTCCTGCTTATATAATTCATGCTTATCACATTTGAATAATATTGCATATACATATAGAAAGTACTCTTGACTGGTGATGCCTGAATTAATGCAAAAATATCCATGTCTGGATGAAATCAAAGTATAGTATTATGTTGCATATTTCAACTGTGACATTGTTATTTTAAAAACAAAATTAATGGCTGTTTACTACAGTATAAGATATACTGGTTACTACAGCCTTTTGTTTATTTTTAGTATCAAAAGTAAAATGTGAGCATTAGAGAAAATTTAATTTTTTTTTCTATAAAGTATCATAGAAATTGGATTGGTCCCAGGTGGTAACTATTGTAGAAAATCATACTTTCCGTTTTACTTTTCCTTAATCCCTGTTTCTATGCCACGTCTACCTCTTCTTCCTGGTTTGGTTGCTAGCTGGAGGTTCAGTATATCTTACAGTTTGGTTAGTTATGTATAGCAAGTTATAGTAATCCTTTTATATATCTGGCTATTCATTCACTAATGGTGGAAGAGTAGCTTTCAGGATCATTGATAATCATTACAAATAACTATTATTATTATTATTATCCTTTCTATAGCACTACTACGCATACTAAGTGCTATCGAGACACATTGTTCTGCCCTCGCTCCATGTTTTTTCTTCCTTGTGCTAGACAGACAGATAATCTTTAATCCAATTTAGCTTCCAAAATGTTTATTTCATAAAGAGAATAAGCATAGTACTTACTGTAAGATGAAATGGTATCGAGAATAATTGTACAGATTCTCTGGATTATTACAGCTGTGATGAATTTTTCTGGAATATCATAGTAGAAAGCAGTAGTATGCAATTGGGCAATTGCTAATTGTTAATAGAAAATGCATGTTCTGGGTCTCAGAGAGACAGAAAGAGGAGGAGTTGCAGCTTCTCTACATGTGCCTTATTGATGGCTGCGCTTGTTGTGAATAGGTTTGAATGTACCTTGATGTGCATCTGGAAAGGCTAGACTACTCTGATACAATTTCTTTTAAGTTCTCAATTTTTAACTCTGCTTCTGCTACAGTGCTTTTCAACAAATTATCATGTTCCTAATCAGTGGTTTTATGAAAGTCTCTCTCTTGCAAACTTTCCTATGTGTTGATCCTTGTCAGGAATGTGAGATGGTTTTTTTTGGCTGTGGTTAATAATACTTGCAGCTACATATGAGTTAATTTATTGCTTGCTGGATCATTTCTATATCTGTAGTGCCAAAGGAACTTATGGGCCCCGGAGTCTGGGAAACCAACCTGGGGAGCAGTACGGGACTTCAGGGCAGGTCTCAGTCAGAACAACAGCCCGACTTCTACCTAGCTAGCTCCCTCCCTTGCAGGTTGAGCCCTTGGGTTCTGGGGGCCAGTAGATGTCTGCAGTGGCAATACATCATAGTGGTGAGTTTACTCAGGCAAGGCTTGTCAGGCTGGACAGGGCAAGGCTGGGCAGGCTAGACACTAAGCAGGACCTGGAACTAGATAAGACAAAGATGAGACAAGCCAAGGGCAAGACTCTGGTACAAGCAAGACTGGATACTGGAACAGACAGGACAAGACCAACAAGGCAGACAAGGGAACAACAGAACAAGGAACACAGAAGCCCAAAGGCAGCAAGGCTTGTAACAGATAGAACAGGCCCGAAGGAATCAAGCTAGGATGCAAGAGAGAATAGAATCTCAAGGCAAGACAAGACAAAAGGCCTGTAGGCTGCAAGGCAGAAGGCTCATAGGCCACAAGGCAAGAACAAGGCAGAAGGCCCGTAGGCCGCAAGGCAAGAACAAGGGTCAGGTCACAGCGCCAGAAATGAAACTGTGAGTAGACAAGGAGCTTCTGGCAAGGCACGGCTTACATAGGGCTTGGGCGGATTGGGCAAGAGTAGTCAGGAGGAACTTGATGAGACTAGTTTTTGAGGCATACTGAGGGCCTCTTCTGGTGGGGAGGCATCATGAAGGTAGGATAAGGCTGCATAGCAGGCGAAATTCTAACAGATGCTATGTGTTTCACACTTCATTAATTTTCTCTTGGTAATTATCTCTGCTAGCTTCATATTTTTGTGATGCTTTTAGTGTCAAAGTATGATTTCTTTTCGACCTAGTGCTGTCTTACTTGAGTTTGGTCCTCGGACCTAGCAGCTGCAGTTTCAGAATGCAGAATGTTGTTTTCTGAACAGTTAAGTTCTTCCATTCTATGCCTTATACTGGAAGCAGTAATAAGAATTTATCACCTCCAAGCAGAGGTAATGGCAGGCAGGTATCAGGTTATGCTTAGGAGTGCTCTTTGTGGCTTAGCAGGGAGGTAACTGTATTGTGAACAGTCTTGGACTGCTGAATAAGTTACCATGAGAGAATTTGTGATTTCCTTGATATGTGAAACTAGAAGTACCTGACAGGCTGATGCAATAATCTTTGTGCACAATTTTAATGCACAGATTTAAATGTTTTAAAATTCATGATGCAGTAAACTAATGCAATGCTAATGCATCAGTACTTAAAGAAAGTGCATTGACAGGAAGATGTGCGTTCAGTACAGGCTGAATGCACATTTTAACGCGGGAAGAGGGGGGGACCTCCCTTGAAACATGTATCACTGGAGATAGAGAGAGTACTTACCCAGCTAAGTGGTGGTGGCTTACTGCGGCCAGATAGCCTGATAAAGCTATGTTTATCTGTCTAAGTGGTAGCGGTTGCTGTCACTTAGCCTTTTAAATACGGATTTATCCAGCTATCTGTATCCAGCTATCTGGCCACAGTTAGCCGCCGCCACTTTTTCGGATTAAGTTCATACTTACCCGGCGATCTAGTCAGAGCAAGAAATACTTCTTTTGTTTTCACCTATCCCTTGGTTTTAAGTGCCAGCACAGCAACACCCTAAACTTTACTCCACCTCTGACGAGTAAAGTTTCCAGCTTTAAAAAAAACTTGGGTTAGGGCCAGTGCACCTCTCTGCATCAGGGAATATTGCTTAATGCCCTCATTTGCATGGGAATTCCATGTGTGGGCACTAAGCAGTACTCAAATGTTTGAATACACATTTTCTGAGCATTGGTGGTAAGGTTTACGTTCACAAAATGTGAATAGAAGTTTATTTATTTAGACATTTTCTATACCGCCGTTCCTTATAAGGATCACAGCGGTTTATAGAAGTAACATTCATAGCTATAAATCAGCAAATAATGATGGGTTACAGTAGTAGTATTCATAAACAGGCATTAACATCTATCAAATAAAATGTTCCAAAACATGTGATTTAAAGAACTAGGACATCAAATAAAATAATATATCAGATTTCACTTATTTCACATATTAATCAACACGTTGTTTTGAGATTCTTACATTCTCTTGTTGAATGTATTCCTCATGCTTCAATTAGTATCTTTTGTCCTTCCTATTATTGTAATTCTCTACATAAGAACATGCCATACTGGGTCAGTCCCAGGGTCCATCAAGCCCAGCATCCTGTTTCCATCAGTGGCCACTCCAGGCCATAAGAACCTGGCAAGTACCCAAAAACTAAGTCTATTCCATGTTACTGTTGCTAGTAATAGCAGTGGCTATTTTCTAAGTCAACTTAATTAATAGCAGGTAATGGACTTCTCCTCCAAGAACTTATTCAATCCTTTTTTAAACACAGCTATACTAACAGCACTAACCACACCATCTGGCAACAAATTCCAGAGTTTAATTGTGCACTGAGTGAAAAAGAACTTTCTCCGATTAGTTTCAAATGTGCCACATGCTTCATGGAGAGCCCCCTAGTCTTTCTGTTATCCAAAAGAGCAAATAACTGAGTCAGATTAACCCGTTCTAGACCTCTCATGATTTTAAACACCTCTTTCATATCCCCCCTCAACTGGCTCTTCTCCAAGCTGAAAAGTCCTAACCTCTTTAGTCTTTCCTCATAGGGAAACTGTTCCATTCCCCTTATCATTTTGGTCACCCTTCTCTGTACCTTCTCCATCGCAACTATATCTTTTTTGAGATGCGGCGATCAGAATTGTACACAGTATTCAAAGTGTGGTCTCACCATGGAGCGAAACAGATGCATTATGACATTTTCCGTTTTATTCACCATTCCCTTTCTAAAAATTCCCAACATTCTGTTTGCTTTTTTGACTGCCGCAGCACACTGAACCGACGATTTCAATGTGTTATACACTATGGCGCCTAGATCTCTTTCTTGGGTGGTAGCACCTAATATGGAACCTAACATTGTATAACTATAGCATGGGTTATTTTTCCCTATATGCATTACCTTGCACTTATCCACATTAAATTTCATCTGCCATTTCGATGCCCAGTTTTCCAGTCTCACAAGGTCTTCCTGCAATTTATCACAATCTGCTTGTGATTTAACTACTCTGAACAATTTTGTATCATCTGCAGATTTGATTACCTCACTCATCGTATTTATTTCCAGATCATTTATAAATATACTGAAAAGTAAGGGTCCCAATACAGATCCCCGAGGCACTCCACTGCCCACTCCTTTCCACTGAGAAAATTGTCCATTTAATCCTACTCTGTTTCCTGTCTTTTAGCCAATTTGTAATCCATGAAAGGACATTGCCACCTATTCCATGACTTTTTACTTTTCCTAGACGCCTCTTATGAGGAACTTTGTCAAAAGCCTTCTGAAAATCCAAGTACACTACATCTACCAGTTCACCTTTATCCAAAGTGAAGCAGATTTGTGAAGCAAGAATTGCTCTGGGTAAAGCCATGCTGACTTTGTTCCATTAAACCATGTCTTTCTATATGTTCTGTGATTTTGATATTTAGAACACTTTCCACTATTTTTCCTGGCACTGAAGTCAGGCTAACCAGTCTGTAGTTTCCCGGATCACCCCTGGAGCCCTTTTTAAATATTGGGGTTGCATTTTAATGATAGGTTACACATTTTTACTAATAGGTCTGAAATTTCATTTTTGAGTTCCTTCAGAACTCTGGGGTGTATATCATCTGGTCCAGGTGATTTACTACTCTTCAGTTTGTCAATCAGGCCTGCCACATCTTCTAAGTTCACCGTGATTTGGTTCATTTTGATGTTTTTAAGTTAGGTTATATACATTTTTGAATAGCCGTGTTTTCAACTCACATTTAAATCTCTTTCTATCTGGTATCAAGCGTAATATCTCAGATAGAGAATTCCAAAGATTTGCACCCGCTATGGAAAACACACAATCTCTTACTTGTGTCAGATGTGGGCTCCATATTATAGAAACAGTCAGTAGTCCTTTATTTTGAGATCTTGTCGTTCGTTGACGTGTGTATGGTTGTAATGTCACGCCAGTCATACCAGTGTTACTGAAATGAATGATTTTGAATATTATCATTAATTCTTTATAGTATATTCAAGATTATACTGGTAGCCAATGCAGTGAAAGTGAGGGTGAATTGTGATCAAATTTCCTACTTCCTAATAAAAGTCTTGCTGTGGCATTTTGTAATAATTATAATGGTTTTAAAGACATACGGGGAGATCAAGTAATAAGGAGTTAGGTTTGAGAAAATTAGAGTTTGCAATACAGTACGGAAGTTCTCAAAAGTTAACAGAGGTTTCAACTGATGTAATATTCGCAACTTGGCATAACCTGTGCTAATTAATTTGATGTGCTATTTTATAGTAAGGTTCTCATCTAGCTGGATACCTAAATCCCGAACTTGATTTGAGGGGGTAATTTGAAAATTACCCAGGTCTAGAGCCAGTGGTTTAACTGTCAATGAGTTTAACCAAATGATTTCAGTCTTTTTAGGTTTTAATGTTAGTTTTAGTTGCAAAAGTGTAGGTAAAGCTTTGCATTTAACTGAATGCACCTATCTGCGTTGGCCTTTGAATACTATGTTGAAGAGACATATAGCTGGAGCAGATTGGCCTATCGAGGGCTTTGGCATTCTCTGGTGAGCCAAGAAGTTGATCACATGATATTATTTGCTAGCATTTCCTCTGCTGTGCCATGTCTAATGCTCTCATGTGCAGAGAGAAGGGCCTGGAGGAGCCATTGGCAGCTGAAGGAGAAAATATGGGCTGCTGGCAGCTGAAGAGTAACATACTGGAAGCTGCCAACTGGGCCTAAAAAAATAAGGAGAGAGGCTGTGAGCCACTGCTGGAGACAAGTCTGGAGGCGGTTGAAGATTGGACAGAGGTTGCAATCTGTTTCTGGAGCCTAGGCTGGTGGCAGCTGAAGACTGGAAAGAAGCTGCGGGCCAGTGCTGGAGCCCAGGCTGACA
The DNA here is from genome assembly GCF_901001135.1 of Rhinatrema bivittatum. Lineage (NCBI taxonomy): Eukaryota > Metazoa > Chordata > Amphibia > Gymnophiona > Rhinatrematidae > Rhinatrema > Rhinatrema bivittatum. The sequence goes on along the minus strand of NC_042615.1, from coordinate 708,732,937 downwards.
GTGGCTGAAGACTGGAGAAAGGTTATATGGATGCCACCAGAGCCCAGGCTGGCAGGTCCGAAGAATGAGGAAAGGCCCCATGTGTGAGAGAGAGTGAGGCAGCTTGCTTGTGCTTGTGTGTTAGAGAGAGGCAGCTTGTGTCTGTCTGCATGTATATATGAGAGAGAGGAAGCTTGTTTATGTGTGTATTTGAGAGTGAGGCAGCTTGTGTGTATGTATGAGGAGAGGCAGCTTGTGTGTGTGTATGTGAGAGAGAGAGGCAGCTTGTGTGTGTGTATGTGAGAGAGAGAGGCAGCTTGTGTATGTGTGAAAGAGGCATCTTGTGCATGTGAGAGAGATGCAGCGTGTGTGTGCGAGAGAGGCAGCTTTGTATATGTGAGAGGCAGCTTGTGTGTGTGTGAGAGAGAGGCAGCTTGTTATGTGTGTGTGAGAGAGAGGCAACTTTTGTGTATATTTGAGAGAGGAAGCTTGTTGTGTATGTTTGCACTCCTCTTCCCCCGCTAATCCATGACAATCTCAGGATGACTGGAAATCGAAAGTTCCCAGGTATGGAGAGCAGGGTATTTTTTAAAATCCTTATTAGTTTTGTCGGGTCTTATTTGATATACATTTACACTTGTGAAATATTTTAATGGTGTTCGGGATATTTTTAAAAATTTTATGTTGTGAAATATTTGTTCTTTTTATTTGTGTTTATTGATTTCATTTTACTATGATTTATAATTCTTGTTTTATTGTTTAATGTTTTATGAGCAATGATAATATTTCTGTTTTTATATTATTGCGCTGCATACAGGGTCTGGCTTGTTGCAGTTTCCAATTCAGTTTTTGTCTGCACATTTCTGTTTATACTTTATGGTCTCTTAATTCTGCATCTGATGAGGATCAGTCTGTGTTTTGCTCGAAGCAGGTGTAACTTTGCGCACGCCGGGCCGGCTGCCGTGCTCCATGTTCCGCTCTGGGGGCTGGTCCGGAGGCCGCGGCCATGCCCCGAAAACGCCCCCCGGGCTGAAACCACGCCTGTGGCGTCGCCCCCAGATGACGCGCTGAACGCGTCACGCCCCCTCGACACGCCCCCCCGATGACACGTGGATTGCGACATGCCCCCCGAAACTTCCCCCCAGGAAAGCCCCGGGACTTACGCGCGTCCCGGGGCTTTGCGCGCGCCAGAAGCCTATGCAACATAGGTTCGGCGCGCGCAGGGGGGTTTTCAAAGGGTTACGCTCGTACCTTATGCGCGTAACCCTTTTAAAATCCGGCCCAATATGTATTACAATAGGCCTAATATCATATGAGTTCCAAGTGTCTTGGTTACTTTTTTGCAGGATTTTCTGGTTGGCACCACAACAGCACATGTAAATATAATATGCATGTTGTGATATTTTAACCTCAGAAGACTGTACTTTGTCCTTCATGTAAAACCTTATTATAAATGTATAACTTTAACTGTGTGTGTAGAGAGGCTGGGGCTGGGGGGGAGTGCAAGGCTGTAAGGTTTGCCTAGGCTTCCTATTACCCTTGCACCAATCTAGCCCTGGCTCCATTGGCTCCATGTGGGAAAGCAGGATTCCATCTGGAGCTGTGCTGTTTTGGGCCAGGCTCTCCCTGTTTCAGTGGCAGCAGTAATGCATATAGCCTTGGCCAGGGTTTAATTTTCTTTTCTTTTTCTTAATCCCTGGAGGAAGCTAGCAGCATGAATAACTTCTGGTTTCCCCTCCCCTGGAGTAGGTTGGCAGAGCAGAGCCTAGGGAACCATAAAAGCAGCAAATTCTGTGAATGTGCTGGGTTGGGGCCCTGAGGAGTGGAGGCAAGCTACTAACATAGGGCCGATGCAGTATGGTGCGCTCGACCGAGCGCACTGTTAGCCCCTGTTTGGCTGCGCGTTTTCGATGCGCTATTTTTACCCCTTATACAGTAAGGGGTAATAGCGCGTCGAAAAAATGCGTGGCCACCTCCCCCGAAACTAATAGCGCCCGCAACATGCAAATGCATATTGATGATCCTAAGTTAGTCCCGCACGATCCAGAAAGTTAAATGTACGGCCATGCCGCACATTTTATTCTCAGAAATTAACTCCTGCCAAAGGCCGGCGATATTAAGTCGGAGGCCCCAAAAAAAATAAAATTTAAAAAAGCGTTAAAAAAAAAAATCAGCTCGCGGGTTGGAAGACGGATGTTCAATTTTGCCGGTGTCCTTTTTCCGAACCCGTAGCTTTCAGCAGGTTCGACAACCGACGCCGGTAAAATTAAGCATCGGTTGTCAAACCCGCTGACAGCCTCTGCTTCTGCCAATTAGGAGGCGCTAGGGATGCGCTAGTGTCCCTAGCGCCTCCATATTACCGCGGGCCCTCATTTGAATACTAAATCACGCGCCCAGGAGAGTGGCCTGGGCGCGTGTCAGGAGAGCGGGCGCTCACCTTGGAGCGCCGGCTCTCCCGCGCATTTTACTGTATCGGCCCGATAGAAAGGGACGAGTGAGCCAGAAATAAGTGCCTGTGCAGTGTTTGTGAGATTTCAGTCAGAGGTGGCTGGGCTCTGAACAGGCAGCAGGCTATAAAATCATTGACTTTCCTGGAGAGAGAGAATTGCAGAGAAAGGGTGAGAATGCTGCAGGCTGAGGAAAGACTGGCAGCAAGCAAGAACTTTTACATAATGATGTGGCAGAGCATGTGTGTGTGTGTGTGTGTGTGTGTTTGTGTGTATATGTGTGTGAGAGTGAGAGTAAGCATGTATGTGCACAACAACCCCACTTACTCTCTGCCTGCTAATCCATGAGAATTTCAGGGCATCTGGAAATCAAAAGTTCCCAGGTATGGATAACGGGGATTTTCTAAAATCCTTATTAGTTTTAATTGATGGGTGTTATTTGAAGTGTTTGTTTTGAAATATTTTATTGGTGTTTGGACATTTTTTATATGAATTTTTAATTATTAAATGTTAATTCTATTCATTAGTGTTTTGAATGATTCTTTTTATTGGTGTTTTTTTACTAATTTTATTGTTCTATTAGGAATGGTAATGTTTCTGTTTCTTCTATTGTTGCAGTGCCTATAGAATTTAGGATTGGGTTGTTGGGTTTCCAGTTCAATTTTTGTCTGTACAAGTCTATTTAAGGTCTCTTTATTCAGTATTTGAGGATTTATCTGTGTTTTGCATGTGTGACTGAAGTGAGGTATTTCAATAGTGAGTCGTTTCTATGTAGGGATCTATAGCAACTTGGCTCTTTCTGTTTTCCTAATAGGGGGTACATTGCTATTTTAGGCTTGGTATAATATTGGCAGTGTTAACTTTTATAGGTGGGAGTTGTTGCTATTTGAGTGTTGGCAGTTAGTGCTATTTTGATAATAGAAAGTGTATTGCATTGCAATTCTGTTAGTTTAAGGCTTTCTGAGGGTCCTGCCTATGCCCAGGATGCATTACAGTAGGCCTAATATCATATAACTTCCAAGTGTCTCTTGCTTTATTGCAGGATTTTCTGGTTGGCACCACAGCAGTGCATGTAAATATAATATTCATATTGTAAGTGATATTTTTATCTCAGGACTGTGCTTTTTATGTCCTTTTCCATGTGAAATCTGTTATTATATATGCATAATTTTACATTGTGTGATGGGGTGGGGGTGCAAGGCTATAAGGTTTTACTAGGGTGCCTAATACCCTTGCACGGGCTGTGGGCTTATTGTACAAACATTTATTAGAGTCTCCCAACTCTTGGTGTCATGTGTTGTGTAATGGGTGAGGGCACAATTTTTCACTTTGCTATTGGCATCATATTACGTGGCTATGGCTTTGAGGTGTAGAATCACAAATCTTTGTGCTTAAACATGCAGAGGAAATGCTTATGCCTTCTGATTTATTCTCCTGGGAATTTACTATAAACCACTGTACCCCCACTGATGTTGCAATGCATGGTGCTCCTTTATTTAATGTTTCTGTACTGTTCTTTTCTCACTGTCTTTTCTTCCTATGTTGTTAGACAGACAGATAACCTCTGATTCAACTATAGATATCTTGATTGAGTCGCTTCTTAACTTCCGAAACATTTATTTCAGAACAACAAATAAACATAGAACTTAATGAAAGATGAAATGACAGGAATAACTGTACAGATTTTCTGGGTTTTTACAGCTGTGATGATTTTTATCTGGAATATTGTAGTAAATTGCAGTTGGATGCAATTATGCAATTGCTAATTGTTTGATGGAAAGACAGTGGGCCCAATATTCAAAGCACATTCATTGCTATTTAGCCAGATAAGCGGGACTTATGTGGCTGCTGCTGAATATGCACCTATGCTCAGCAGCTACTGCTTAGCAGTATAAGTCCCTTTTCCTGCTAAATGTTGCTTTCATAAAAAGTGGGCGTGTACCGATAGAGTTAGCTAGATAAGTTTATGATTAGGCGCTCCATAGAGCAAGTCTAAACTTAGCCAGGTAGATTTATCTGGCGAAGGGCACACATATATTCAGTTGCTTTGCCAATATGTTGTAACTTGGGCCTAGATTCATCATTTTGCTATAAATTCTTTTACCACATTTTGGGCTGCTGCTGGTGAGAGAGAGAGCGAGAGAGAGAGAGAGAGAGAGAAAGAGAGACTGACTTTATAAGGCTCTCATAGAAGTAAACCATTTATACCACTGTAAGAGGGGCAAGTAGTAACTCGGGATGAGGTTTTGGTGGTAACGTAGGTTTTGGGGGGCAGTTTTACATGCACAGTCAGAGGTCCGAACAACACAGTAGACATTGAAGATTTTATGTGATTTGGAGTGATGAAATGTACACAAAGATAAGATTTGTACATTGTACTCTTGTACAATGCTTGATAGCAGCTAGGTAGAGAGTACATGCATTATGGCGCTATCGCAGGCGATAACACCCTAATGCGATTTGATGAATGACCCCCTTAACCAGATTAGTTCTAACCGGCTAAGTTACTTAACTGGTCAGTTTTGAATATTGACCCCAATATGTCTTAAGGGTCTCAGAGAGAGAAAGAGAGATGGGAGATGCAGGCTTAGCAAATAGAGAATTCCCTGCATGCAAAAACAACTGTCCTAGAATATATTGTAGTGTCTAGGGGATCAAATGAGAAAACTATTTCACTCTGAGTAAGGAAATGTAAAACAGGAAAGGTCCACTCAGAAGGGTCAGATCAATCACAATGCAGCTCTAATGACCCATTAGATCAAAGGTTACGTGCCCCTGTAGTGCAACTAAATTATTCAGAACTATCACAGGTCACGGGTGGCAGCTTAACAAAGTAAAACATACAAGATATAAGCTGTGTACACAGAATATACCGGCTAAGTATAATGTAGTCAAGACAGATGGATAAGACATTCAGACAAGAGGCTTTGTGTAAGGGGAAAAAGAGCCATGCCCAGTCCTGAACATAGGTCTGCCTCAATAGAGAGCTGGAACTCTGTCTCTAAGCCACAGTGAGGGTCTTTTCAATTGCAGCCAGGTGTGCTAAGATGGTTTCATACTTGCTTTCAGCCCAGACCTGCAACCACATCTCTGAGGACTTGGTTTGGTACTTAGTGGTTTGTAAGGGATCGCTGGGCTTATCCCAATGTTCCTGGCAGCTTGAGGGCTATGAACTGTGCTGTGGATTCTGGATGAGAAAGGTACACAACTTTGCTACATTTTTTGGAAGGGGTTAATAAACATGTGGATAAAGGTGAACCGGTAGATGTAGTGTATTTGGATTTTCAGAAGATGTCTGACAAAGTCCCTCATTAGAGGCTTCTAAGAAACATAAAAAGTCATGAGATAGGGGGTGATGTCCTTTGTGGATTCCATACTGTTTAAAAGATAGGAAACAGAGAGTAGGATGAAATAGTCTGTATTCATAGTGGAAACAGTTAAACAGTGTAGTGCCTCAGGACTTGTGCTTTTTAATATATTTATAAATGATTTGGAAAGAGGTACGATGAGTGAGGTGATCAGATTTGCAGATGACACAAAATTATTCAGAGTAGCTAAATACATGTGGCTTGTGGTAAATTGTGTCATGGACCCTGCCCACGGAGCTAATCCCCGCGAGCAGGCGCTCACCTTCTCCCCATTGTTGCTTTCTTCACCCGACGTGGCATGGACGCCGCCGACGTCGGGCCTTCCAGTGCGGCCGGAGCCGTGGACTTTGTTGCTCTTCGCGGCCCGGAGGCCGCTCGTGTCACCTGCCTTCATTGCGGCCGGAGCCATGGACTTTCTGCTCCTCTTCGCGGTTGGAAGCTGCCGCCGACGTCATCTTCTCTTCGCGGCGCGGAGGCCGCATCCCTGGGCTCGAGTGGCGGCTGGAGCCACCCCCGGGGCTTCCTGCAGCAGCTGAAGCCGCTGCCGTCATCGAGGCCTGCCTCTTGGGCCAGCCCTGCCTCCTGCGTCAAAGACATCGGTGCAGGGCGCTGTCCGCGGTCCTGCACAAGCTCCTGCTTCCTTACGCGCCAGCGAGCATTTCTCTTCAGAATTTAAAGGGCCAGACACAGGAAGTGTGCTGGCCCCAAATAAGGACTGATTTCCTGCTCCAGCCCTATAAAGGGCTGCTCCGTCACTTCAGTCTTTGCCTTGCATCGGAGTTACTTCACTCTGGAGGCTCCTGCCTGCCAGAGCTCCATCAGGTCTTCTTCATGGAGCTACTCTTTGTTTCGTTTCGTCTCGTCATGTCAAGTCATGTTCGTGCCTGAGGTCCTTGTCCAGGTGTCCTGGTGTCTCGTCTTGATCTTCTGCTTCCTGATGTCCCAAGTTCCTTGGTGTCCTGCTCCTGTGTCTTCAGCGCTCTTGAGCCTTCCGTCCTGTCGGCCGTAGGATCTCCAGGTGACGCTTTTTTGTCTTGGGAGATGCCGGCAGTGGACTCCGGTCCCTGTACTACTGAGCTTCCTGACCTGCCAGCCTTTGTGGAGCTCCGGAAGACATCTGGCTCCGTCGTCAACGTTCTGCCTCGGCTGGATTCTTCCCTGTACTTGTCCCGCTCCCAGCGTGGTCCGTGACCAGTCTCCTTGGGCTGTGTAGGGCACGCAGTGGGACAGGGTGGTCCGCGACCAGTCCCGCGGGTGGAATATGTAGGGCACCCTGAGAGACAGTGCCAATGTCCTTCCGCCCAGCTTCTCATCTCGTCTGGACTTCGTCAAGTTCTTTGTCTCGTCCTGGATGCCGTTGCATCAGTCTTGGTATCATGTCAACGTCTTGTTCCTGATGTCGTCGCATCGACCCTGGTCCGGGATGCCGTCGCATCGACCATTGGTCTGTGATGTCTTCGCATCAGCCTTGGTGTCATGTCTTCAGCTACCTTGGTGTCATGTCTTGTGCCAGCCCTCGTCTCTGATGCCGTCCGCATCAGCCTTGGTGTCATATCTTCATCTGTGATGCCATTGCATCGACCCTGGTGTTATGTCTTCGTGTCAAGGCCCGTCTGCCCTCGACCTCAGGCCAGGCCTGCTGCTCCATGCCAATCCAAGCGGCAAGTCCGAAAGGGCTCGGAATGGTGGGAGGACCATTCACTTTCCAACATCATCATGTTGTTGGCCTTGGGAGCTTGCAGGCCTGGCAGAGGGTAAGACCGTCAGCCATGCTGGAACACGCTGTCAACCCTCGGTTCGGACCTGGATACATCTGGGGTCGGACTGAGGCTCAAGGGCACACTAAACACCCCGTTTCTTGACAGAATGCAAGGCCTTACGAGGCCCTCAGACAACAAATTGCAGGAGGACCTTGCAAGACTGGAAGATTGGGCGTCCATATGGCAGATGAAATATAATATGGATAAGTGCAAGGTGATACAAATAGGGAAAAATAACCCATGCTGTAGTTACACGTTATTAGGTTCCATATTAGGAGTTACTACCCAGGAATTATTAGAAAGGGAATGGTGAATAAACGGAAAATGTCATAATGCCTCTGTATTGCTCCATGGTGAGACCGCACCTTGAATACTGTGTACAATTCTGGTCGCCGCATCTCAAAAAAGATATAATTGCGATGGAGAAGGTACAGAGAAGGGCGACCAAAATGATAAAGGGAATGGAATAGCTCCCCTATGAGGAAAGACTAAAGAGGTTAGGACTTTTCAGCTTGGAGAATAGACAGCTGAGGGGGGATATGATAGAGGTGTTTAAAATCATGAGAGGTCTAGAGTGTGAATCGTTTTTTTACTCTTTTGGATAATAAAGGTAAATGGAACCTTCTCTGAAGAGAGAGCGGTTTTAAGTGGTGTACCGCAAGGATCGGTGTTGGGACCGGTCCTGTTCAATAACTTTGTGAGCGACATTGCGGACGGGATAGAAGGTAAGGTTTGTCTTTTTGCGGATGACACTAAGATCTGCAACAGAGTGGACACGCCGGAAGGAGTGGAGAGAATGAGACGGGATCTAAGGAAACTGGAAGAGTGGTCGAAGATATGGCAGCTGAGATTCAATGCCAAGAAGTGCAAAGTCATGCATATGGGGAGTGGAAATCCAAATGAACTGTATTCGATGGGGGGGGAAAGGCTGATGTGCACGGAGCAGGAGAGGGACCTTGGGGTGATGGTGTCTAATGATCTGAAGTCGGCGAAACAATGCGACAAGGCGATAGCTAAAGCCAGAAGAATGCTGGGCTGCATAGAGAGAGGAATATCGAGTAAGAAAAGGGAAGTGATTATTCCCTTGTACAGGTCCTTGGTGAGGCCTCACCTGGAGTACTGTGTTCAGTTCTGGAGACCGTACCTTCAAAAAGACAAAGACAAGATGGAGGCGGTACAGAGAAGGGCGACCAGGAAGGTGGAGGATCTTCATCGGATGACGTACGAGGAGAGATTGAAGAATCTAAATATGTACACCCTGGAGGAAAGGAGGAGCAGAGGTGATATGATACAGACTTTCAGATACTTGAAAGGTGTTAATGATCAAAAGACAACGACAAACCTTTTCCTAAGGAAAAAAATCAGCAGAACCAGGGGTCACGATTTGAAGCTCCAGGGAGGAAGATTCAGAACCAATGTCAGGAAGTATTTCTTCACGGAGAGGGTGGTGGATGCCTGGAATGCCCTTCCGGAGGATGTGGTGAAGACCAGAACTGTGAAGGACTTCAAAGGGGCGTGGGATAAACACTGTGGATCCATAAAGTCAAGAGGCTGCCAATGAAGAGTGAGTGACTCGCCAGAATGATGGCTACTGCCTGGAGTCAATACCCTTATTAAATAAACATACACAGGCTTGACTCCAACATCGCTCTAAGCTTCAACAGCAAGAGGAAATGTGGAAAAAAGGATTCACACTCACAAAGAGGGGAGTAGCTGGCTTGTTACGGCGGTTACTACCCCAAATCAAATAAGCCTGATACTTCACTTTCAATGCATATACAGCATAGTTCTCTGATTCAACGGCAGGGGAGAAGAAAAACTGATACTTCACACATCCAGCAGAGCTCTCTGCTTCAGGCAGGGGAGAAGAAAAGAGGGTTCGCACTCACAAAGCGGGGAGTAGCTGGCTTGTTACGGCAGTTACTACCCCAATCCAAATGGGCCTGATACTTCACTTTCGATGCACATCCAGCATGGCTCTATGCTTCAACGGCATGGGAGAAGACTTATACGTCACGCATATCCAGCATAGCTCCCTGCTTCAACGGCAGGGGAGAAGAAAAACAACCAATAAGGGCTAATAACATAGTCTGGGTAAAACAAATAAGCATGGGTGCAGCTTGCTTATTGCGGCGGCTACTACCCCAAACTAATCAAGCTAGATATTTCACTTGGATGCAGCTCCATCACTGCTCTCTACATTAAAGGTGGGGATGGAAGGGAAATAGAACCAAGAGCTAAGAGAAACAGATAAGTATGAGAGAAAATATGTGTGAAGCTTGCTGGGCAGACTAGATGGGCCATTTGGTCTTCTTCTGCCGTCATTTCTATGTTTCTAATAGAAAGACTAGTGGGCACCCCATGAAGTTAGCATGTGGCACATTTAAAACTAATCGGAGAAAGTTCTTTTTCACTCAACGCACAATTAAACTCTGGAATTTGTTGCCAGAAGATGTGGTTAGTGCAGTTAGTATAGCTGTGTTTAAAAAAGGATTGGATAAGTTCTTGGAGGAGAAGTCCATTACCTGCTATTAAAAAAAATTAAGAAAATCAGAAATCAAATGAGGAGATATATAATTATGAAACAAAAAAATACACTTAGTTAAGCTCATCTGAAAAAAAACATGCTATATTCTTTTTTTTTTTTTTAATATTTATTTCTCATTTTCAATACATAATTCAATAATACAATTGAACTTTCACTAAGGAGATAAGGTATTTGTTACATACATCATATAAATTTCCAAATAAAATTTTTTTTTTTTTTTATCTTCCTTATTTCCATAATACTAAACTAGTATATAAGGAGAGAAAGTTAAGCAAGAATATAAACTAGAGAAAAAAATTGAAAGTACCCTAAAATAAGGAAATATAAGGGTTTCACAGGAATAAAGTTTTACCCAATAGTGGATTAGGTCTGATCTTCACTCTTTTGACTACGATATTCCTCCAGGAATTTTTCAAGATGCTCTGGCTCAAAATATATATACTTTTTACCATCAACATACATTACAACTTTACATGGAAATCTAACAGAAATGTTAATTCCAAATGTTCTTGCTTGGTTAGCTAATCCTAAAAATTTTTTCCTTCTCAACTGAGTTTCCCTAGCTACATCAGGGTATGCCCATATCTTTTGGCCAAGATATAAGGAGGACCTTTTTTCCAAAAACATTTTCAATATTTTTTCCCTTTCAGATGAAAGGGAAAACTTTTTCCAACAATGTACCCCTCCTTTCAACTTGTGCACTAAAGGATGTTTCTATCAAAGCTGTTACATTTAGGGGTAGATTTTAAAAGAAGCGCGATCAGCCTACTTTTGCTTGCGCATCAGACTCAAGCAAAAGTACGCTGGATTTTAGTAGATACGCGCGGAGCCGCGCGTATCCACTAAAATCCTGGATCGGCGCGCGCAAGGCTATCGATTTTGTATAGCCTGCGCGCGCCGAGCCGCGCTGCCTCCCCCCGTTCCCTCCAAGGCCGCTCCGAAATCGGAGCGGCCTTGGAGGGAACTTTCCTTTGCCCTCCCCTCACCTTACCCTCCCTTCCCCTACCTAACCCACCCACCCGGCCCTGTCTAAACCCCCCCCTTACCTTTGTCGGGGGATTTACGCCTCCCGGAGGGAGACGTAAATCCCCGCGCGCCAGCGGGCCTGCTGCGCGCCGGGCCGCGACCTGGGGGCGGGTACGGAGGGCGCGGCCACGCCCCGGGCCGTAGCCACGCCCCCGTACCCGCCCCCAAAACGCTGCCGACACGCCCCCGGAACGCCGCGACGACCGGGCCCGCCCCCGACACGCCCCCCCTCCGAGAACCCCGGGACGTACGCGAGTCCCGGGGCTCTGCGCGCGCCGGGAGGCCTATGTAAAATAGGCTGCCCGGCGCGCAGGGCCCTGCTCGCGTAAATCCGCCCGGTTTTGGGCGGATTTACGCGAGCAGGGCTCTGAAAATCCGCCCCTTAATGTTGTATCCTGTTGGTCTAATACTTCCTCAGTATTTTTCCAGTTTATAAAGTAGGCACTCACTATTTTAGGAAACTTCTCCAAAGATAACAATAAAATCTCCTGAAAATAGTTTTTCAGCTGTTCTTTTGGGGAGGTCAATCTACACTTAGGAAAATTGACTATCCTCAAATTAGCTTGTCTCATATTGTTCTCTAACATCTCTACTTTCCTGTTGAGCATTGTTTCACCCTGTATAACCATTGTCTGAACTTGCTTCAGCTGAGATATTTCCTCTTCCACCTTTTTAATTGCTAACTCATTAGTTACCACCAAGGGGTTCAGATTAGATATTACTTTTTGAACATCGATTACACTTGAATTCAACTTCCCTATATCCTTATGAATTACATTTACTGCGTTCCATATCATTCCCAAAGTTACATTATTTATATCCCCTCCAAAGGGGTCTCCCTCAATTTGTACAGGCTGAGCATTTGAAATCCCGGGATTATCCATGCCAATTGGAGAAGAAGAACTTCCCAGTCCTTTAACCGGAGCAGTTCTTTCGCCGGTTATCTCTCTGTTATTCACTAAACAGAGGCTCCTTTCACTGGTAAGAGGATCATCTCCTCTTACCTTTTTTAGCAGTGTCGTCTCTGTGTCTTTTACCTCCTCGATCGGGCTTACTTCCAACGACGCCATCCGTCTTGGAGATAAGCCTGGTTCTCTGACCAACGCATTGCTTTTTGGCGGAGTAGGTGTTTTGGGAGCCCCGGGACTTAGGCTCACTTCTCCCGATAATGTGAGTGCTTGCTCTTCACTCTCAATTATAATGGGACTCTCCGGGGCTTCTTGTCCTGTTTTAAGATAATATCCTGGCAAAGTGGTTTGTATGGGCGTGGGGCGAGCAGGGGTCGAGGCATCCTGCCTTACCCTTCCCTTCCGTTTGGTGTGTGGCATACCTCTGTTAGGAGCCACAACACCACGGACCAAATAATAAGTACCAAATTCTTGTCAGCAGGATATTCCTAAACCCTTATTTACTCAAAAATATCTAAGAGACAACCGGGAAGTAAGGGCTTTAATTACCTCCGTAGATGAGGGATGGACCAGGGGTTCTCGCCTCTTCGCCTAAGCCGACCTAAGCCGGTCAAAGCCGCGTGCCCCTTACGGAGCGCGCGGCTTAGGCAGCGCGCCGACGGCATGACGCGCCGTCTGCCGCTTGTTGAAATAGCGGCAGACGCGTTCCGATGACATCACAATGAGGAAACGCCCTGGCCGAAACCTCAGGGCTGTAGATGTTCAATTTCAAAGTCCCAAAAAAGAATGTCCCGGGGACTCTCTCAAAGCGAGTGGGCTGCCGAACTTGCCGGCCTCTCTCCCCTCTCTCCCAGAGGTTGTTCGTCTGCCGCTTGTTCAAATAGCGGCAGACGCGTTCCGATGACGTCATAATGAGGAAACGCCCTGGCCGAAACCTCAGGGCTGTAGATGTTCAATTTCAAAGTCCCAAAAAAGAATGTCCCGGGGACTCTCTCAAAGCGAGTGGGCTGCCGAACTTGCCGGCCTCTCTCCTCTCTCTCCCAGAGGTTGTTCGTCTGCCGCTTGTTCAAATAGCGGCAGACGCGTTCCGATGACGTCACAATGAGGAAACGCCCTGGCCGAAACCTCAGGGCTGTAGATGTTCAATTTCAAAGTCCCAAAAAAGAATGTCCCGGGGACTCTCTCAAAGCGAGTGGGCTGCCGAACTTGCCGGCCTCTCTCCTCTCTCTCCCAGAGGTTGTTCGTCTGCCGCTTGTTCAAATAGCGGCAGACGCGTTCCGATGACGTCACAATGAGGAAACGCCCTGGCCGAAACCTCAGGGCTGTAGATGTTCAATTTCAAAGTCCCAAAAAAGAATGTCCCGGGGACTCTCTCAAAGCGAGTGGGCTGCCGAACTTGCCGGCCTCTCTCCTCTCTCTCCCCTCTCTCCTCTCTCTCCCCTCGGCAGACGAACAACCTCTGGGAGAGAGAGGAGAGAGGCCGGCAAGTTCGGCAGCCCACTCGCTTTGAGAGAGTCCCCGGGACATTCTTTTTTGGGACTTTGAAATTGAACATCTACAGCCCTGAGGTTTCGGCCAGGGCGTTTCCTCATTGTGACGTCATCGGAACGCGTCTGCCGCTATTTGAACATGCTATATTCTTAAAGCACATACTTAGCTCTTATTTAAGTTGTGGGGCCCATAACTGTTTGGGATTATAGAAAACGTAAGTATTACCAGAGTGCTTTATTACACACTTAGCTGGATAACAAACAGGCCAATACAGTATAGTGCGCTCCGACGGAGCACTGTTATCCTGCCCTTGGACGCGCGTTTTCCTCCCCTTACTGAATAAGGGGTAAGGGAAAACGCGCGTCCAAGGGCACCTAATAGCGCCCTCAACATGCAAATGCATGTTGATGGCCCTATTAGGTATGCCCACGCGATACAGTAAGTAAAATGTGCAGCCAAGCCGCACATTTTATTGCGCTAGTTTCTGCCTGCACCGGGAAAGTGCACAGAAAAGCAGTAAAAACTGCTTTTCTGTGCACCCTCCGACTTAATATCATGGCGATATTAAGTTGGAGGTCCCGAAGAGCCTGTAGATATTAAGTTGGAGGTCCTTTTGAGTTAAAAAAAAAAAGAAAAAAAAATTTAAAATGGGCCGGCGGCTGTCGGGCCGAAAACCGGACACTCAGTTTTGCCGGCGTCCGGTTTCTGAGCCCGTGGCTGTCAGTGGGCTCGAGAACCGATGCCGGCAAAATTGAGCGTCAGCTGTCAAACCCGCTGACAGCCGCTGCTCCGGGCTAAAAGGAGGCGCTATGGACACGCTAGTGTCCCTAGTGCCTCCTTTTGCCTGTTTCTACCGCACCACCTAATTTAAATACTGAATCGCGCGCACCGGCAAGTGGCTGGTGCGCGTGCCGGGAGAGCAGGCGTTCGTCCGCTCTACCGCGGACTTTACCGAATCGGCCTGAAAGTAAGAAGCTAGCCCCCAAAGAGACAACTTCTGAACGCATAACAAGAAAGTGTTATGACCTGGAGAGATGTGAACCCTTGGACCGAGGGGGAGTTGGGGAACCTGAGGAGATGGCTCCTCGGGTTCCCCCGTCGGGTGGCGAGGCGGAGTCAAAGTAGGAGCTGGCCGATTCTTCGCTGCTGGAAGCCCACGGTTCCCCCGGGAGGAGCTCGTAGGGACCCGGGCCGCTGGGACTTAGGTGGACCTTTGAGAGGTCGAAGAGGTGCGGAGTCGGTGCAAGGGCCAGCTGGATCTTCGCCACTGGAAGCCCGCGGTCCCCCCGGGAGGAGCCCGTAGGGACCCGGGCCGCTGGGACTTAGGTTGGCCCTTGAAGGTGGACGATCCATCAAAGTCGAGTACCAGAGAGTCACCGCTTGCCAGTCTGAAGTCACACACTGAAGAATCGTTCAAGTAGAAGCAGGAACCAGGAGCCCAAGGCACCAGAAGACTCACCGAAGCGAGCAGACTCGTTGCCAAGTCAAGGAGTGACTGGAGGAAGTCTCCTTATATACTTCCCTGTGCCTAGCCCATCAGGAGCAGGTGAAGGCAATTTAGAGGACGAGGCCCCTTTAAATCTTCTGAGGAGGCGCGGCCTTGTGCCTAAGAGCAGGGCGGCTATATTGTTCCCAGGGACGCCTGTAGAGCAGCCTGGCGCTGCGAGGGGAGGCCTGGGGGTGCCTCCCTTGCCGGCAATCCCTGTGGGAACCTGTGCCGAGGAGCGGGGACGAGAGGAGGCGGATTCCAGCGAGCATCCCCGATGCTGCCGCGACGGCGGCAGTGGCCCTGACGCCACGAATCTAGGTAGGGGGTTTCGGTCGTGGCCGCCTGCGGCTGGAAGCCATAACAGTACCCCCCGCCTTTAGGGCGCCTCCCAGGAGGCTTGGGTTTAGACGGATGGTCAATATGGAACTGAGCAAGTAGGTTCCGGTCCAGAATATTGGCAAGGGGTTCCCATGTATTCTCTTCAGGGCCGAACCCTTCACAAGCCAATAAATATTTCCATCTCTTCTTAAGTTTCCGCATGTTTAGTACCTCTCGGACCTGATAGGTGGCGTCGTCTTCTGAAGAGACGGGTTACGGCATGCTAGAAGGCCAGGACAGTACCAAGGGCTTCAAGAGGGAGGCATGGAAGGTATTGTGGATTTTAAGCGAGGGTGGAAGTTGAAGTTGGTAGGTCACTGTGCCAATACAACGGAGGATGGGAAATGGCCCGATGAACCGAGGGGCAAGCCGCATCGAAGGTAATTTTAACCGGATGAATCGTGTATTCAGCCATACCTTCTGACCGGGTCGTAGAGGAGGACAAGGTCTTCGCAGTTGGTTGGAATATTTCTTCGCCATTTGATTGGCTTTGAGCAGCGCGTGTCGGGTAGAGATCCAGAGTTGGTGTAGTTCATCCGCGGAGAGTTGGGCCACCGGAGACGTCACGGTAATAGGAACGGGCAGTGGCGGTCAAGGTTGCTTCCCATAGACCAACTGGAATGGAGATGAACCGGTGGCAGTGGAAGGATGCAAATTGAGGGCGAACTCTGCCCACGGGAGCAGGTTTGCCCAGTCGTCTTGTTTATTATTAACATAGATGCGAAGGAACTGCTTGAGCGTTTGATTTGTTCTTTCCGCCAGACCATTGGTCTGCAGGTGGTATGCAGATGTATAATCCAAGGTGACATCGAATTTCTGGCAGAGTGTCCTCCAGAACCTCGCAGTAAATTGGGGTCCTCGGTCGGAGAGGATGCTTTTGGGTAATCCATGAAGTTTGAAAATATGCTGGACAAATAACTGAGCTAGCTGGGGTGCGGAAGGCAACCCTGGGAGTGGTACGAAATGTGCCATTTTGCTGAATCGGTCAACAACTACCCAGATGACTGTGTTGCCGCAGGATGAGGGTAGGTCGACCACGAAATCTGTCGATATATGAATCCAGGGTTCAGTGGGCACCGGCAGGGGCTGGAGCAAGCCTGGTGACGATCCTGGGGCTCTCTTGTGACGGGCACACATGTGACAGGATTCCACATAAGATCAAACGTCTTTATTGACCTTGGGCCACCAATAGTATCGGCGAAGGGCGTGCAAGGTCTGATGTTGTCCTGGATGACCTGAACAGTGGGAGTCATGGGCCCACGCCAGCACCTGCTTCCGCAGGTGCGATGGCACAAAGGAATAGTTATTGTATAAAACCTTACTGTCTAGTTATCACTGATGTTCGAGTAGGCTCCTAACTTGACATTAGAAATGGTTTCTCTACTTAGTATTACTTCTAATAGTGCCCCTTCTCTTGTAGGTTTAATCACCATTTATCTGAGTAGAACCCCTTGAAGGAAGTCCAAAATCTCTCTCCTTCTATTCAAGGGCCCAATATAATAAGACAGGAGTCAAAAATTTGTGCTGCATTTCAGCACACATTTTCTTAATGCACTCACTCAAGAAAAAGTTAAACTATTTATGCATCAAGTTAATAGTATGCAAATGCTTTGGGAATTTAAAAAAGCATATATATCTAAAAATGTGCGCAGAAAAATGAATAGCATGCATAAGTCATGTTTAGTGCTCACAAACCATGGTTTATTCTTATAAAATATAATTTTTGTTGGGATCACGTGATGTGCTGAAGGAGGTGGCTGTGCGCTGTTAGTGCTTCTGGGCTTATATCTTACTTAATCCTTAGCACTCATAGAGAGATAATGGGAGAGAGAGAGAGAGGTCTAAAGATATCCCCTTGAAATCACTACTGGCAGTGTGGGCTGATAAGACCAGTAAATCAATAAAAGGCGGTAATAAAGCAGCAACCTGCTGTAGAGAGCAGGCCGAGGAGCAACTTCTGACCAGGTTTCTGAAGATGAGTGGCCTGCTCTTGGAACACCAGCGGAGCATTCAAGGCAGCTCAAGGCACTCTTTGAATTGTTTTCCACTAAACTTACCACTATAAGAACATAAGAACTTAAGAAATTGCCATGCTGGGTCAGACCAAGGGTACATCAAGCCCAGCATCCTGTTTCCAATAGAGGCCAAACCAGGCCACAAGAATCTGGCAAGTACCCAAACACCAAGAAGATCCCAGTAATAGCAGAGGCCATTCCCTAAGTCATTTGATTAATAGCAGTTAATGGACTTCTCCTCCAAGAACTTATCCAAACCTTTTTTAAACCTAGCTACACTAACTGCACTAACCACATCCTCTGGCAACAAATTCCAGAGCTTAATTGTGCATTGAGTGAAAAAGAATTTTCTCCGATTAGTCTTAAATGTGCTACTTGCTAATTTCATGGAGTGCCCCCTAGTCCTTCTATTATCCAAAAGTGTAAATAACCGATTTACATCTACTCATTCAAGACCTCTCATGATTTTAAAGACCTCTATCGAATCCCCCCTCAGCCGTCTCTTCTCCAAGCTGAACAGCCCTAACCTTTTCAGCCTTTCCTCATAGGGGAGCTGTTCCATCCCATTTATCATTTGATTACCCTTCTCTGAACCTTCTCCATCACAACTATATCTTTTTTGTGATGCGGTGACCAGAATTGTACACATTTGATCATTTAAAGGAGAATCCATAATGCCATCATAGGTTAACAGATGTTACCATTGTGATTCTACAGAAGAAGGGAAGACAGGAAGAGGACCCTGGGGTCTTATAGGCCCATTTCACTACTGAATGCAGATTTTAAAGTGTTGGAAAAGGTGTTGCATT
The DNA here is from genome assembly GCF_901001135.1 of Rhinatrema bivittatum. Classification (NCBI taxonomy): domain Eukaryota; kingdom Metazoa; phylum Chordata; class Amphibia; order Gymnophiona; family Rhinatrematidae; genus Rhinatrema; species Rhinatrema bivittatum. Next base: position 708,714,719 of record NC_042615.1, on the reverse strand, counting down.
TGAGACTAGAAAACATACTAGTGAAAAATGATTATACAGGGTTTGTTAAGGGGAAACTATCCACCGCTAACTCTTGTAGGACTTTTCAAATTATTTCTCTTGCCTGGTGCCAGTGTGTTCCAGGTGTGGTAGAGTCATTGGATGCTGTAAAGACCTTTGATAGACTGCACTGGACTTTTCTTTTTCTAGTGCTGTGCACGTTTCATTTCGATGCAGAGTTTATGAACTGAATTTGGGCTCTATGCGTGCATCCAATGGCGAAGGTTTTGACGATCAAGAATTCTCAGTCAGGCAGGGTACTAGACAGGGGTGCCCGTTGTTACCATGACTATTTGACCTATCCATAGAGGTTCTGCCACAGGTGATTTGAGAAGATAAGGAAATTGGGGGGTTTCAATTTTTTGGTAGGGATCACAAAATGTGCTGTTGTATCTTACTGATATTGCTAACTCCGCGCCTAAATTTCTTCAAGATCTGGAGAAGTTTCGGGGTACAAGATCAATTACCAGACATCTGAGTTATTTTTAGCGGGTGGAATAACTGATCGAATGATACCGGAGGGCTTTCGGCACTTCAAGGTGGCAAAGGATTGTTTCAAATATTTAGGTATTTATGTTCCAAAAAATGTTCAGATTTATATTGGATGAACTATGCACCAGTTTATAATAAGATACTAGAGGATTTGTGTCAGTGGTCAGGATTTCTGATTACATGGGCGCCTCGAATAGGGATACTTAAATTGAAAATTCTGCCTAGGATTATCTGTCTGTTTCAACGTGTCCCTGTCGATCTGCCTAGAAAATTCTTTGATAATCTTAACGGGCAGCTAACATGGCTTATATGGCAGGATAGGATCCCAAGAGTGAAAATAAGCATGATATAGAAACAAAAAATGGGAGAGGGATGATACTCCCTTAAGATATTATTGGGCTTCAAGAGTGGTAAATTGACAAACCTGCTCAACAGAGATTATTCCCAAGCTTGGTACTCTTTAGAGGCGGGCATAGCAGGAAGTTATATATTGCGTTATTGCCATGTATGTCCGCTGCCTTGGCACAGGTATGGAAAGTCACGTGCTTTTGTCCAATAATTGCACATTGTTGTGTCCATCGCTGCTCGATGTCTCTGATGGAAGGCTAGCTGCTGCGGCATTTCCATGCATTTCCGGTTTTCCCGGACCGGCTCAACGCTGCAAGCCGCCATGCTGACCAGATGCCTAAGGGAGCGCGCGGCCCGACTGATGTACTAGCGTTGGTACGAACCTCAGGGGCGTCCCCCTGAGATGATGTCATCAGCTCCAGATATTTAAGGTCTCAGTTTTCGCTAACAAGAGTAGTTAGCAAGGGATTGGTTACCTAGCTTCCTCCTGGTTGCTGCGGATGGGATTCGCTCTCCGCAACCCTAGCTACTCTGCCTCCTCAGATTTCACTAGAGGTACCCGCTCCTCGGGGGCCTCACTTTCTCTTTTTCTTTGCAGGTTGCAATCCAGAACCGGTACTCGCTCCTCGAGGGCCCACGTCCCGGACTTGCTCCTGAATACCACTTCTGCTAGAAGTCATCGCTGCTTACAACATTGTGAGTTCCATCTATCTCTTGGAGCTTTCCCTGGGTCCAGGTACTCGCTCCTCGAGGGCCTAATGTATACCATCTCCTGGGCTGCCTTAAGAGACTGTTGTGTGAGTGTTACCATCAAGGACTTGTTCCAGAACTCAAACTCTGCATATACTGCCTACTCACTATTTTAGTTTCTCTACAGCTCAGCCACCCTGGGATCGCTGTTCCAATACCTGAGGGACTACAGCCCAGCCGGGCACTTCCAGCTCACTACTGCCACCTCTGGTGGTTTACCATATTGTCTAATAAAAGAACTAGTGTGTGTCTGTCTCTACACTAAGCCTGACCAGTGGTCCCTCTCTGGATTTCCCCCGAGGGCGTGGTCACTTGCCACTGGTCCAAGGATCCACCCACAACTATTCTAAATAACTACAGATTGCTAAATACCAGCTTTAACAACAGAGCTTTCTGACAGATTGCAAACTCCATGGATCCGGCTTGTCTCCAAGGTTTCGGCTGACTCCAAGGTTCCGGCTTGTGTCCAGGGTTCTGCTTAACTTCTAGGATCCGGCTTGACTACAGGTTTCGGCTTGACTCCAGAGTTCGGGTAACTACATGGATCCAGCACAACTCAATGCTTTGCAGGCTATACCGGGCCTGGCTCAGCATATTGCGGAACGACAGGACGCCTTGGAAAAACAGCTTTTCATCAGCTACACACTCAGAAAGTTCAAAGTACTGCTTCTAACCATGAAAGTCAGTTACAGGAGGTAACTTTAAGGACTGCTCTACCACTGGCGGCTCCGATCCGCTTCTCTGGAGAAATACAGAAGACTTGGGGCTTTTTAAATACTTGCTTTCATTACATTGCATGCATTCGCATGTAAACATACATATGCACATATGTTGTGGGGGAAATATACATATATTTTCTAACGCACGTTTATCTGATAAATAAAGGTTATAAAATACTATAGTAGATCTCTGTGCAGCCATATGTGCAACCTTACAACCATCTTTATTTCCTACTGCTCTCTCCAAGACTACCTACATTCTTTCTTACTTGGATGCTAGGGCCTTGTCTTGGGTATCTACTTTGTGGGAACACAAGGACTCCATTTTGCAGGACATAGAAGGATTTATGGACTTATTTAAATCCGTTTTTGAAGACCCTGCTCGAATGTCTGTAGCCGGTTTTGCTTTAGTGGATTTGAAGCAAGGCAGCAGATCATTGGCTGAATTCGCCATCGAGTTTAAAGCTCTTGCGACAGAACTACGTTGGGACACTAGATGTCTCAAGACTCTCTTTTGCAGAGGCCTGGTAACCGTTTGAAGGATGAGCTGGCCGCTTGCCAAACACCTGACTCGCTGGACGAATTAATATCCCTGGCTACTCAGATTGATCTACGTCTCCAGGACAAGGTGAAGGAACTCCGGCCTAGGGTGTTACCTGGGTTGCAACAGGTCAATGCTGTCTCTACACCTCGGATGGTTCCTGTAGTCCCTGCTGCCGATATAGATGAACCTATGCAAATTGGTCATGGACACTTGACTTCCAAGGAGAGAAGATTTCGGAAGAAGCGCGGCCTTTGCATGTAATGTGGTCAGCCTGGCCATGATGTCATTACATGCTCTACTAGTCTGAAAGCACGGATGGGCCAAAGTCCTACAAGAGGAGTGTTCTTGGGCCTTACCGCGCCCTCTCTTACGCTCTCTCTCCCAGTCTCCTTGACCTACGGACCAGTCATGGTTCAGACTCCTGCCCTGGTGGACTCGGGGGCAGGAGGCAACTTCATTCTCAGAAGTCTAGTGGAATATTTGAGGATCCCCCTCATCAAGTTGAAAAACCTACTACGATTATCCTCCATTCATGGAGAGCCCTTACCGGGAGATGTGTCTTGCCAAACCGATTCAGTTACTCTCCGTACCGGAGCTCTTCATATGGAATCACTCTCTTTCTTCGTACTGGAAAAGGCTGTGCATCCTATCGTCCTGGGGTTACCCTGGTTGCAAGTACACCAACCCCAATTTGACTGGGCCTCTCTGGATCTCTCCCACTGGGGCCCAGAATGTCATGGGAAATGCCTTAAGGAGATATCACCTATTATTGGCATGCCTGCGACTCCAGCAGTACCGGGACTGCTGCTCCACTACACCCCCTTCGGGGATATCTTCTCCAAAGAAGTAGTTGATATTCTTCCTTCACAGGAGCCATACGACAGAAGTCTAAAATTGAGTTTCCGAAAGGACAGTTGTACTCTCTCTCAGCATTTTAGAATAAGGCAACATCGGAAGACATTGAAGAAAATCTCTAGAAGGGCCTTATTCGACCATCTGAGTTGCCAGCTGGTGCGAACGCTTATTTTGGGGGAAAGGAAGACAATGCACTAACCAGTGGATGTTCTTCAATATCTCAAAATGAAGACAATACACTAACCAGTGAATGTTCTTCAATATCTCAAGACGAAGACAATACACTAACCAGTGAATGTTCTTCAGTATCTCCAGACGAAGATGATACTACTCCTAGTGAACTATCCTCTATATCTCAAGACTCATTTATCAGTGCAGAAGACAATTTAGAGATTAAAATCAAAGAGATACTGGATGTTCGTAAAAGAGGCAAGAGTTTTGAATACCTTCTAAGATGGGAAGGGTTTGGCTCCGAAGTAAACACTTGGGAGCCTCAGCCCAATATCTTGGATAAAGAGATGCTTCATCGATTCCATCTCGCGCATCCTTCAAAACTCAAGCCTGGTACCCGAAAAGGAGATCGCCCTTTGAAGGGGGGTACTGTTGTGTCTGTCACTGCTCGACGTCTTTGCTTCGCCCACTTTACCTCGTTGGCGACTCCCTTCGGGATTGCTGCGGCGTCTCCATGCCGTCCTTCTCCGGCGTTCCCGGACTGGCTCGACGCTGCAAGTCGCCATGTTGACCAGATGCCTAAGGGCGCACGCACGGCCCAACTGATGTACCAGGGTTGGCGCGAACCTCAGGGGCGTCCCCCTGAGATGACATCACCAGTTCCAGATATTTAAGGTCTCAGTTTTCGCTAACGAGGAGATAGCAAGGGATTGGTTATCCAGCTTCCTCCTGATCGCTGCGGATGGGATTCGCTCTCTGCAACCCTAGCTACTCTGCCTCCTCAGACTTCTCTAGAAGTACCCGCTCCTCAGGGGCCTTGCTTTCTCTTTTTCTTTGCAGGTCACAATCCGGAACCGGTACTCGCTCCTCGAGGGCCCACGTCCCGGACTTGCTCCTGAATACCACTTCTGCTAGAAGTCATCGCTGCTTACAACATTGTGAGTTCCATCTATCTCTCAGAGCTTTCCCTGGGTCCAGGTACTCGCTCCTCGAGGGCCTAATGTATTCCATCTCCTGGGCTGCCTTAAGAGACTATTGTGTGAGTGTTACCATCAAGGACTTGTTCTAGAACTCTGCATATACTGCCTACTCACTGTTTTAGTTTCTCTGCAGCTCAGCCACCCTGGGATCGCTGTTCCAATACCTGAGGGACTACAGCCCAGCCGGGCGCTTCCAGCTGCTACCTCTGGTGGTTTACCATATTGTCTAATAAAAGAACTAGTGTGTGTCTGTCCCCTACACTAAGCCTGACCAGTGGTCCCTCTCAGGATTTCCCCCGAGGGCGTGGTCACCTGCCACTGGTCCAAGGATCCACCCACAACTATTCTAAATAACTACAGATTGCTAAATACCAGCTTTAACAACAGAGCTTTCTGACACACATATACTTAGAGAATGGAGGGCAAGGTGTAACAGGACAGGGGTGGCTGTGGATGTTTGCGAACTGATAGCCTCATTGTGGAAGAACCCTTTTCTCTCAGTTACTGTCTATCTTGCAGACTTTTAAACGTTGGAGTGAGGGTGTGAGATATTTAGGGCATATGTGGATGAAGAAGGGTGTTGTTTCTTTGAAGATTTGCAGCTAGAATATGATTTGGGAGAGGAGACCAGAGGAAGTTATAATAGATTTAAAATCTAGATGCTCAAGACGGAGGGGGTAAAATGGGTTAGGTGGTTACCATCTGAGTGGAACAGGCGTTTCTGGCTGCAGGATCGAGTAAGAGTGGCATTGTTACTTTATATAGAGCAATTATTTTGATGCACGAGGAGAAGGAGATCAACCTAACCGACATAGATTGGGTTGTATGTTGAAACGAGTTTACAAAATTTCAATATGTAGTCATAGAATGGAGTTGATGCATAAACCGGTGAGAACAACCTATAGGTATCCATTACACTTTGCTAATTTTTCCCTAGGGGTGCCCGATCTTTGCTGGAGGGGCTGTGGGGAGGAAGGGTCTTATTTTCAAGTATGATTCAATACAGAACTTCTGGAAAAAGGTGGAAATGAAAATGATTGCAATCATGGAAATCCGGTGAGTCTCCCTCCAGTATTGTGCCTGCTTGGGCTATGGGCTGATGTGGCATTAGCCAGCTCTCTGCATAAATTGGGGATCATCTTATTCACACTGCTAGGTTCACAATTGCCACTTATTGGAAGTTGCAACCTTTGATTTCTCATTGGTATAAGCAAGTACAGGATATTGCGATTATTGAAAAAATGACATTTTCTCTTCATAAGTTATTTCTTTATGATAAGGTGTGATTGCCTTATTGATGGCTTTTCGGCAATGGGGGTGGGGATTCCGCAACACAGGGCCCTCTGATGTATCTAATGATGGATAAAGACACTGATTACTTGTATAGAATCAGGGATTCATAGCCTACTTTATTCAGGTCTATGATAGAATGTCTATATCTACAGATGGTTCTTCAAGCTGTCTCACTGGATGTCTTGTTTATTGATGTAATATCTGCTGGTTGTTTCAATACGAATTGAAAAAATATATAATTTATGCACACAAACCATGATTTTTTATGCACAAAAACCACGGTTTGAGGAAAGATTTCAAATAACTGCATGACGGATTATACATGCATATATGGCTGCACAGAGATCTACCATAGTATTTTATAAACTTTATGTATCAGATAAACGTGCGTTAGAAAATATATGTATATTTCCCCCAAACATATGTGCATATGTATGTTTACGTTCGAATACATGCAGTGTACTGAAAGCGAGTATTTCAATGCATTAAATGCACATACGTTTCCTACCAGTTTTAAAAATATACATGTAAATAAAATAGGAGATGCGCACATAAAACCCAATTAATTTGCAGAAGTCTGTATATTTTAAAACATGCACGCATAATTGAAATTTCTAGATTTCCAGTTCCTCCACCAGTTCACCCAATTCTTCTCCGCATCATTGAAACCATTCTGGCTGTTCAGCCTGAACTCCACCCAGTTCATCGAGAGCTCCGACCCAGGCAATAATACACAATAAAGAATTCTGATATCAATTATGCAAGATAATTTGCAGATGTAAAATTCAGCGAGTAAGCTGCCAAATGTAATATCTTTTAACATAGCAACTTCTGCATGTATCTGTTGACCCCGCCCTGGAATGTCCCTAGATCACCCCTTTGTTCTACACTTATATGTGCATCAGAAATGTAAAGTATGCACAGCTTACCTGGTTCCAGTTTTATTTATTTATTTATGTAAACATTTTATATATTATTGTTCCTTGTAAAGATCACAAAGGTTTACAATAATGATATTCATAGGTATAAATCAGCAAATTATGACAGGTTACGAATACTTCATAAACAGGCATTAACATCTATCAATTGAGTTGTTCAAATACATATTAAATATATGTTAAAAAAGATAATGAACGATGATTTTGTAAACCGTTGTGAGCTGGTTCTGGAACGACGGTATATAAAACTCCTAAATAAATAAACAAACAAATAAATACATATATTAAAAATCAAGGACATAAGATGTGAAGTACAAAAATAAAATAACACATTTCACATATAGTGTACGTTGTATTGAGATTCTTACAATTTCTCGTTAATTTGTTTCTTATACATCAGTTAGTATCTCTTGTGTTGTGTCCCGCGGCCGTGGGAGGCCACAACCGCGGTCCCCTACCTTGTCCGCGGTGGCGACCCGCCACGGCAGCTTTGGGGTGCTCATTGCCCCGGCGCGGGTCCCCGGCATGACTGTCGGGTGGAGAGCCTTCCCTTCTCTGCCCCCGCGCCGTCCCTACAGCCTTTCCTCCGCGGAGGAAATCCAAGATGGCCGCCACCATCTTTAGGCGCGAGGCCGCGCCCCCTTTACAGATTTAAAGGGACCTGATCCCTTTAACAAGCTTCACCTGTCCTTGATCAGCTTGAGCAGGGGAAGTATAAAAGGAAGCTTCCTCTGCTCATTCTCTGACTTGGCATCGTCCTCCAGCGCTGTCTAGTCTACTTGCTTCGGTGAGTTTCTTGAGCTTCGGATCCTTGTTCCTGTTACGTCTTGGTCTTCCCGGTTCCTGACCGGATTGGCTTATGGTGATTCTCTGGTGTGCGACTCGGATTGGCAAGCGGTGATTCTCTGGTGTGACTTCGGATTGGCAAGTGGTGATCCCTCGGTGTGTGACCTCGGACTGGTAAGCGACAACTCTCTGGCACTTGACCTTGGACTCCTCCTGGACTCTGTCTCCAAGGGCCTGCCTAAGTCCCAGCGGTCCGGGTCCCTGCGGGCTCCTCCCGGGGGGACTGTGGGCTTCCAGGGCGAAGCTCCAGTCATCCCTTGCACCGATACCGCGACCCCTCTGGGTCCACCTAAGTCCCAGCGGTCTGGGTCCCTACGGGCTCCTCCTGGGGGGACTGCAGACTTCCAGGGGTGAAGACACAGCTCCTCTTCTAGTCTCTTCATCTGCCTGTAGTCGCCTCCGTCTCCAGTGCCGAGGATCAGCTGCTCTCCTCTTCTGTTCTGCCTCGCCACCCAACGAGAGAACCTACGGATCCTCTGCAAAGTATACCATCCTCTCATCGGCCCAAGGGTCCACAAGCCTGAGCATAACATCTTGTCCTTTTCGTTATTGTAGATGTCTACATTCTGATGTTTTAAGTTAAGTTGTATGCATTTTTTAATTCACATTTAAATCACTTTCTCTCTGGTATCAAAGGTAGCATTTCAGGAAAATAATTCCAAAGTTTTGGGCCTAATATGGAATACATGATCTCTTATGTGTGTCAGGTGTGTGCTCCGAATTGTTGGAACAGTCAGTATTCTTTATTTTGGGATCTTAGAGTTCTCTATGGCGTGTATGGTTATAATGTCACACCTATCATACCGGTGTTACTAGAATGAATAATTTTGAATATTTGCGTTAATACTTTAAAATAGATTCAGGATAGAACTGGCAGCCAATCTAGTGAAATCAGTGAGGGTGTAATGTGATCGAATTTCCTGGATCCTAACAAGAGCCTTGCTGATGCATTTTGTAGTATTTGTAAGAGGCATGCGGGAAGCCCGAGAAATAAGGAGTTACAGTAGTTTAAGTTTCAGAAGTTAATAAAGGTTTCAACTGATGTAATATTCGCAACTTGGCGTAACGTGTATTAATTAATTTGTTGATGTGCTTTTTCATAGTAAGGTTCTCATCTAGCTGGATACCTAAATCCAGTAGTTAATTTGAGGGAGTGATTTGGAAATTATTTAGGTCTAGAGTCAGTGGTTTACCTATCGAAGGGTTTCTACTTAACCAGATGATTTCAGTCTTTTTAGGGTGTAATGTAAGTTTAAGTTGTGATAGTTCCTGCTGTATTGCTTTCATATAGGTTGAAAGTCTCTACTGTATTTTCTACTTATTTGGAGAATGGAATGTAAAACTGTATGCCGTCAGCATAAAAGAAGAATTATTCCTGGGGGAATTCTGCGCAAAATAATTAAAATTCTGCGCACAAAAACTTAAAATTCTGCAAACTTTATATTGGTCAAAATAACACAATTTACATGACAGTCTTTAAGTAAAAACGTTATTACTTAGAGATGTAGAATTTTAAATATTTTGAGCAGAATTTCCCTAGAAATTCATTGTTAGAGTGTCCCTTCCACTCGCTCTCCCTACTCCCCCGGACACTTTGCCCTCTCAGACCCCAACTCTTCCTCCTGCCAGTACCCTCCACCTCTAGGCTCAACCCCTTCCACTCTATTGCGAGTCCCAGAATTTGACCCCGTTCTCAGTACTGCCCCTCACACAGGCTCCTTTTGTCCCTCCCTCTCTCACACATATGCTCCCTCTCTCTAGTACTCATACACACACCCTCATACAGGCTCCCTCACTCTCTTGCACACACACACACATCCCCTCATACAGGGTCCCTCTCTCTTGCATACACACCCACACAAGCTCCCTTTCTCTCTCACACATACATCCTTACACAGGCTACCTATGTCTCTCTCATGCATCCCTTCACACAGGCTGTGTCTCACACATACACAATCCCTTCACACAGGCTAGCACCCTCACATACACACGATCCCTTTTTCATACACACCAGCTTCCAATCTCACACACACATACACACTCCTTCACAATCTCCTCATATAGGCTCCCTCTCTCTGAAACCCACACTGAAGCATCCCCCCTCACCTCCCTTGCTTTCTCTCACCCCCTCCTGCTCACCCCCTTGCTCTCACCCCCCTGCTCTCTCACACCCTCCCTCCCCCACTCTCACACCGCTCTTCCTGCCCTCTAACCTTCCCCTCTCTCACCCCTCCCCTTTCTCACCCCCCTCTCCCTCTCCTCTCACACCCCTCTCCCTCTCCTCTCACACACACACATTCACTCTCACCAAGACCTTCATCTTCGCTGCGAGCGGAGCACACTCTGTTCGTGGCACACGGAGGCCTTCATTTTCGCGGTGAACAGCGCACGTCCTGCATCACCAGGGGCCTTCATTTTTGCGCGCTTCGTTCGCAGCATGCTAGGGTCTCCTCTGCCATTTTCTTCGCAGAATTTGGCAATTCTGCGTGGGGGGGGGGGGATTCTGCACTCCGCGGTTGTGCAGAATTCCCCCAGGACTAAAGAATGTAATTCAAAAATCCACCAGTAGTTTCCACAGTAGGATCTTATAAATATTGAATAGTGTTGTAGAGAGTGCTGAGCTTTGAGGGACACCTGTATCGATATGGAAAGTATCAGATATGTGATTGCCCAATTTGACTTGGAATCTTCTATTAATAAAAAGGAAGAGAGCCATTTGAGAACACCTCCTTCAATTCCAATTTGTTCAACTGCTGTCACAACTAGGTATGGTCCACAGTGTCAAAGGCGGCTGTTAAGTCGATTAGCATGAGAAGATAGGATTCATAGGCATCAAACCCTCGTAATCCAGAGTCCGTTAAAGAGAGGAGTAATGTCTCAGTTGTATGATGTTTTCTAAATCCAAATTAATTTGGGAAGAGAATATCTTGGTTTTCCAAATGATTTACAAGTTGGGATAATACTGCTTTTTCAAGTATTTTAGATAGAAATGACAAATTGGATATTGGTCAAAAGTTGTCCAAATCTTCAATTTTTCCAATATTATTTTCGTGAATCAGTTTTATCACAGCTTGTTTTAACCCATGTGGTACAATTCCTTTTGAGAGAGAATGATTAATTAAGATTGTGATTGTCAGAGTGATGACATAGCGTACTTGTTTTGAAGAATTGGCTGGGATTGGGTCACATGCGTGAGTAGCAGGCTTAATTTTAACAATGATTTGACTGATTTCAAGATTAGTTACTCTGACAAATGTGAATCACTTAATCAGGCCATGTGAATCATCAGGTGCTATTGTGGGAGAACAGATAGGGAATTGATTTTTTTTTAACCAATTGATTTTTATCTAAAATTGCCTTTGAAAAGTTATAGTTTCTCAAGATTCAGGATGACAGGTCCTTAATTAAATGCTTAACAACATCAAAGAGCAGTTTAGAATTAAATATTACCCCGTGAATCTGTTTAGCATAGTAATCTTTTTTTGCTTTATTGGTTAGTGCATGGTATCCTGTTAGGAGAGATTTACATTTTCCTAGGGATTCAGATGATGGGCATTTCTGCATTGTTTCTCTACTTTTCTAAGGTTCTGTTTAGTGCGTCTTAAATTATCATTGTACCAGGGCTTCTTATGTTTAGAGGTATTCCTTTCTTCTTCAGTAGTTTTTGTCTGGATAGGACTAAGGGTTTTCAGCTATGTCATTAACAATCTGATCCCAGGAATCAAATACTGAGGGGGCATTGGTTTGATGTAGTTCAAGGAATCTCTTTTCTATTGCTTGTGCAAGTTACCTCTGTGTCTATCTTTTTCTTGAAGGTAAAAGTACGATTATTATCATACTTCTATGAGTTGGGTTGAGGAAGATTATTTCCACCTTTTTTATTTTAGCTAGGTTAATTTTAATATAACTTTATTCTGTATTTTTCCCCAATATGTTTTGTTTTATCTCTGCTGTTTTGAAACTGTTCTTGTGTGTTTGGGGGTGGGGGTGGGGTTAGGATTATTGTTTTCCAATAGACATTTCTTAATTCTCCTGTTCTGCTTCTGCCTGTCTTGTGTGTGGCTGAATAATAATAATAAAAAAAGACAATCTTATTTCTGCAGATTCTTGCTCTGTCTGGTATGTTGTGGTATTATCTGGCTAGATATTTTTTAAATCCGGTGTGTTTTTAAAAGCGGAACATAGGACCCTATCTACCAGACTTTCTCGGTGTGATGTAATCAGTTGCACAGCAAGGGGTAATCAAGCCAAGCACTACTAAATTCCAGTTACGCATAATATTGTAGCATTGCTTACCTGGTTCCTGTTTTGGCTAAGTTTAACAGTCTAACATAACTTTATTCTGTATTTTTCCCCAATATTTTTTGCTTTATCTCTGCTGTTTATTCCTTCCTACCCTCCCCTCTCCCTCCCACCTCTAGAGTGTTTCATTCTTCAATAGTTCTTCCAATGACTTAGGATAATTGAATAATATAGGACTGACATTCCAATCTCTCAACTTGATTATTAGTCATTATTAGCAAAATGACCTTTATTCAATGTGACAGTTGTGGTGCTTAATTCCCAAGGCCTATCATTTGGAGAACTAAGGGTTGTCTAATTTGCTTTCAGCTGTCTGCCATGAATAAGGAGCTAATGCACCTGAAAGATACATTATACAAGATTCAAATATCCTCCTTTCCTTTCAGCATCCAGAATATCTTCCCCAACTCTCACAGAGGATACAGAAACCCAGATATAAATGGTTTATAGTGGGCCCTGGAAGAACAAGACCTTTGAATCTGAGACCCCCAGTTTCCCCAACTTTGAAGCATCCTAATTATCCGCCCCCATTCCCACAGAGATTCAGAATCCCAGGAATAACTGGATTACAGTGGGCTCTGGTAAATAAGGCTTTTGATGAAAAGACACCCACTCTCCCCACTGTTACCCTTACATAATACATTTTCTGCATTGGAAAATGAAGAAGCCCAAGTAAAAGAATATGAAATGTCACCCAGAAACCCTTCAACATGATCAAATGTCAGAAAAGAAAGCTGCTTCTGCTGGGAAATTCACTCATCAGAGAAAACAATTTGGAAACTCATTTTAATGGGGGCACAACAGTTAAATGCCTTCCTGGATCCTCAGCTAGCAGAAATGCAAACCAGGTGGTCAGTGCAATTATAGAAGAAAGTAATAACTTTGATATCAATGTTATCATCTGGGGACCAATGACCTTGCTAAAAACAATAGTCATAAAGTACAGAAAGATTTCCAAAATCTAGGGAAAAAGATTAGACACAGGCAAAGACTATTGTCTTTTCAGAATTATTACCTATTCAAAGAAAGGGAAGAGAGAAGTTTTTAAATCACCATACAAAAATATGAATCCTCTATTGGTCCCCCTTCTCGTTTTCTGTTTAATGGTACTTCTATTCCAATCTCTACTTATGCAAAAAATCTAGGAGTAATTATCAATACAGACTTATCTATGAAACAACATATTTATTTCATCAGTGACAAAAAATTCCTTCTACAAATTACAACTTCTAAAACGTCTTCGACCACTACTCTTCCTCCGTGATTTTCGCACTGTTCTTCAATCTCTAATCTTTTCAGGTCTTGATTACTGCAACTCTCTCTATCTAGGTCTTCCTGATAATACTATCCACTCATTACAACTAGTCCAGAATGCTGCAGCACGCATTTTATCAGAAATCATATCTCTCCAGTTCTACAGGCTTATCACTGGTTACCAATAAAATTCAGAATACAATATAAAATCCTTACCATTATCTACTCTCTTATTTACAATTCCTTTTCTATTTGGCTCTGCTCTTTACTCTGCATTTATAAACCCACCAGACACCTGAGATCCTTAACAAAAAACCTTTTGGACATTCCTTCACCTCGACTAGCTAGACTAGACATTACAAGGAAAAGGGCCTTTTCAGTAGCAGGCCCCACCCTTTGGAATGTACTACCCGACTCACTACGACTACTATCAACCGAATACAATTCAAGAAATCCTTAAAAACATATTTGTTTCAGAATGCTTTCAAAATTACATCTACCAAACACTTAATTTCTTCATATACACAACTTGGAAATTCCCCTCCCATTAATCCTCATGTATACTTTGAAAAAAAAAATACTATCCCTAAACTCCTTTTCCCCTGACATTTGCAGTGGCTACAAGATGACACCTGATTATTGTTTGGTATGTTTGATGAAATCATTGAATATTGTTTTTGATTTTTGATAAATTATTAATTTTTATTTTATTATTATGAGATTTATGTAAACTTTTAGCTGTTTATTTTATTTTGTGATTTATATTTATGTAAACCGTTTTGACTAAACTTTGTTTGTAAAAGCGGTAAAAAAAACACTTTTAAATAAATAAATAAATAAATAAATGACTCAAGATTTGTCAGTCACTAAGGGGCAGATTTTCAAAGGGGTACTCGCATACCCCCCGAAAACCTGCCCCAAGCTCCCCTGCGCGCGCCGAGCAAGCCCCGGGACACGCATAAGTCCCGGGGCTTTCCTTGGGGGGGGCGTGTCGGGGGGGTGTCACGGTGGCGTGTCATCTGGGGGCGAGGCCGTGAACGTGGTTCCGCCCGGGGGGGTGTTTCGGGGCATGGCTGAGGCTTCTGAAACTGCTCCTGGGCCGGGGAATCGCACACTGGCCGGCTGCCTCGGGCAGGCGTAACTTTTCAAACAAAGGTAGGGGGGGTTTAGATAGGGCTGGGGGGGTGGGTTAGGTAGGGGAAGGGGGAGGGGAATGTGCTGGGGGTGGAGGGAATGGAGGCAGGCTGCGCGGCTCGGCGCACGCAGGCTGCCGATTTTGCGCAGCCTTGCGCGCGCCGACCCCGGATTTTAAAAGATACACGCAGTTACGGTTACGGTAAAATCTGGCGTACTCTTGTTTGCGCCAGTCACGCGAACAAAAGTACGCACGGGCATACTCTTTTAAAATCTGCTCCTAAGTATTGCCAATCACCACACCAATACCTTTCACCAGTTTTAAATATTTTTTTATTTGCTTTAATAATTTTCTTTTTATCTAATAAAACATTTTTCTTTTGACTACTTATTACTTATATATTAGACTGCAGTAATCAAAGGCTAGAGGATGGAAATGAGAAAAGTATGCAGGGGCTATCTTGCTGGTGTGGCGGTTACTACCCTTAGCAGAAGGCATGGAGATTATTACCCTTTGCCAATAAGCCTTGATGCTTTTAATGCAACTGCAACATTGCTCCCCACTTCAATGGCAGGGGGAAAAGGGGAATTGGATTCAGATAGCAACCAAGAGGGTCCCACCTTCTGCAGTCTGAGGTACTGATATTCAGACATAAGAGAAAGAGCATAGGACTGCTTCTCTGACTTAGTCCATAAGCAAAGCACATCAAACAACACTATCTGAATTTTCAAGAAAGTTCATCACCCAATAAAAGATGTTACTAGCTGAAATTTTTATAGGTATCTTAAGGATTGGGATAACTGCACAGAGCAACAGTTACTACCCTTAAGAAAAATAAGGGCGTAACCTGCACAGAGTGGCAGTTATTACCTTAAGGGGCAGATCTTAAAAACCTGCGCGTGGTCGGCGCGCACAAGTGTGCACCCCCTTGCCGCCTGCCCCCACCTTCCCTTCCCTTCCCCTATCTAACCCTCCCCCTGCTCTACCTAAATCCCCCCCTACCTTTTGTTGTCAAAGTTGGCGTAACTTGCGCGCGCCCCTCCGGCATGGCTGCTGTGCCGGAGGACTTGGGAGCGCCCCCGGACCGCTGTCCCGGCCCCGCCCCCGGCCCGCCCATTTTTGAAAACCCTGGACATACGCGCATCCTGGGGCTTGCGCACGCCGCCAAACCTATGCAAAATAGGCTCGGCGCACGCAGGGGTAGGTTTTCGGGGGTTACGTGCATATATTACGCACGTAACCCTTTGAAAATCGACCCCTAAGCTTGCTGGGAAGACTGGATGGCTCTTTTCTGCTGTCATTTCTGTTTCTGAGTTTCTATATGTTTTTAAAATAGTGATTACGTGAGTACAGGCTACTAATGCACGTATATTCTAATTTTCACATGTGTATCTCTTTGAAAATTCACACCTTAGTGTACATATCAGTAGCACATCTAAAAGTTATGGTCACAAAGCATGAGTTAAGGGCATAAAGGTTGTGCTCTTAAATTAGGAGTACAACTTTTATGTCCTTAAATAAGGAGCAGAAAAAATGATTTCTTAGCAGAGCATTTTTTTGCTTCTAAAAGTTGTATGCACACAACATGGGTTAGGAGCACAAGTTATGTTCCTAAATGTTGCGTACATAAAATGTCAGTTAAGTGCATAAAAGTGTGCTCTGAAAGGTAGATTTTTCAAACCTCTGCGTGAGCGTCCATGTGTGCATGGTTGTCGGTACATGCCCATGAACGCGCCGATTTTATAACGTGCGCACGTTGACGCATGCATGTTATAAAATCCACTACCTGTGCGCACGATTTTATATCAGCAGCGCATGAGTGCTGTCTCATGCGCGTAAGTTGGGGGGGGGGGGGGGGAGGAATTTAGTAGATGAGCGTGGCAATGGAATAGGCCTTTTCCCTCCCAGTCCTGGAGCGGACTGGGAGGGAACTTCCTAAACCCCTTTCCTAACCTGCCTCCCTTTTACCCAACTAGCTGCAGACCCTAAAACCCCGCTAACTGCCCTAGATTTTCTTGTTTTAAAACTTACTCGCTCTCTGTAACAGCAGCAGCTTGCACGGGCTGGTCAGATCCTGGCGCGCGCTTCAGCGGGATTGTGCCTAATGGCGCTGCCCGCCCCGCCCATGCCCTCCCCATGCCCCACCCAGACCTTACCCCTGGCCCACCTCTTTTTCGTTTAGTCCTTCTAATGCGTGTACCGGGAGATATGCGCATGGCTGCAGGCCTCTGAAAATTCACACAGGGAGTGTGCGGCCCAGTCATGCACGTATCTCCCTGATTCTACGCCCGTTGGCGTTTGACAATTCGGCCTTAGGGGGTACTTTTCAAAAGGATTTACATGCTTACATGTTGTGGCACAGCACGAGCTGTCTGGCTGACTGGAGCATAGATTACAGTCTGGACTCCAGCTTTCTCTTACATAATTTTTATTATATACATTCAAAGTGAACACAGAATCTGCTTACCACTGCAATACCTCTCAGAAACATAGCAATAGTTCAGTTATCTTTGAAGGAACTGCCTTCTCCTCTCTCCCAGAGCCTTTGCTTGCTCACCACTGAGCCTAAAGTGTATTCCTCCTCAGGGGAACCACCCTGTATCCAGAATGCCTTGCTTAACATGGACCTGGACCAGATAGCTGGTACTAGTCTTTTAAGGTATTCTGAGGGTTTCTCTTGTGCACTCTGTAACATACCCTACTCCTCAAGTCAGTCTTGCATGATTGAGCATCTGCCCCTACCAGTGCTGTGTCCTGCAGTAGGACCCTGCTATGCTTGCTTTTGGGCACTGTCTTAACTTGGGACTTTATTTATTTATTTAACAGTTTTATATACCGAAGTTCTAGCAACAAAGTTACTAATCAATTCGGTTTACATTGTAACAATAAAATTGACAGAATGTAGAATAATGTCTTACAGAGAACAGGGAAAATTTAACTTGGAAAAATAAAATAAAATAACTTAATGAGAACAATAAATAACTTCAACGGAGCAAGGAGAGTACAATTTAAATAACAAAATAATTTAGGAGAATATAAGTTCGGAATTGAATGAGTCAGGCCTGAGGTCGAATATTGAAAAGTTCAGAATAGTTATTGGGATTAGGAGAATGCTTGATTAAACTTCCTCTTTCCAGTTCTAACTCCCACCTGTCTTAGGGTATGAGGTCCTAAACCAGGGAGCACCTTGTCCTTTAACCCCTGGGGATTCTTTTTGCCTAGGGTTCTTTCACCATTTATCAATGTATCCCTCCTCAACCTTTTGGGTTTTTAGCTAAGGATTCAGTGTACATAAGAACATAAGATATGCCATACTGGGTCAGCCCAATTAAAACAATAAAAATTAAACCTAAAACAACACAAAATCCATGGTTTAACAATAACATACGAATAGAAAAAAGAACCTTAAAAGATTAGAAATAAAATGGAGAAAAATATAAACTTCTGAATTTCAAGGATCTATCGATCTGCTTTAAATTGCTATAAAAAAGTAATAGAACAAACAAAAAAAGATTTAAAAAAAAATTGAAAAATGTTATCATGACCCCAGAATATTATTCTCAACTGTAAAAAATTTAACAAAATCCCAATCTGAAAAACGGAATCCACTGTCAGGTGACAGATGCAATGAAATGGCCATGTTCTTTAAAAACAAAATAGACTCATTAAATGCAAATATTATGTCAAATCCAAAATAGGAAATTAAGATGTTCACAAAACCTGACATAAACTGGAATCATTTTGAACTTACATCATCATCAGAAATTGAACTTCTGATTAAAAAATTTAACCCAGCAAGGCATCCACTTGATGCAATACCAGTTGTTACCCCTAAAACCATTTCTGATACAATTGCACTTCCTATTGCTAGTATAATTAACTCCTCTCTAACAGAAGGTATATTTCCCGATGTCCTAAAAAACGCTATAATCAAACCCATTTTGAAAAAACTAAATCTGGATATTAAACAACCAAATAATTTTAGACCTATTTCAAATTTAACTTTTATTGCGAAACTTTTAGAGAAAACTGTTCAAATACAACTTGACATGTTTTTGGAATCCAGCAACATTTTATTTTCTAATCAATTTGGTTTTAGAAAAAATTTTAACACCAAAACCCCTTTTAATTGCATTAACCGATACAGTTTTAAGAGGTTTCGATTCTGGACAGAGCTATTTTTTAATCCTTTTAGATTTATCACAGTAGATCATAGCATATTATTAAATTGCTTAAAAGAAATAGGAATTACCGGCACACCACTTACATGGTTCTCTTCCTTCCTCAATCACCGCTCTTTTCAAGTGAATATAAACAATTCAACTTCTGATAAAATTCCCTTAGAAACAGGTATACCACAAGGGTCTACCCTTTCAGCAACTCTCTTTAATATATATTTGCTACCAATTTGCCATCTGCTAGCAGGATTGGGACTAAAATTCTACCTATATGCAGACGATATACAGCTTTTGGTTCCCATAGAAGATACAATTGAACAAACGTATAAAATAATGAAGACTATAAAACAATTACTACAACATATTAAATTGATCTTAAACATGGACAAAACCGAAATAATACTACTTGAAAGAAAATACAGTCATAAGGATATCCCCACTTTCACGTTTGAGAACAAATTCAAAATAATACCCTCCTTGTATACCAGAGACCTGGGCGTGATTATTGATACCAAACTCAATATGAAAAAACATATTGCCACTAAATTAAAGGATGTATATTTTAAACTTTTAACATTAAGAAGGCTTAAACCTCTTCTAGATTTTCATGATTTTAGATCTGTTCTGCAAGCCTTGTCATTTGCTAACATAGATTACTACAACGCTCTGTTACTTGGCTTACTGCAATCGACATTAAGATCTCTTCAGGTATTACAAAATGCTGCGGTCAGAGTTTTGACTGGCAACAAGAAATGTGATCACATAACACCAATTTTGATTCAGTTACATTGGCTACCTCTAAATTACCGAATACAGTACAAAACTGCATGCATCTTGCACAACATAATAACGGGCGGATTTTCAAAGCCCTGCTCGCGTAAATCCGCCCGGATTTACGCGAGCAGGGCCTTGCGCGCCGGCGCGCCTATTTTCCATAGGCCACCGGCGCGCGCAGAACCCCGGGACGCGCGTAGGTCCCGGGGTTTTCGGAAGGGGGCGTGTCGGGGGTGTGTCGGGGCGGGGGCCGAACAACGCGGCGTTTGGGGGCGGGGCGCAGCGTTTCGGGGGCGGGCCCGGGGGCGTGGCCGCGCCCTCCAGAACCGGGTCCGGTCTTGGTGCGCCAGCAGCCTGCTGGCGCGCGTGGATTTACGTCTCCCTCCAGGAGGCGTAAATCCATGGATAAAGGTAGGGGGGGTTTAGATAGGGCCGGGGGGGTGGGTTAGGTAGAGGAAGGGAGGGGAAGGTGAGGGGAGGGTGAAAGAGCGTTCCCTCCGAGGCCGCTCCGATTTCGGAGCGGCCTCGGAGGGAACGGAGGCAGGCTGTGCAGCTCGGCGCGCGCCGGCTGCCCAAAATCGGCAGCCTTGCGCGCGCCGATCCAGGATTTTAGAAGATACGCGCGGCTACGCACGTATCTTATAAAATCCAGCGTACTTTTGTTTGCGCCTGCTGTGCAAACTAAAGTACGCGATCGCGCAGTTTTTCAAAATCTACCCCTATATGGGGAAAAGACAGAATGGCTGAATACTGCAATACGAGTACATGCTCCTCAAAGAAATCTAAGATCGGCCAATAAGGGCCTTTTGACAATACCAACTATCAAATCAGCCCACTTAAGTCAAGTAAAGGATCAAAACTTTGGAACTCTCTCCCTATGCACTTACGGCTACAAACAGATAAGAAAAAGTTTAAAACCGAGCTAAAAACTTGGTTTTTTAAATGTGCATACACAGAAAACGAATAACAAGCTTTTACCAACACAGCACAGTTTTTTCTTTTAGTTTTATTTTCTATTTCTGTCTTTATCCTAAATTGTTTTTTAAAATGTTTTTTACTATATTGTTATGTATCCCTTGATTTGTTTATGAGTTTTATTATTTTATCCGTTGCAATGTATTTTATATTATGTAGATTGTCATGTATTTCGGCTTTTTAGGATTATTACTATTACTTAAAAT
Source organism: Rhinatrema bivittatum (assembly GCF_901001135.1). Taxonomy (NCBI): domain Eukaryota; kingdom Metazoa; phylum Chordata; class Amphibia; order Gymnophiona; family Rhinatrematidae; genus Rhinatrema; species Rhinatrema bivittatum. The sequence goes on along the minus strand of NC_042615.1, from coordinate 708,693,920 downwards.
TAGTTATTGTTTTAGCATCTAAAATGTAATTTTATGTCCTTTATAACGGATTTTAGATGCCACTATATTTGATAAATGTTTTGTATTTCTTTTATGTTATTGAATGTGAACCGTTGTGAAGGCCATGCCGATGTGACGGTATATAAAAATAATAAACCATAACCTTAAACCATAAGGGTCCATAAAGCCCAGTTTCCCAGTTTCCAACAGTGGCCAATCCAAGTCACAGGTGCATGGCAAGTACACAAAAATTAGATAAATCGCAGGAGGATAGAAGTTTATAATTAGAGTGAAGTGGAAGAACTGCGTCTGTAATTTTCCTTAGTTGATAAATGCCACATTCTAAGAGGAAGGCAAAAATAAGGGAGATGGCTTCCTCTTCTCCCTTGTTAGAGCCTGCTCAATCGCAGATACCAGCTTTTTTCACCCTATCATCTAGAACAGGGGTCGGGAACCCATGGCTCGCGAGCCAGATATGGCTCTTTTGAGGGCTGCATCTGGCTCGCAGACAAGTGTCGCCATACTTCGCGGTTCCCCGCTGACCCAGCTGCTCCCCGGTCCTCCGCCGCCCGGGCTTAAAATGCTGTCAGCCCGGGCGGAACGCGGCAGGACAGCTGGAGTCAGCGGCACCGGCGTGCTCTCTTCTCCTCCCCCCCCCCCCCCCCCGCGGCCCGGAAGAGGAAGTGGAGAGCATCGGGTGCCTGCGCGGGAAGAAGAGACCACACTAGCGTGGTCTCTTCTTCCGCGCAGGCACCCGATGCTCACCACTTCCTCTTCCGGGCCGCGGGGGGGGGGGAGGAGAAGAGAGCACGCCGACTGGAGTCATCCGGGTGCCTGCGCGGGAGTCATCGGGTGTCAGCCGGGTGCCAGCGCTGGAGTCATCGCGCAGGCACCCGATGCTCTCCACTTCCTCTTCCGGGCCGCGGGAAGAGGAGAGCACGCCGGTGCTCTCTTCTTCCCGCGGCCCGGAAGAGGAAGTGGAGAGCATCGGGTGCCTGCGCGGGAAGAAGACTGCAGCGCGGCTCGGAGGAAAATGAAAATCTTCAACCGCGGCCGATGGGACTCCGCCTTCGCCTCCGCGAGGGCTGAAAATGAAGGAGGTTAGCGTTGGGAGGTGGCTGCTGCTGCCGCGAGTTCCCGGGGGGGGGAGAGTGAATGAGCGAGCAAGCATGTGTGTTTGAGATCCTGTGTGTGTGAGTGAGAGATTGCATGTATGTGAATGATTGATTGAGAGCCTGTATATGTGAAAGAGAGTATGTCTGTGATTGAGATCCTGCCTGTGAGAGAGAGAGCATGAATGTAAGTTTACCATTGGGAACCTGTATGTGTAAGTTTGTAATTGAAAACCTGTTTGTTTGAAAGAGTATGTGTGTATGATTGAGATCCTTTGTGTGTGAGAGAGATCATGTGTATGTATGATTAAGAGCCTGTGTGTATAAGTAAGAGAGAGATCATGTGTGTCTGTGTCTGATTGACAGCTGGTTTAGGTGATGGAGCATGTGAGTATGTGATTGAGAGCCTGTGTTTAAATGAGAGAGAGAGAGCATGTGTGTCTGTGTGTGATTGAGAGCTGATTTAGGTGAGGGAGCATGTGAGTATGTGATTGAGAGCCTGTGTGTAAATGAGAGAAAGAGAGGACATGTTTGTAAGCATGTGAATGAGAGTCTGTGTGTGAGAGAAAAAGACAGCATGTATTTATGTGATTGAAAGCCTGTGTGTGTGTAAGCGTGAAAAGATAGACAGCATGTGTGTAAATGTGTAATTAAGAGCCTATATAAGTGAGAGAGAAAAAACATTTGTATATGTGAGTGACTGAGAGCATGTGTGTATAGGTGTGTCATTGAGAGCCAGTGTGAGAGAGAGCGCTGGTATGTGACTGAGAGAGGAGAAAGTTCCAAGCAAACCACCCCACCTCCTGCTAATTCAGAACAATCTCAGGACACCTGGATATCAAACGTTCCCAGGTATGAGAAGCAAAAAAATTTTTGTATCCTTATTATTTTTCATTACTGGATCTTTGTGTCTGCTATTTTGAAATATTTTGTTGGTATCTGGAAATGTTTTATATGAGTTTTTAATTATTGGATATTCCACTCATCAGCTGTTTCGAAATATGTTCTTTTTGTTAGTACAGTTTTACTGCTGATGATTTTATATTTCTTGATTTGTTTTATAAGGATGTGTGATGTTTCTTTTTTCTTTGTTACACTGCATACAGAGACTCTGGCTTGTTGCAGTTTCCAATTCAGTTTTTGTCTGCATGCTTCTTGTTATGCGTTTTGGTCTCTTTATTCTATGTTAGGTGAGGGACAGCACGTGATTCAGGTGAGGTTTTCTGCTGGCGTGTAGTTTCTGTGTAGGACTCTATAGCAGCCTGACTTGGTCCGTTTTCCTAATAGGAGATGTATTGGTGTCTTAAGGCCTGGTGTAATATTTTCAGAGACTTATTGTACTTTAAAAGTGTGATCTTACATAAAATGCACACATTTACTTGTATTTAGTTTTAAACATATTGTATGGCTCTCATGGAATTACATTTTAAAATATGTGGCGTTTATGGCTCTCTCAGCCAAAAAGGTTCCTGACCCCTGATCTAGAAGGATACCAGGAGAAGTGGCCGCTGAGGGTATTGATATGGAGCGAATATCAGACCCCATGGCTGAAACATCGTTGAGTCCTGGAGCACCAAGCATTCCCCCCCTACCTCAACTTATTTCACCAGATTTTCTTAAACTAGGAACAATATCTGAGAGGAAGGGAGAGGGAAGCCCAACAGCAGAGGGGAAGATGGATTCAGGAGCAGTTAAAGGATTGGTATTACCTTTAGATACACCATCAGAAATCACGATGGACTCACTTTGGACTGCAATAAAATCATTAGAAGATGCAATTATTAACCTAACAAAATTAACTGTAGATGTAAATCAACATTTTAATAATATTGAAGTTGTTATTGATAAAAATAAAGGAAAGATTGATCAAATGGGGATTAAAATGGATAAACTAGAAAGCTGGCAGCAAAAATTTGCTAAAGCAGAGATTTTATATGAAAAGAAATTTGAAGGAATTGAGAATTCATTAAAATATTTAAATTTAAGAATACTTAATTTTCCAAGACACGATCTGATCTCAGCTTATGATATGTTCAAAGAATATCTTGTACATATTTTGAAAATGCCAGAACAAACATTGCCAGTTGTATCTAAGATTTATTATGTGTTGCCTAAAGATAAATTAGCTTACAAGAACCAATGGGGCGGATTTTAAGAGCCCTGCTCGCGTAAATCCGCCTGGATTTACGCGAGCAGGGCCTGGCGCACCTATTTCCCATAGGCCTGCCGGCGCGCGCAGAGCCCCGGGACTCGCGTAAGTCCCGGGGTTTTTCGAGGGGGCGTGTCGGGGGGCGCGTCGGGGGCGGGGCCGATCGCGGCGGCATTTTGGGGGCGGGATGCGGCGTTTCGGGGGCGGGCCCGGGGGCCTGGTTTCGGCCCGTGGGGGTCCGGGGGCGTGGCCGCGCCCTCCGGAACCGCCCCCAGGTTGCGTCTCGGCGCGCTAGCGGCCCGCTGGCGCGCGGGGATTTACTTCTCCCTCCGGGAGGCGTAAATCCCCTGACAAAGGTAGGGGGGGTTTTGATAGGGCCGGGGGGGTGGGTTAGATAGAGGAAGGGAGGGGAAGGTGAGGGGAGGGCGAAAGCGAGTTCCCTCCGAGGCCGCTTCGATTTCGGAGCGGCCTCGGAGGGAACGGAGGCAGGCTGCGCAGCTCAGCGCACGCCAGCTGCACAAAATCGGCAGCCTTGCGCGCGCCGATCCTGGATTTTAGCAGATACGCACGGCTACGCGCGTATCTACTAAAATCCAGCGTACTTTTGTGTGCGCCAACAAAAGTACGCGAAGGTGCACTTTTTTAAAATCTACCCCAATCTGTTGAAGAACAGTTAAACATCTCAATTGGTGGAGTCCTCTGTTGAGACTAAAGTAACGGTCAGATCTACATTACATGTAGCATTCACTTTTGCATCAGATAGGGAGGCGGTTTTTAGACTTTATATGAGGAATCGTCTTGCTTTGTTCCATGGTGATAAAATACGAGTTTATCCTGATTTTTGTAGAGTGACACAAGATAGAAGAAGAAAATTTCTTGATATGAGAGGAGAGGTGGAATATAAAGGTGGCAAAATGCTGTTAAAATTTCCGTGCAAATGTGAAATTGTTTATAAAGATAAAAAATATGTCTTTTTTGAACTGTCACAACTGAGAGTTTTCCTTGACTCCTACCCCCAAGAGTCTGCAGGGTTGGGGCTTGATGTAAGTGGAGATATCTAGATGTCACTCTTTTCAATTGTATAAGGAGGAGTGTAAACTTCTCTCCGTTTTCCTTAGGCCGCTCTGTTTTCTTTAATACTTATCCTTCTGCATATTACCTTGAGTTTTCAGTTGTATTTTATTTTTCCTATATATTTTTCATTTGAATAAGTAATATTGATTGACAATTAGGACAACTGAATGTCATAAACAAATAATTGTATTTGTATTTGAATAATGCATAAATAAAAAATTAAAAAAAAAAATTATATAAATCACAAGCTACTATTGCTTATTCATTACCGAAATAGCAGTTTATGGATTTTTCCTCTAGGAACTTATCCAAACCTTTTTTAAATCCAGTTACACTAAATGCTGTAACCACAACCTTTGGCAATGAATTCCAGAGCTTAACTAGGCGCTGAGTGAAAAAGAATTTTCTTTGAGTTGTTTTAGATGAGCTATTTGCTAATTTCATGGAGTGCCCCCTGGTCCTTCTATTATCTGAGAGAGTAAATAACCGATTTACAATAACTTGTTCAAGTACTTTCATGATTTTGTAGACTTCTATCATATCCCTCATCAGTTGTCTCTTCTCCAAACTGAACAGCCCTAACTTCTTTAGCCTTTCCTCATAGGGCAGCTGTTCCATGCCTCTTATCATTTTGTTCGCCCTTCTCTGCACTTTCTCCAGTGTAACTATATCCTTTTTGAGATGTGTTGACCAGAATTGCAGACAGTATTCAAGGTACGGTCTCAACATCGAGCGATACAGAGGCATTATGACATTCTCCATTTTATTTGCCATTACCTTCCTAATAATTCCTAACATTCTGTTTGCTTTTTTGATTGCTACAGCACACTGGGACGACAATGTCAATGTATTATCCACTATGATGCCTAGATCTCTTTCCTGGGTAGTAATTCCTAAGATAGAACCTCACATTGTGTAACTACAGCAAGGGTTATTTTTCCCTATATGCATTACTTTGCACTTGTCCATGTTAAATTTCATCTTCCATTTGGAAGTCCAATCTTCCAGTCTCACAAGATCTTCCTGCAATTCTGGAAGACCAGCCGGACCCCGTGTCCGGCCGGGCGGCGTAATGTGGGCGCAGGCCCACTTCAGAGGCGAGGCGCGTGTGGTTGGAGAGGGGGGGGTGGGAAGGTGGAATAGACGGAGGTGAAAACAACGTGGGGACACAAGTAGGGCTGCAACGTGAAGTACGTGAAGGGGGGGGGGAGGGGGGGACTGAAGGCGAGTGTCATAGAGTCGTGGAATGCAGTGATTGGCTTTAGGTGCAAGGGGGGGGGGCAGAAGGAGTAAGCGTGGAGAGCTGGGATAGGTGGGGAGAAAATTCAAACTGCTGGTTAAGCAGTTTTAGTAACGCGGGCTTCAGTCGGTAGCTGGGAGCGAGAGAGGGTCAGAAGGTTCGCGCGATCTTAACATACCTTTTGTTGCTGGTTTCTGTGTGATTGTTCGTTGGGGACTGTTCGGAGATCGCAGGCATTTTTTGCAGCTGTAAACTACAAGTGGCTCGTGTGCTGACTGCAGCATGGATGGCAGGAGGCCCGATTGGGAGGAGGAGGAGCTCGATGGTGGTGTGGCTGCGTTCCTGGAGTCAGAGGAAGCCGCATGGGTGCCGGGGGAGGAGGCAGCAGGCGACGGTGTGCTGATCCCAGAATGGGTGAGCGACTTTGGCGTTGCAGAGCGGGGAGGAGCACGATCGTTAGCTCGGGGGGCGGATAGAGGAGGTGTGGAGATTGAAAGGGAGGGACCGTTGCTGTTAATTGAGAGGTCTGCAGAGCTGGGTGTGGTGAGGGGGAGGGGCGGTAGAGCTGTGAGGCCCCGGGCTAAGGGGAAGTCTGGAAAGGCAGCTTCTAAGAGCTGTGAGCCCATTCTAGCTGCAGAAATGATTTCTGATGCTGCAGAGCGCTTTCCTGGCCCTGATGAAGGTTCATTTGGTGAGAGTGCTGTGTCTATGGGAGCTTTATACAAAACTAGGTTTCGTGGTCGGGGGGGTAAGGGAGCGATGGTAGGGCGGTTAAGTGGAGCGGAGGAGCGCAGGGCAAGGGGTGCCTGTAGCATGTTGGGGAGGGGCATGGCTGTGAGAGAGGAGAGGGTGAGTAATACGTTATTGGTTCCAGAACTGGCAAGGGGGATGTTGGGGGGGGATAAGCAGGCACTGCATGGGGCAAAGAGGTAATCGTAGATTGACTGGGGGTTCTCGCCGGCGTTTGAATGGAGGGGGGAGAATCGGGAGGGGAAGAGATGACCTTGGTAGAGGGAGGTCTGTGGACAGGGGATGTGCGAGCAGTTTTGGGGAGTTTGGGGGGTTGGAGGTGGAGAGAAATTGGGATATTGCGCCGGCTCCTGTTCCGTCTCCTGCTCCTGCTGTTTTTCCACAGGGGAATTTGGCAGAGGATGATGGTGAAATACCTGGCCCATCTCAATGGGAGGCTTGGCGCAATGACGCGCCAGTGACGGCAGGCAGGGGTCGGCGAGAGCAGTTATACATGGATGATGTGCTGCCTGTGGAGCCTGAACAGACTGGTGAGTTTATTATTTTCCCTAGACAGGACAGAGGTGGAGCTGCATGGGTGAGGGGGGGCAGAAGAGAGGGAGGGGGGGAAGCAGGATGGCAAGGACGCAGGTGGCAGCGAAGTGTTACCAAGTGTTAAGGAAGGGGGGGTGGATAGGAAACGGGGGTCTTCAAAGTCTGGGAAGTCTAAGAAAAAGAGAAAGAGGGGGCGCTCTAGTTCATCGGATTCGTCCTCGTCGTCGTCGTCCTCTTCGTCATCTTCTGATACCTCTTCGGATTCGGGAGCAGCGGTTCAGGGGGGAGCAGTCGGAGGGGCCACAGTACGTGGTGCCCCGGCTTTGGTGGCTTTTACGGAGTTATGGGAGGAGGTTCCGCGTTCCATTCGTAGACGAATTAGGCGTAGGCAGTTCATTGATATTTTTCAGCTGCTGGAGGGCAGGCGTGGTAAGCGTAAGGATAAGAAGAAGAGGAATAAGAGAGATCAATTTGTAGGGGCCCGATTAAGGTGGCACGAAATATTCATAATTGGACAAGGGCTTTTCTGCGGCTAGCAAGTGTAGTGGGGAAGAAAGATCCGTCACAGTATGGGGCGTTGTTATCTTATGCAGATGCAATACTAGCGGCCAGTAAGACTTACGAAGGTTGGTCCTGGCTTAATTATGATGAGCGATTCCGGGATCGTATGGAAGAAAATAAGTTTATCTCCTGGGGTACTCAGGATGTTGGACTCTGGCTAACGCAGATGGCTGCAAAACCGTCCTCAGGTAGTATGGGGCAGGGGTTAGTGGCTGGTACTGGGCCTGGGAGGTCCTTTCGGAGGGACGTGCCCGGCAGTAGTGTTGGAAAGGGGGGCGCGGGGCGCAGTGATGTGTGTTGGAGATTTAATCACTCCACGTGTATTTTCCCGGACTGTAAGTTCCGGCACGCTTGTTCCGTGTGTGGAGCCGGTCACCCAGTGTCCAAGTGTTCGAAGCGTCAAGGGGACGGACCGGCCACAGCACAACCTGCAAAAGGTGCCAGTAGACCGGGTCTTTGAGCGAGCACATACACCTATCTGTTTAACCGCGATGTTGCCATGGTTACGGCTGTACCCGCGTATAAAGGTGGCGGAGTTGTTAGATCAGGGTTTTCGTTATGGTTTTAAAATACCGTTTCAAGGACAGGGGGAAGTTGGGGGTGGGGTCAATTTCCCGTCGGTTCGGCGTATGATAGCGGTGGTAAGGGAAAAGTTGCTGGGGGAAATAGGACTGGGCCGTATTGCAGGTCCCTTTAATGTGATTCCGTTCCGTGATTTGGTCCTATCGCCTTTAGCTGTGATTCCAAAAAAGGATCCGGGCAAGTTTAGATTAATTCATAATTTGTCTTTCCCCGAAGGGAGGTCTGTGAATGATGGTATCCCGAGGGAATTATGCACGGTGCGATACGCATCTTTTGACTCCGCAGTGCGAATAGTTCGGCAGTGTGGCCCAGGGGCTTTAATGGCGAAAGCGGACATAGAAGCGGCATTTCGTTTGTTGCCGGTTCATCCTGATAGTTTTCACCTGTTAGGGTTCCGCTTTCAGCAGCAGTTTTACTTTGATAAGTGTATGCCTATGGGTTGTTCTATAGCATGCTCTTATTTTGAAGCCTTCAGTACATTTGTGCACTGGGTGGTACAGAAGAGGTCGGGATCGAGACTCGTGGTACATTATTTGGATGATTTTCTATTTGTGGGAAGGGCTGGTTCGGGTGATTGTCTCAGTTTGATGAATTGTTTTCAAGAGGTGGCCAATGATTTCGGGATTCCTCTTTCGGTCAGTAAAACAGAAGGACCTAGTACTTCATTGGTATTTTTGGGAATTGAGCTGGATTCGGTGGCTATGGTGTCGCGGTTACCGGAGGATAAGGTTCAGCTGTTAAGGGACATGGTGCGTGGGGCTGTTGGTCGGCCTAAGTTGTCTTTACGAGAGTTACAGTCACTCGTTGGTAGTCTAAATTTCGCCTGTCGGGTGTCGGGTGATTCCTATGGGCAGAGTGTTTTTGCGCAGGTTATCACATGCTATGTCCGGTTTAAGAAAACCGCATCATCGTGTGCGAAATTCTTGTTTTTTGCGGGAAGATCTGAGACTTTGGGATAGGTTTTTGGAGGATTTTAATGGGGAGGCGTTGTGGCAATCTAATCCGCGGTCAAATCATGATTTGGAGCTGTTCACCGACGCAGCGGGTTCGTTCGGGGCTTATTTTCGAGGGGCTTGGTGCGCAGCAGGTTGGCCGGAGGACTGGATTACGTCTGGAGTTACAAAAAATATAGCTTTCTTGGAATTATTTCCAATTGTAGTGGCAGTGTATATTTGGGGCGCTCAGTTGGCAGGAAAGAGAGTGGTATTTTGGAGCGATAATCAGGGGGTGGTTGAGGTCATAAATAAGAGATCGGCGCGTTGCATCAGAGTGTCAGAGTTATTGCGCGAGCTGATTTTGCGTTGTATGTCCTTAAATGTAACAGTATGGGCTCGACACGTGCCTGGAGTTTCTAACAGTGTGGCTGACTCTCTTTCTCGTTTCAAGTGGGACTTGTTTCGAGAACTCGCCCCAGAAGCGGAGTCGTGCGGAACCCCGGTGCCGTCTTTCCTTTGGAAATTTGGTTCCCAGAGTCCTGGAAAATGCTGCGAGATTCATTAGCGCCCTCCACATGGACAGGTTATGTAGGGGGGGCCCGACGAGTCTCAGCGTTTTTGTGTTCCTTGGGCTGGGCGGGGGGTCCGATCTCGGATATGGCATTGGTACGTTTCATTGAGCGTGCTCGGGCGAGTGGGTGTTCGCAGGCTGCAGTAGGCCGCCAGCTGGCGGGGTTTTCCTTTTTTATGAAGGCACATGGTTGGGGCTTTCCTTCGGGTCGTTTTATAGTTCGGCGTCTGTTGAGGGGTTGGTCGCGGACAACGCAGAGCAGAATTGATCAGCGTTTGCCCATTACACATGATATCTTGATGCTGTTATGGGAGGCGTTGTCTGCAGTGTGCTTTTCCCCTTATGAGACACTATTGTTTCGAGTTGCTTTCGTATTCGCTTTTTTCGGGGCCTTTAGGATTAGCGAGTTGGTGGCTCGATCAGCCTCCAGTACTGATTACCCAGGGATTTTGGCGCGGAATGTGGTAGTCACGAACAGAGCAGTATTGATAGTAATTCCGCGATCTAAGACGGATCAGAGGGGTCGTGGAGCCTCCGTGTTGTTATCCAGGGTTCCAGGTTTGACGTCCTGCCCGGTTAGAAATGCAGCTGGGTATTGTAGGGTGCGGCCGGAGGTAGCAATGCAATTTCTAGTGCACGAGAACTGGAGGCCATTAACCAAGTATCAATTCGAGACGGTACTGCGCGCAGCATTGTATGCTGTCGGTTTGGAGGGGCGCAGGTTTGGAACACATTCGTTCCGCATTGGGGCCGCTACATCGGCGGCAACGGCGGGTGTGCCTGGAGGGGTCATACAGAGGATAGGCCGGTGGCGTTCCGGGGCCTATAAGAGTTATGTTCGCCCAGATTCTGGGCATGATTGATCTTTGCTAACTCTAGTTTCTTTGCAGGTGCTGCGTCTGAGCCCATGACAGTTTGGATCATTGGTCATTCGTTTACTTACTGGGGTCACAGACACGCCTGCGGCCGTCCTTACGGCCCTCACTTGGACTTACAACGAAGGGGGGTTCGGGTTATCTGGCTTGGCCGGAGGGGTATGCTGTGGGACGAACTTGTTCCTTATGTTAGGAAGGAGCGGGAGTGTCGGGCAGCTCCTCGGGTCTTGGTAGTCCATTTGGGGGGTAACGACTGGGGTAAGATGTCGGGCAAGCACTTCATTAGCAATGTCCGTAAGGACTTAATGACTATATCTATTTTGCTGCCGACGACGATCTTATGCTGGTCTGATATTGTGGTGAGGCCTGCTGAATTGGATAACATCAGATGGAAACGGTGTAGGTCCAAGGCAAACCAACAAATCGGGACTTGGTTGGAGCGCTTGGGTGGTCGGCATATTAAGTATGCCTGGTCATGGGGTAAGGTAACAGGTTTGTTCCGAGATGATGGGGTTCACCTGTCTTTTCTAGGATTAGACTTGTTCCTGAACTCCATTCAGGAGGTCTTAGAGGAGTTATTTCCTCTGTAAAGCGAGGCCGCATCTTTGGGGGTCACAGGGCATTATATGCCTGTGCCTGTGGCGGTTGGTCCGAGCCATAACTGTTCAATTTTGTTGTTCAAGTTATTTGGATTTTGGTAAAGCCGACGGTGGTTGACAACTGAGGGCTGTTGTCAGGGTGTGGCTCCTTGCCGGATGAGGCGGGGGCCGCTTGGCCAGACTCCTTGCAAGTTGGAGGCGGGAGTACACCTGGGTTGGCTCCTTGCAGGAGAGTGTGGCGGGAGTCGGAACCTGGCGTGTTGGGGCCAAAGAGTGTAACAGAGAGGCTGGTTAGGCTATCCTGCCGGAAGGTGGCGGATAGTCTGGTGGGGGGTGGGCAATACCAAAGTCCTAGTTGTTTGTGTTAATGTGTGGATATAAGCTCGGACCACTGAATGATTAAAGCTGCGGCCTTGTTTTACCCACAATGAAATGTGTCTGTGATTATTGGATTGTAAGGGGGTGGTTGCGAGCGAGTGAGGTCCTGCATGCCCACATTATGGAAGACCAGCCGGACCCCGTGTCCGGCCGGGCGGCGTAATGTGGGCGCAGGCCCACTTCAGAGGCGAGGCGCGTGTGGTTGGAGAGGGGGGGGGGGAAGGTGGAATAGACGGAGGTGAAAACAACGTGGGGACACAAGTAGGGCTGCAACGTGAAGTACGTGAAGGGGGGGGAGGGGGGGACTGAAGGCGAGTGTCATAGAGTCGTGGAATGCAGTGATTGGCTTTAGGTGCAAGGGGGGGGGCAGAAGGAGTAAGCGTGGAGAGCTGGGATAGGTGGGGAGAAAATTCAAACTGCTGGTTAAGCAGTTTTAGTAACGCGGGCTTCAGTCGGTAGCTGGGAGCGAGAGAGGGTCAGAAGGTTCGCGCGACCCTCCCACCCACCCTTAGTTCTAGGCGATTGTTGTTGGGGAATTGCGGTTTTGTTTGGGGGATTTGTCGCAGCGGGGGCGGTTGGTCCGAGCCATAACTGTTCAATTTTGTTGTTCAAGTTATTTGGATTTTGGTAAAGCCGACGGTGGTTGACAACTGAGGGCTGTTGTCGGGGTGTGGCTCCTTGCCGGATGAGGCGGGGGCTGCTTGGCCAGACTCCTTGCAAGTTGGAGGCGGGAGTACACCTGGGTTGGCTCCTTGCAGGAGAGTGTGGCGGGAGTCGGAACCTGGCGTGTTGGGGCCAAAGAGTGTAACAGAGAGGCTGGTTAGGCTATCCTGCCGGAAGGTGGCGGATAGTCTGGTGGGGGGTGGGCAATACCAAAGTCCTAGTTGTTTGTGTTAATGTGTGGATATAAGCTCGGACCACTGAATGATTAAAGCTGCGGCCTTGTTTTACCCACAATGAAATGTGTCTGTGATTATTGGATTGTAAGGGGGTGGTTGCGAGCGAGTGAGGTCCTGCATGCCCACATTAATCACAATCCGCTTGAGATTTAACTACTCTGCTTAATTTTGTGTCATCCACAAATTTTATCACCTCACTTGTCGTACCCCTTTCCAGATCATTTATAAATATATTCAAAAGCACCGGTCCAAGTACAGATCCCTGAGGCATTCCACTGTTGTACCATTTTCCACTGTGAAAACTGACCATTTATTCCTACTCTCTGTTTCCTGTCTTTTAACCAACTTGCAATCCACAAAAGGATATTGCCTCCTATTCCATGAATTTTTAGTTCTCTTAGAAGCATCTCATGCGGGACTTTGTTGAATGCCTTCTGAAAATCCAAATACACCACATCTACTAGTTTAACTTTATCCACATGTTTAATCTTCAAAAAAGTGAAACAGATTTGTGAGGCAAGACCTGCCTAGGGTAAAGCCATGCTTACTTTGTCCCATCAAACCATGTCTATCTAAATGTTTTGTGATTTTATTCTTTATAATAGTTTCCACGATTTTTCCTGGCACTGAAGTCAGGCTCCCCGGTCTATAGTTTCCCAGATCACCCCTGGACTCACAGACAGGGGAGAAAGTCTGATACTTCACGCATATCCAGCATAGCTCTCGGCTTCAACTGCAGGGGGGAATGAAGAAAAGGGGATCTATACAGACAACAACCAAGGACTGAATTAAATAGTCTGGGCAAACAAATAAGGATGGGTGTAGCTTGCTTATTGCGGCGGTTAATACCCCTAACTAATTAAGCTATTTCACTTAGATGCAGTTCCATCACTGCTGTCTACATTAATGGCAGGGGTAGAATGGAAATAGAACCAAAAGGTTACTAAGGGCCAAGAGTAACAGATAAGTATGAGAAAAAAAAAAGTGTGAAAGCTTGCTGGGCAGACTGGATGGGCCGTTTGGTCTTCTTCTGCCATCATTTCTATGTTTCTATGTTAAATATAGGGGTTACATTGGCCATCTTCCAATCTTTCAGGTACATCAGATAATTATAATGATAGGTTACAACTTAATTGAAATAGGTCTGAAATTTCATTTTTTCAGTTCTTTCAGAACCCTGGAGTGTATAACATCCAGTCCAGGTGATTTACTACTCTTCAGTTTGTCAATCAGGCCTACCACATCTTCCAGGTTCACCGTGATTAGGTTCAGTTGATCTGAATCATCACCCGTGAAAAATTTCTTTGGAATGGGTATCTCTCCAGCATCCTCGTCAGTAAACACTGATGCAAAGAAATTGTTTAATCTTTCCGTGATGGCCTTATCTTCTCTCAGTGCCCTTTAACCTCTTGATCTCTTGACTCCTTTGCAGGCTTTCTGCTTTGGATATATTTTACAAAGTTTTATTGTGAGTTTTTGCCTCTATGGTCAACTTTTTTTCAAATTCTCTCTTAATCTGTCTTATCAATGTCTTACATTTAACTTTTCACTTGATTCTCTGGGCAACCCAGCCTGGTTATCCCCAGAGTCATATTCCTTGCAATGTCCAGTTCACAAGTCTGAAGTTGCAGCTTGTCCTCTCCAGTATGGACCCCCAAGATCTCTATTTTCTCCTCATTTCTGGATTTCTCAGTATTTTCCATTTGCTGATGGTTAGTGGCCTGATTTTCCCGAATCCGATCTGACGTTTCCTCCTGCTGGTTATCTAGGCTTATGGCATCTCTCTGTGCCTCAGCACTTTCCTCTCACTCTGGCTTTAGCCCCGCGGCTTTCTGTATTGCTCCACCCTTGGGGAATGGCTTAGTCATTGTAAGGCACTGCTGCTCTCCTGTTTGTGGAGTGCATGGGATTCCTGTCCCACCCTGGAAATCCATACCACCAGACCAAATCGCAAGCTCCCTTGAATCTGTGTCACGTTTACCGTGAATCTATTCACAGGTGTTTAGTATTCTTCTCTTGCCATCCACTGGACCTGTTCTTGCCTTTCTGGGGGCTGATTCACCATCTTTTCCAGCTGTACAGTCCTCCCTCCAGCCTTCTCTTGCAAAACTTTTATTGTATACATTCAGAGTGAACTCAGAAGCTACTACCTCAGCAATACTCTGAAACATAGCAATAGGTCAGTTCTCTTTGTCTGCTGTCCACTGAGCCTAAGCTAGAGTCAGCCTCAGGGGAGAAGCCCTGTACCCAGAAGGCCCTTTTAAGGTGGGCTAGGACCAGACAGCTGGGATCAGTCCTTTAAGGTATTGTAAAGGTTTCTCTGGTGCCCATGTAAATAGACTTTTAAAAATTGCTACAATATATGCTTTTCGATTGCTAATAGAATTTACACGTGTTAAGTGCAATTAGGGGTGAATTTTAAAAGAATTGCTTGTGTTTAAAGGCCCATATACATGAGTATATTGACCGAGCATGAGCATCTCTTATTTTAAAACCGGAAAAATGCATGCTTCTTTGTGCGTGCATGCACAAAAGAGTGCATAAAAAAAGGAGTGGTTTGGGGGGCGGGTCAGGAGCATTCTGGGGCGAGGCCAACATTTATGCTCAATTTTAAAATGGGCAAATGCAGTGTGCGTAGGTCTGCAGACCCAAACGGGTGTAGATATGTACATCCACAATGAGAAAATTGTTAAAGTGCTACTGTCATAAAAATGTGCAAAATTACTCTAGGACTTTTAGACAGGCCAACATTTCAATCTTGAATGGAACCATTTTCATGGATTTAAAATATTATGAATGTCATTTCCATCTCACTTTATTCAACTTCAGAGATTTTAAAATACCTCTATATTACTGTTGACATGTATACTAGAAGTACATTTTCTAATCAGTTGATATATTTCTTTTTGTAGTTAATCACAGCTTTAGATATGTTCAGTTCAGATTGTGTTCTGTCTCTTCTGGCCCTTGTCATTTTTAAAAATTTATATACACTTAGGGGTAGATTTTACAAGAATGTGCGCAAGCGTCCATATGTGCGAGCTACCCGGCGTGCACACATGGACGCCCAATTTTATAACATGCATGCATAAGGGGGTGCACATTAGTGCAACTTGTGCACGCCGACGCCCGTGGCCTTCTCCAGTTCCCTCCCAGTCCACTCCAATTTAGGAGCGGACTGGGAGGGAACTTCCCTATCCCCTAGCCTGACCATCCTACCCCTTTCCCTAACCTTCCTGCCCCCTAGCCCTATCCTAACCCCACCCCCAAACTCTTGTCCTATCTTTTGTGCCTGCCTCGGGGCAGGCGCAAGTAGCGTGCGCTGGCACCCTGCCAGCACGCGATCCCCCAGCACAGTGGCCCCCACCCCGTCCCTTTTCTTCGGCCCCGGGACTTACGCGGGTCCCTGGGATTTATACGCGTGACCGGGCCTTCGAAAATTGGCCTGGCGCGCATAAGGCCTTTTCACGCGCGTAAACCCTTTAAAATCCGGGCCTTATTAATCATATCTATGAGAAACTCAAAGCGATTTACAAAATACTGATAAACATAAAATTGCATAACAGTCCACTAATACATAATAAATATCATATCAATATTATTACATAATATATATCATGCATATCAAACCTGTTTAGGCATCAGCTCACTGTAGTAATGATGAAATCAGAGGTGGGCAGCCAAAGAAAGAGAGATATGATTTGGATCATCTGTTGATTATGCTTCCTAAGAACAGTAAGGGGTGTAGCATGTCGAAAACGCGTATCCATCTCCCTCCCCCCCCCAAAAAAAAACAACTAAAAGCGCTCATCACACCCAAATGTATGTTGCTGAGATTATTTGTTATTCACCCAGGATACTGAAAAAAAATGTGCGGCCAATCCACACAATTTACGCTCAGAAATTAATTCCTGCCCAACCTTTGATTTAAAATTTCCTTGTAGGTGTTTGATTAAGTTCGCTGGTGCTACATTTGCCTTTTTTTGAACCAGAACAATTGGAAAGCTTTCTCTAAAATAGAAATCCATCTCAGTCTATTTTGGGTACCAGTTCCTAACAGAAAAAATTGGGTTCTTTTAAATATTATCTTGCAGTAAAAATGTCCTTTTTTTGTTTCCTGATTAAGTCTGCCCCTTTATGAGGTCTAAAGTTAAGATTATACTTTTTCTGTTTTTCTTTTTTATTATATTTTCCTTGTTTGACTTTTCTGTGTAAATTATTCACAATTTTTTGTGTATCAAGATTTCTTGAAATAATAGCTTTGAAAACTAATAAAGAGAAAGAAAAAAAAAATGTTAAATCCAGTTTTATGCATGTAAATCTTTTTGAATATTACCCCCTGAATAAATTTTATTTAAAATGTATACAGATAATTTTTTAAATTTTAAAGTATGCACATGAATCCAAACCCCTCCCCATCAATGTCTCAAGAACGCCTTTTCAGTTCAACTGATCTCTCATGCAAACGTGACATACGCACATAGGGCTGGATTTTAATACCTACACGCGGGCGTATATTTGTGCGCGCAACCCGGCGCTCATAAATGTACACCCGATTTTATAACATGCGCGCGCAGCCACGCACATGATATAAAATCCGGGGTCGATGCGTGCAAGGGGGTGCACAGTAGTGCACCTTGTACGCGCCGAGCCCTTGGGGAGCCCTGCTGGCTTTCCCTGTTCCCTTGGAGGGAACTTTCCTTCCGCCCCCCCCACTTTCCCTTCCCTTCCCTTCCCCTACCTAACTTGCCCCCCAGGCATAGGTTGCGCGTGCTGGCTGATGCCCGGCCCGCAATCCCAGGCACAGCAGCAAATGGCCGCTGTGCTGGAGGCTCCGGCCCCATCCCGCCCACGCCCCACCCCTTTTTTCAAGTCCCGGGACTTATATGCGTCCTGGGACTTTACGCGTGCCGCCAGGCCTTTTGAAAATATGCCCGGCGCGCGTAACCCCCCTACGCGCCTTAGATGTGCCATACGAACGTCGGTATATTAAAAGTTGTTAAATAAATAAATAAATAAATAAATTTACGCGCGTAGGGCTTTGAAAATCTGTCCCATAGATTTACCCACATGCTGGGTGGGTAATTTTGTAAAAGGCTATTGTTGCACGTAAAACACTGTTTTACCTGCAGAAGTTCCTTTGAAAATTAGCCTCATAGGGACAATTTTCAAATGCTTATGGGTAGTTGCAAAGTCCTTGGATACTTTTCCCCATGGTCTTTTCATTTTCCCTTTGAAAACTGCCCAAGGTTTTTCTTCTTACTATGTCAGTGCTCCATACTTTGCCCTGACACTATGTAACATTTATATCTAATCTGCTTGTCAACTTTTAACCTGTGTTATGTTTGCCGCTTATAGGATTCGCCCAACCCGTATTGCTCACCCCCAAAATGCCCCACAACTTCCGGTGCAGCTTACAGGCCACCATGATGCTACTTCCTGTTCCCAACGGGTCATCCCAAGGAGCATGCATGAGCGGCGTACTGCCACTTAAAGGCCCTACGATATGAATACGAGCTGCTGGCACCTCTTAATGACATCACATGGCTGGGTATATAAGGCCCAGCCGCGTGCCCTCCACTTGCCTCAGCAACGGGTTTTCCTGTCATATCTTGTGCCTTAGATGTGTGTTGCCTCAGCGTCTCATCATCTTGTCTTATGCAGCCTGTCACGTCAACTATGCCAGAGCACTAAGGGCTCACTCCCATGCCACTCATCACAGCCTGTCTCTTGGCTTAATCTTGATAATAATCATTAAGCTAAACCCATGTTCATAGTTGGCACTGAATGCTTGAAATGTAGCACAGATATTCATTAGAATAGCTAAAATATTAAATTGCTCATCTTGAAGAACATATGTAATTATTTCATTAAATGACTTAATAGTACCAGCTCTTATTTTCTCATTCCCTGTGTACTGGAAGTCTCTATACTGTTGGTACAAGCTTTTATAGAAACTGTCACGATCAGATGCATTTAGCAACTTATTATGTTTTTGACATCAATTTTGTTAATACTTCTGTTCCAAAATCAAAAGCCTGGCTGTTTGTAGAATTACACATTAACTAGAATGTACACTAGTGTCTGGTATCACTCATATGAGCTTATGATGGCTTAAATATTCATGTATACCATTTTTAATTTATATTAATAGTGAATTGTAAGTGCTCCCAATGAAAAGTCTCTTTGTTAGTTTTGAATTTTTATACCATAAAAGGTTAACTTGTTGAGTATATCTTAAACAATGAATAAATTGTCTGAAAACCACTCTCTCCCATACGGTCACCCCAATCCGCTTGTTCTTAACCAGGAAACACAGCACACTTATCTTGTTTCTATGTAGGATGCCACCATCTTGAATTTTATTTTTTCGACTTCTGTGAAAAATGGGGCCATCTGCCCGACACTGCCAGTGTTTCGACGAAAGCCGTCTTCCTCAAGGACTAGCAGAGCTGTGTTAAAACAAATCTAAATTTTAAAATTCCGGCCCCATCTCAATCGTGTACATTGTATAATACTCACGTTTGTGATGTTATATTCACTTCTAACATGCTGTTTTCTTGTCGGACAGCATATCTGTATGCCTAATGGCTCTGCCCCGGTGAAGCACGCGCTGGCAGCCGGCCGGCACATGGAACTTACTGCTGCTCGTGAGAGCAGGTAAGTTCTAAAATAAAGAAAATACATTTGGAGGGGTTTAGGGTGGAAAGAGGAAAAGGGAGGAAGGTTAGCTAGGGGGTTAGGGAAGTTCCCTCCCAGTCCGCTCCTTTATTGGAGCAGACTGGGAGGGAACTTGGGAAGGGCCTACTTGCGTCGGCGCGCATTTGTTAAAAAATGTTCCCCCTTGTGTGTGCGCGAGTTGCCACCCGCCTGCACATGTGCGCGCTGATATAAAATTGGGCATGCAAGTGCGCGTGGGTATCGGATTTTATAACATGCGCGCAGCGACAGGAACCGCGTGCACATGGACGCTCGTATGCCCTTTTAAAATTGGCCCTATTATAAGATGCATTTACCCCCCAGTACGTCGACTTTTAAACATGTGAGTTGGGATTTTGTAACATGCGAGCAGCAATGAAATAACCACTTTTACCAGTTAGTCTACTGGTTTGACCTGTTCATCTGCAGCTCTTGAAGACTCTCCTGGCTGTTCAGCCTGAAGTCCCACCATTTCACCCAGAATCTATCCACCTAGTATTTGTTTCATGTTTAATGACCAGATAATGACCAGGTGTAAATATATACTCTAGACTTACTCATGTCACTTTGAAAGGTTGTAAGATAGCAACTTAGGTCAATGTTAGCCTCTCCCCGGAACGCTCCTGGCATGCCCCTGTTTTGCACATACAAATTTACTCATAGACCCTGATTTATGCATGCATGTCACAGTTTTCAAAATAGCATATATTCGGGTATGTGCTATGTTATGTGTGCAAATACTATTTATTTGGGCCGGATTTTAATAGCTACGCGCGGGCATAGATTTGTATGCGCAACCCGGAGCGCACAAATCTACGCCCGATTTTAGAACATGCGCACGCAGTTGCGCGCATATTATAAAATCCGGGATCGGCACGCGCAAGGGGGTGCACACTTGTGCACCTTGCGCGCGCCGAGCCCTAGGGGAGCCCCGATGGCTTTCCCCGTTCCCTCCGAGGCCGCTCCGAGGGAACTTTTCCTTCCGCTCCCCCCAACTTCCCTACCTAAATCCCCCCCCTACCTTTATTTTGTAACTTCCGCCTGCCGGCCAGCTGCCAGCACACAATCCCCCGGCATGGCCACTGTGCCGAAGGCCTCAGTCCTGCCCCCGGACCTGTGCCCCATCCACATCCCCTTCCTGCCCCTTTTTCAAAGCCCCAGGACATATGCGTGTCCCGGGGCTTGCGCACGACGCCAGGCCTATGCAAACTAGGCTCGGCGCACGCAGGACTTTTAAAATCTGCCCCAAAGTGCACAACATTTGAAAATTCACCTTTAAGGTTTATAAATATACTCTTTAATATAGTATTAAGCCTACGGGAACTCCGTGAGACTATCTAGTAGCAGATTTAAAACAAAACAAAGTGTTTCTTTCAGTCTTCACAATTAAACTGTGAAATATGTTGCAATAAGGTATGGTTAAAGACTGGTAATATTTCATAGCTGGATTTAAAAAAGGTTTGGATTAGTTTCTACAGGGAATGTCGAATAACAACTCTTAGCCAGGTATAAGTGGGGATTGCCACCTCTGTTTTGTAGGAATGAGCAATATGGACAGGATCTCCCCATTAAGATCTGCTGGGCATGGTACTTATTTTATTCTTAAAACATTTTGAAGGCAGGCTTAAATGACAAAGAAGGAGCATAAGGAAATATCAACACAATTAGAGTGGAGGACATATGGAGCAGCTACTTAGTGGAGATGCTGTTAACTAAAACAGCAACAGAATTCAAGAAAGCCAGGATAAGCAGAGAAGATCCTTAGTTGCAAAGGAAAGGATGTGAGGGTAAACCTTAAGATTGGGTAGACTCGCTGAAGCTCTAATGGACAGGTAAGATGAGGTGGGCTTTGTGCTCCCTATCTACTTTTACTTTCTATGTTTAGATTATTCTAAACTGAAAAAAATATATTTTTTTTCTAGCTTTGTTGGCATTTTATTTTTCTAATTGCACTGGTCTCAGTCTCCTTTCTTCCTTCCTTTTGTCTGTCTTTTCTTAACTTCCATATTCTCATATCTATTTTCTGTTTCCTCTTTCTCCTGTCTTAAGAACATAAGTTTTACCATGCTAGGTCAGACCAAAGGTCCATCAAGCCAATCATCTTGTTTCCAACAGTGGCAGATCTGGGTCACAAGTATCTGGCAGGATTCCTAAGTTCAGTAGATTCCATGTTCCTTATCCCAGGGACAAGCAGTGGATTTCCCCAAGCCATGTTAATAATGGTTTTCAAGCACTTGTGTTATAAAATAGCCCCACCACATACACATGTGCACTCAATTGTAAGTGGACGTGCGCCTGTGCATGCAAATACCGCTTTTACCACATAAAAGGCATGCGCGCCGACGCCATTGCCAGTTTTCCCAGTTCACCCAGTTATGTGATAGGACTTCCAAACCTCCCTAGTTTAATAGTCTTTCTTTCCCGCTGTTAGCCTCGACCTTTAAAACTCCGCCGATCTGCCAGTTTTTTGTTTTTGTTTTCTCACTTACACATCTATAACAGAAATAAAGGTATGTGGTGGGGACTCCAACAAGCACCATTGCGCATAAGTACTTGTGTACTAATTTCAAGTTAAAATCCCGGAACTCCCAGGCACCTCCCAGACCATGCCTATGCCCCACCCCCTTCTTGAAACTTTTCATTTGTGCACACAACAGCATGTACGCATGTATCCGGGTGGCTTTTAAAATCCACTCGACATGTTTCGGCCCCTAATTTCGGTGTAGGTCAGGCTTTTAAAATTCAGCTTTGTGCATCACTTTTCACTTGTTGACATTAAGTGCCATCTTCCATTTGGAAGCCCAGTCTCCCAGGCTTGCAAGGCCCTCTTAATTTCTCACAGTTCTCTTGTGATTAACAACTTTGAATAATTTTGTATACTCGGCAAATTTGACCATTTCACTCGTTATTCCCGTCTCTACGTCGTTTATACATATGTTAAACAGCGGTGGTCCCACTACAGATCCCTGGGGTGCTCCACTAGTCACCTTTCTCCAATGAGGAAATTGACCATTTAGCCTACTCTCTGTTTTCTGTCTTTTAACCAGTTCTGAATCCACAAGAGAACATTGCCTCCTATCCCATGATTTTTAATTTCCTGAAGAGGCTTTCTTGAGGTACTTTGTCAAATGCTTTCTATATCATCTGGCTGACTTTTATCCACGTTTTCTCCTCTTCCGGTCGGTAATATTGATCTTTCCCTTTCTTCTCTTTTGTTTATTACTCTCTTTTCTGCCTCTATCCACTTCAAACTAGATGTCACTCCTTTCCCCTTCTTATTCTCTAGTCTTCAATCTCCCTCTTTTCACTTCAGCTACCTACCATCTTTCCTTCTCACTCTCTCCACAGTCCTCAAATGTATCCCTCTTTTCTCAGTGTTTCCTCAGGCTATTTCACCTAATCCCTATTCCCTCATTTCCACCACCTGTGTGCCCCCCTCCTCAGCTCTCAACTTATATCTTCTGCCTTAAATCCCCTCATTTGGGGCTGATGGTTGCCTAAAGTGCCATGATTTTGGAGTAGCGACAACAAGACTGGCATTGATTCAGTCCCTCTGGTGTACTAGATCATTGTGCAAATTGCTGGCCATGGGCCTGACCGGGCATTAGTGAAGAGACCACCTATTTTTCCCCCTATTTCCAAGTGTCACGCTGACGCTGCATCTGTGCATAGCTCTTGGCTGGAAACCAGTATTCCTGTGCTGAGATTGAAGGGTTATGCACAGTGGTGATGGCACATAACAGCACAGGAGTCTCATATTGCTGCAAGTTGTCTGCATGCATCTGGAGGAGAAAAGGTTGGAACCATGATGAAAGGAGGACTGCCTTCCAGCCATAGCTGCTTGCTCCCTTGTTGTGTTGGGACCAGTATGGCAGCTGGTACTGCCTGTGCAAAGCCCATAGTGCAAAGATAGGAGCCCAGGAGATGGGGGGCAGCAGATGAATAGATACTTCTGGGACTGGTATCTTTTAAAGACTTCTGGATAAGTGGCCAGTTATCTGGCAATATAAGGTCTAAAGTTATCTGGTTAACTTGGTGATATTTGGCTAAGTTAGCTAGATAACTGAACCCCCTCCCCGGAATGTCGCTGAAACGCCCCTTTTTTATCTGGCTAAATTATAGCTGAATAAGTGGCTGAATATGCCTGGTTAGCCATTTAGATAGTTACATTTTGAGTTGTCTGTCTACATGGCTTTTGAATATCTACCCCAAATATGCTCCCTTATGAATATAGCATACATGATCCAAAGAAAAAAATGTGAAGGATACTATATCAGTGAAACCAGCCAAAAATTAAGGACAAAAATAAATCTTCATAGGGCCGGATTTTAAAAGCCCTAAGCACGCCGGGCCTATTTTATAAAGGTCTGGCGATGCGCGTAAAGCCCTGGGACGCGTCTAAGACCCAGGGCTTTACAAAAGGGGCGGGGCAGGGGTGGGGCCAGAGGCCTCTGGCACAGTGGCCATTTGCCGCTGTGCCAGGGGATCGCGTGCAACCTGCGCCTGCCCCGAGGCAGGCGCAGAAGGTAAATTAAAATTTGGGGGGGGGGGGGGTTTAGGATAGGGCTAGGGGGGATAGGTTAGGGCAGGGGTCAGGAACCTATGGCTCGGGAGCCAGATATGGCTCTTTTGATGGCTGCATCTGGCTCGCAGGCAAATCTTTAATAAAAAAGTAAAAATCTAACAAAATCCCCCACCCTCCTGACGCCCCCCAAGACCTCCAAAATTAATTTACTACAACCCCCACCCTCCTGACCCCCCCAAGACCTGCCAAAAGTCCCTGGTGGTCCAGCGGGGGTCCAGGAACGGTCCGGGAGCGATCTCCTGGACTTGGGCTGTCAGCTGCCAGTAGTCAAAATGGCGCCGACGGCCCTTTGCCCTCACTATGTCACTGGGGTCGACCAATGGCGGCGGTAGCCCCTGTGACATAGTAAGGGCAAAGGGCCGTCGACGCCATTTTGACTACTGGCAGCCGACAGCCCAAGTCCAGGAGATCGCTCCCGGACCCCTGCTGGACCACCAGGGACTTTTGGCAGGTCTTGGGGGGGTCAGGAGGGTGGGGGTTGTAGTAAATTAATTTTGGAGGTCTTGGGGAGCATCAGGAGGGTGGGGGGTTTTGTTAGATTTTTACTTTTTTATTAAAGATTTGTCTGCGAGCCCTGGACCCCCGCTGGATCACCAGGGACTTTTGGCAGGTCTTGGGGGGGTGGGTTTAGGAGGATGGGGGGTTGTAGTAAATTAATTTGGCAGGTCTTGGGGGCATCAGGAGAGTTAGGGGGTTATAGTAAATGAATTTGGTAGGTCTTGGGGGAGTCAGGAGGGTGAGGGGTTGTAGTTAGTATGGCTCTCACGGAATTACATTTTAAAATATGTGGCGTTCATGGCTCTCTCAGCAAAAAGGTTCCCGACCCCTGGGTTAGGGGAAGGGGGTGGGAAGGTTAGTTTAGGGGGGAGGGAACGGGGGAAGGCTGGGGGCGTTGGCGCGCGCAAGATGCACTAGTGTGCACCCCCTTGCGCGCGCCAACCCTCGATTTTATAACATGTGCGCGCATGTTATAAAATCGGGCGTACATGTGTGCGCGCTCGGTAGCGCGCGTACGTTTGAAAATCTACCCCAAAATAACACATTATAGAAAAGAATAGCATATCTTCCCATCTCTCCTTCCTCTTACTGAGCTATAAGTGCCATATGCAGACAGTCTAACAGGGTCATTTATCATTTCGCATTAAGGCCTTAACGCAAGCAGTAACGCACGCGTTAAGTAGTGCAATGAGCGATAGTATGTAATGCAACATTTGCTATGCAAATAGGAGGAGTTTGGGCGGAGTTAATGGTAATGAGCAGCTCCTAACGTCAAATGTGAAAGAGTAACGCACAGCAATATGGATTTTAATGCCAGAAATAACCTCATCTTTTTTCTGTATGTTGTGCCGCATTAGCGGGGAAAAGGTTTTTATCGCACATGATGTGAGAGAGAGAGCATTGTACAAATCAACTCCTCTTGCACCTTTCGATTCAAACAATAGAAAATCTTCAGTGATATCAACTTTGCTGTTCGTAGCTCCTACTGTGTATGTAACCCCCCCCCCAAAACCTACCCCCCCCCCAAACTCCACACCGAGATAAAAGTGCCCCCTCTTACAGTGGTTTAAATAGTGACATTGATTTCTCTACAGAGACATTCTCTCTCATACAGAATTGCCTGTGTGATGTGGTAGCTTGGAAATTATCACGGGTGCTATTTCTGCTATAAATATAGCATTTTGATAAATCTAGGGGTAATTCCTTTGTAACTCTGTACTATTTGAACCCTGTGTAACTCTGCATTGCTTCTTCATTGACCTGATGAAGACAGGATAACTCTTAAGGCTAGTCAATGATGTACATAGCTAGTCTTTCTTCTCTGCCTCTTTCTTTTCTGTCTCTTTCAACGTCTCTTCTGTTGCCTTCCAGAGCAGCAGCTCTTTGCTGGCCTGGACCTGACTTCTCTCCTGCTTGCCTGATTGCAGTGGCCTTTTGCCGATCCAGACCTGGCTACTGGCTTGCCAAATAGCAGTTCTTTGACAGCCTGGAACCAGATGCCTGAGAGTGGCTCTTTCTTGAGACACGTTTGGCTCCTCTCTTGCCTGCCACCCACAATGTCTCTCCTGTAGGCAGGCACCAGGTGACAAATTTGAGGTGCCCTGGCAGTACCATCCCGAATTTTTCCAGCTTTGCCAAGCCTCTTTCTGACATCCTATTACTACTACTACTACTACTATCACTACTAGACATATGCAGCACTGCACAGATTCACATAAGAAACTGGCCCTCCTCTTCAGAACTTTCAATCTAATCAAGACAAACATGCAGTACCACCAAGAAAACTGCATACATCCCTCTAAGCTCAGGGGTCTTCACTAATTTTCAAGCAGTGGACACTTTGGATCCAGTGAAGCTAGAGTTAGGATGCAGACCAATGTACAAACTTAGGGACCTTATTTACTAAAGGTTTTCTCTCATTCTGTGTCTATGGGAAAATTGCTTAGTAAACAAGGCCATTAAATTGTAATCCCTATAGGGCAGGGAAAGATCCACAGTTCCTGAAATGTAATTTGCCTTAAACTCAGGTTTGGGAAGGCACGTAATCAAATGTATAAACAAAAATTCAAATCCAGTGATAGTACTGACCAGTTGAGACCTATGACATTCTGTCTCCCCCACTCTGTCTCTCAAATACCCTAAACTCTCCCACTCATTTCTGTATCTCTCCTCCATACCCTGTCACCACCAGTCTTTCTCTCAACTCACCACCCTTTTTCACCAGTCTCTCTTTCATACAAAACTATAAAACATTGTTTAGCAGTTTCAGAGTTTTTTAATCATGGGCAGATCTGCAGTCAGATCAAACTCCTATTTAACTTTAATAAATATACTTCTTTAGAAAGTCACAATGTTTAACTTTAAGGCACGGTCTTCAATTATTAAAGGACAACAGTCTCTTATGAAAGCTGCAGCATTCCAGTAAATACTTGAAAGCTGAAGAAAACTCATTACAGACCTGCTGCTGTTCTACTGCCTTAACTCAGATGCCAAAAGAGGAGAATGGGATAGCAGCTTGCACTGTTAGCTTTTTTGGAGCGGAGATTTGGATTTCATATTTAATTACTCACTTTTCCAAATTCAAAACGCTTTACAAACTCTGGTACATTTGGTAAGTCCCTGCCCCAGGAAGCTTACAGTCTAACGGGCCAATACAGTAAAGTCCGCGGGAGAGCGGGCAAATGCCTGCTCTCCCGGTGCGCGCACAGGCCACTCTCCTGTGCACGCGATTCAGTATGCAAATTAGGCCCGGCGGTAAAAACAGGTAAAAGGAGGCGTCCGGTTTTCGACCCGCGAGCTGCTGGCCAACTTCAATTTTTTTTTTTTTTTACTTTTGGTAACTTTTGGGACCTCCGACTTAATATCGCCATGATATTAAGTCAGAGGGTGCACAGAAAAGCAGTTTTTACTGCTTTTCTATGCACTTTCCCGGTGCCCGAAGAAATTAGCACCTACCTTTGGGTAGGCGCTAATTTCTGAAAGTAAAATGTGTGGCTTGGCTGCACATTTTACTTTCTGTATCTCGCGCGCATACCTGATAGGGCCATCAACATGCATTTGTATGTTGCGGGCGCTATTAGGTTCGGGGGATTGGACGCACGTTTTTGGCCCCTTATTGAATAAGGGGTAACGCTAGCGCAAACGGAGCGCACTGTACTGTATCGGCACGTAAGTTGGTTCTTGAGGCAGTGGAGTGGAAAGTGATTTGCTCAGTGTCACAAGAAGTGTCAGCAGGATCTGAACCCTGGCTTCCCTGGTTCTCAACCCGCTGTGGTGCTGGCCAATAATACTGCTTTCTCCTGCTCCTTTCAGCTCACCTGGGCCAATAAGATGCACTTTGATTCAGCCTGCACAGGCTAACACAACCTTAAAAAAACAAAAAAGCCAATGATCGCATTGGGAATTGTACTTGAGGACTGTGAGAGCTTCCACTGGTTTGTGAGTCTTACAATGAAGAATACTGCCCTAGCCAATCACATCTCTCAGTACCCAGTCCTACTAATCCCTCTCTTATCTCTCTCCTTCTCCATGGATGGACCCTAGCACCCATTGCTCACTTTCTCATCCCCTATTTTCCCCCAGTTTGGTGTTTAAACTCTTTCTCAGCCAATCCCCTTCCCCCCCTTTAGCTGATATCCTCCCCTTAGCTGATTGCCCACTCAAATCTCTGCTCATCTGATTCTAACCCTCAACTCCCATAGATGTTTCTCTCTTTTCTCAAACTCCAAGCAGTCTGACTTTCTCAAATCCTTCCATCTGTTCCTCCCCCTCAAACCCACCTGCCCTATAGCTATGAACAGTGGCTGTATGAATCGTGCCTTTTTCTGTGCATATCGTTCCTTTAAGCCTGGACTCCGTTTCTGCCGTTTTGAAGAGGGAATATGGTACCAGCTATTTTTAAACCACAGAGCACATCTGACACAGTTTTTTTTTCTTTTCCCTTTAAGTGCCGGAGCCCAGTCCTCTCCTCTACGTCATGTTTTTGAAAATGCCGCCTTGTGCTTCCATGTTACCTCCGTGGTGTTAACAGCTTGTGTTCCTGAGAGCAGGAGGGAAGACCAAATACCCCAGCTCCACACAGAAAGTGACATTGAAAGCTCACTGCGCCATTTTTGGAGGGGGGAGGGAAGGTGGACTCTCCCCTTTGAGAATGCTGCTATGGGCTTCTGATGTCCCTGTAGGTCTTTTCTCCTCCTCCTCTCTTGCTGCTGCTGTGGAGGGGCCTACAATGTCTAGATCTGCATGTCTTTCCTTCTACTTCATTTCTGTTGTGGGCTGTGTATGATGGGGCCTGTAAGCTATGGGCAGTTGAACACACTCACACAGCTGCAGGAAACAAAGCTCCCAACCCTTTACCCCCCACTTCCCTCCATGGAGGTCCCAAGAGTGCTCACAATCTTTTAAAGGTGTTCACTAACACTGCTGATGAAATTCGATTCTTACAAGACCAATGCTTAATCTAATACTCAGGACCGCTTTCCAAGTTGTATTACCAAGTTTTGTAATAATCCCCAGAGCCACCGAAATTAGCGAGGCTGTTGTCCAAAAAATTCCAACCACTCCATGATCACTGAAGTTTGGGTTTTAACCATTGTCCTTTCATGCAGGTCACCCCCAGCCTTCTTGGAAGCCTGATGCTGTTATATAAATAAATGAAATGAAAATAATTTTGAAAAAGGAAATACAGGAAATTTCTCTGTGGAGGCAGGGGTAGAAAGTACAATTTAACAACTCTTTGAAAATATGTCTTTAAGAGGTACTTGTGATTTACAGAAAATGGAGAGTGAAGCTTACCGACATGCTCAAGAAAGTCCTCACAGTTGTCAGTGATAGGGAGGTGTGAATTGGATGACCCAGAAAAATGGGCATACAAGTATAGAGATTTTCACCTTTAGGTCACCAGTTCACATCCTAGCTAAGATGATCTGTGTAGAATGAGCCAGTAGTCTGAGCCCAGTTCCAGGGGTCCGTAGTAAAAGCATTCACACCACAGCTTCTGTCAGATTCCTATGAATCTGTACATTTTGCTGCACACCTCATCACTGACTTGTGACAAGGACACAGTGAGATGAGAGAGAATGGTAGAGATAAGACTGAAACAAAGAAATCCACAGCAACAGGTTTCAAACCTCTGTTCTGCAAGCAGTATGGCAGGATACTCTCCTAAATTGATATACTGTTACCAGTGTATTTCTTGATAGAGGATTGAAGACACTTGTGCAGTCATCCAAGCATCCCTGAAATAAGCATATTAGAAGCCCTGCCTACCTGGGTATATTCTAGGGTAGCCAGCTTGGAGTACACCAAAAGGAGGACACTCATCTCCAAAAAAGGACAAAATGCAGGACAAACATTTGCATTGAATTTGCCTATATACAGGTTGATTTTAAAAGCTTGGCTCTTGCAAAAATACCCACATATATGTGTATGTGAGCCATGCGCGAGCAACGCAGATTTTAAAAAGCCGCAAACTACGCGTGTATGTACCCGTGAACACATAAGGAATACGGGGTGGGGCATGGATGTTCTGGGGCAGGGCCAAGACAACGCTTATAACTCTGGATTTTAAAACCGAAAACCGCAGCGCACATCCGCTAGATACCCGCTTTACCACTGCTCCTGATGAGCAAGTTTGTAGATCTCAAATTTTAGGGCTTATAGAACAGGGTGAAGGATCCGAGTCAACTAGGGGGCGTGTAGGGCGAAGAACTGAAAGACCTTGCTATTAATTGGACAAACTGGTGGACTACTTGCAAAAACTGGGACTGTGCCTTGCACGAGTATGTTTTGAAATTCGCTAATGTACGTGCATAGTAGCCGACAAGGTCCTATGGAAGACACAAGCTAGCTGTGTTCAAGTAACCTCTTAAAATTAGGAGCATACTTATGCATGGTTGGTGCATTTTAAAAAATACCCGTGCAATTGCATGCACAATAAAAAATTCCAGGTATCCTTGCTCGTGCACCGATATGTGCATGTATGGGCAAACATGCGCGCATTTTAAAATTGACCTCTTAATTAGCAGAAATGATTTTGAATATACATATATATTTAAATATATCAGGCTTGGTAGTGTGTCCGTCAGTGCTTGCGGATGTTCCGCAGCCCACCGATAGATGGCGCTATAATGGCTCAAACACGCCGTACAGCAGCCGTGTGACAACACCAGCTACAACAGGTACGAAGGACAGCGACCATCGCGGGACAGGCAGAATATAGCAGAGGAGACCCTGGCATGCCACGAACGGAGCACGTCCCGCGGCACATGCTCCATTCATGGCGAGGATGAAGGCCCAGTGCGCCATTCGCGGCGAAAAGGGAAGGCCCCCGTGTGCCGCGATTGGCGCGCCCGGGCCTTCATCTTCGCTGCGAACGGAGCGTGTGCCACGGGACGCGCTCCGTTCGCAGCATGCCGGGGTCTCCGCTGCTATTTTCTGCTCAAGGCGAAAATAGAAGGCCCCCGTGTGCCGTGAATGGCGCACCGGGCCTTCATCTTCGCCGCGAACGGCGCGCCAGGCCTTCATCTTCGCCATGAACAGCACGGGTCCCACGGCATGCTGGTGAGAGAGAATGTGGGAGGGGAGGGTGAGATAGAGCAGGAGGGTATGAGAGAGAGCATGGGGGGATGGCAGTGAGAGAGAAAATGTGTGTGTGAGAGTGAGGGGGGTGGGGAGGGTGTGAGAGAGAGCATGGGAGGTAAGAGAGGGTGGGTGGGGGAATAGAGTGTGGGTTTCAGAGATAGGGAGCCTATATGAGGGGAGGGGGATGCCGGTGAGAGAGAATATGTGTGTGAGACAGGAGAGGGGGTGTGGGGGAGTGCGAGAGTCAGCTTGGTTGGTAAGAGGGGGAGTGCGCGGGATGCTTGAGTGTGGGTTTCAGAGAGGGAGCCTATATGAAGGGGTGTGTGTGTATGTGCCAGAGAGTGAGGGAGCCTGTATGAGGGTGTGTGTATGTGGAAGGTGTTGTGGCGCCTGGCTGTGGTGGCCCGTGGCCAGGCCCCCCTACCTCGATCGGTTTGCCAGCTCGGGGACCCCCCTGACGAGGCAGACCATGCACGGCTCACGACGCGAATTCTCCAGTGTCCCTGCAGGCAGCATCGGGCAGAGCGCAGCAGGCTCCGCCCTTTAAAGGGACAGCGGCGCAAAAGCCAGGCCGGCCCCGGAAGATGACATCATCAACCAGGAAGATTTAAACCTCACCCTGGGTTCAGGAAGTTGCCTTTGCAACAAGGTCTAGTGGTTTTCTTGCCTTGCTTCCCTTGTGTTCCTGACTTCTGGCTTGACTTCGGATTGGTTGGATTCTCCTGCTCGCTGCCTGCCCCGGACCCTTGGCTTGTGTTCCTGACTTCTGGCTTGACTTTGGATTGATTTTGGATTTCTCCTGCCCACTGCCTGCCCTGGATCTTCGGCCTGGACGTTTGACTTTGCACCTTGCTGCCGGCCCTGGACCTCTTGCCTGGACTTTGACTCTGCACCTTGCCGCCAGCCCCGGACCTCTTGCCTGGACTTTGACTCTGCACCTTGCCGCCTGCCCCGGACCTCTTGACTGGACTTCTGCTCCGCGCCTAGCTGCCAACTTCAGACTTTGGCTTGGACCCCTGGACTGTAACTTGCTGGTCTCCTGTAGGGGTAGGTCCGTCTTTCGTAACCACTCCTTGGGGACGCCTTGACGCTCCAAGACTATCCAGCCCCCTGGGGGGTCTTAGCTGTTCTGTGGAACTCCTCGCGGCAGAGCCATTCTCCATACCACCTTCCGGAGGCGAGTTCATCGGGGCTGTTCCTCGGTGAGTACCATCCTTCGTTCCGGACTAAGGGTCCACATACCGT
This sequence comes from Rhinatrema bivittatum, assembly GCF_901001135.1. NCBI lineage: Eukaryota > Metazoa > Chordata > Amphibia > Gymnophiona > Rhinatrematidae > Rhinatrema > Rhinatrema bivittatum. The sequence goes on along the minus strand of NC_042615.1, from coordinate 708,662,052 downwards.
AACAAAAGGGACACTCTTACAGTGAATTTCTAGGGAAATTCTGCTCAAAACAAGAGCAGATGTGCCAATAAAAAGGCTCGCCGCCCGGGCGTGGAACGGGTAGAGTTGCTAGTATATGTTTATGTAGATGCAATGTTACAAATTATTGATATAATATAAATTTAGATACAGTTCACCATAATGTAGAAGATTGACCAGGTCATACAGATTATAGCATATTTAGAATTCAGGTGCAATAATTCGCTTCTGTAAAGAGCTTACCATTTATGTGGGTTCCTTGCCCCATCTCTTGATGTAGCTCCCTATCCCCATAATCATTTTATTACCCATGGAGCTACCCTGCCCCTCCCTCCTTCTCCCTCTACCCCATTTCTTCTTTCTTCCCCCTGTATGCAAGCCTCTCTGTGCCCAGCACCTGTTTCTTCAACTCCCCCTCTTACTATGCCCACCAACATATCCCTGAGCCCTTTTCACTGGTCAGCAATATGGTACAGGTCCCCTCTGCCCAGTACCATCTCACTCTCTCCCACCCGTCTCTTCCTCTTCCCCTTCCCCTTTTTGACCAGCAGCAAATTCCCTTCTCCACAACTTCTTTTACCTCTCCCCATACCAAGCACCAGGTTTCTCTCTTTCTGACACACACACACACACACACACACACGCTCTTCTGCTGTTGTGTTGTCGCTCGTGTATTCAATTCGCAAGTGCTTCCACCCCCCTTGTCTCCCCTCCCAGCAAGTACTGCAGCAGTATCACATAAAATTCTTGTACTGGCTGCCAATCCTTTCCTAGCTTGCAGAGCCGCCTCCCTTCCCCAACTTCCTGTTCCCATATCAGCATTCTCCTACACATTCGCTGGGATTGTCCACTTAAGGTCCACTGCTGGTCTCCTCTGAGCTCAGGCTGGCTGCACGCATGTGAACACTGCTGCTTGTAAGTTCTCTTGCAGATAGTGACTATCCCTCTCCTATCCATTACAGTTACCAGCACAGGAGCTTCTCCTAATTCTCCCCTTCCCTTCCTGAAACTAATTTGCTTTCTCCTTCACTGTCCACAGAGCTTTCCCATTGGCTACTTGTCTTTCACACAGCCCTGCTGACTCCTGGCCTTTCCCACACACTGCTGTAGTTGCTTGCCTGATGTGAGACTTTTTTTTTTTTTTTTACAATTTTGCCAGTTGGGGGAGGTGGGGGGGAGGTAGAGGGGACGGATTACCAGATGGAGACAAAGGGACTGTTAGGATAAGAACAATGGACATCAGGACACCGTAAAATAATCACATAATCAACTCTTCAATAGTTCCATATTTAGAAGTGGATGATTTTAGATTAATGTTACAATCCATGATTTATGCAGGGCTACATTATTGCAACTCATTTTTTCTTGGGGTTCCAGATAACATCATCAAGCCTATCCAGCTCTTACAGAACTCTACAGCTAGGATTCTTTCAGGCATGCATAAATATGATTTTGAGTGAATTGCACTGGTTCCCAGTACACTACAGGATTCAGTCCAAGGTACTTACTACACTCCATTGTATAATTGACAGTAGTGACTTGACCTGGCTTGGCATTAGATTGCGCCTCTATGTGCCATCTAGGAATCTCCCCTCAGCACGTAAAGGATAATTACCTGTCCCCACCATTACACAAGCACTTTTGGGTGAAGTAAGGGAAAGAGCTATCAAGTAAATTTTAAAAGGCTCGCGTGCATAAGATTGAGGGTTACATGTGTGTCTGGGCCTTGCGCGCACTGCACGCATTTTACAAAGAGTCCGGCCACGCACGTAACCCCCGTTATGCGCTGAAGTGCTGGGCCCAAAGAAAGGGGCAGGCCGGGGGGGGGGGGGGGGGCGGACCAGCACGTGCCGGCAGCTGGCTGGCATGCAGAGATTAATTCTGCTCCAGCGGAAGTAAGTATGAAAATAAAAATGTGGGGCTAGTTAGGGTAGGTTTAGAGGGCGGGGAGGAAGGATAGGATTAGGGTTAGGGAACTAGGGACCGGTCGATCGTGTCGCCGCTTGTAGGTTATAAAATCCCCCCCCCCCCGCACATGTGCGCAGCCATCGGATTTTATAACATGTATACGCAGGTGTGCGCATGTTATAAAATCAGCGCATTCATGTGCGCAGGCCGGGAACCGCACACACATGGATGTGCACGCGCTCCTCTTAAAAATCTACCTTTATATCTGTTGCTGGACCTAGTCTTTGAAACAAAACGCTGGAAGCCCTGAGATCAACAGTTGTTATAACCAGTTTAAAAAGGGCTTAAAACCTGGTTGTTTCAGCTAGCATTTAATGAATAAGAATTTATTTTAAGAGTGTGTCAACTTTTGTCATTACTGTTTTGATCTTTAATTGCAAGTAAGATTTTAAGGCAGTCATATAGTCCAACGAGATATTTGATGTTATTTGATATCATTTTATGTAGATGATGTAGTTGTGCCGTCTTATCAGTCTTAAGTTTATGAATGTTTTACTGTGAGCCGCTTTGGTCTAAAGCAGAATAGAAGAAATTTTAAAGAAATGAAATAAATATTAAAATGAGCAGCTCTTGCAGATATTAATGTGTTCAGTTTCATAAAACATCTTAATGAGATTCAGAAATGGGTCCATTCATCTGAGTTACAGTTCTTCTGATGTGTGCATGTGACATAAATTAGTTTTTTTTGAGAAAGTGTTTAAGTGACTGAGATTCTGAAAGATCAAATCAGTGTACAGCTGTGTTTATGAATTAGAAGACATGCTAATCAGACTGAAGAATGCATGATAAATTAGCTTTTTTCTAACCGGAGCATGTACTATTTTATTTCTTAAGTTCTTAGATCAGTTCAGCACTGGATAGATTTATTCTGTCTAAATCATATTCAGTTTCTGGACTGCACTTTGAGATGCAGTGGGTTGTGCTCTTGCATTGTAGGGAATGGAATTACCTCCTCCTACCTACTCTACAGAGAATATTCTAAGAAGTACTAACATTTACGGTCATTTCCTCTTCCTAACATGGTGGTTGCTAGAACAGAGTTTACCAGCAGTGCTTTCAGCTGGGAAATATCAGTCTCTAGAGCACTGCATAACTGGGCAGGGTTATAAGGAAAGGAATTTAGATTCATGTATACCTAATGTAAGGTCTCTACATCCCAAAGCACTTTGCAAGTACAAGAAAACAGAAACCGAGTTGCAGCAGTCTCTTGGGTAGAAATAATGCTATAATTTTCCTTTGTTATCAGCGTACAGATATACGGCGATGTTAGCAAAAGAAGAGAGGGAGATTAAGGAGCCTGTGCACTGAAAGTTAGTGGGCACATTAAAGCCATTTAGCTGGCCCAAAAATTAGCATGCCATGCACTAAAACATTGGTGCCCATAGCCAGCTGGATTTTCAGAATCTCTCTAATGAATGTGCATGAGATACATTTGCGTACATTAGAGGCAGTGATTGCAAATATATTTTTCAGGCATATTCATTGGGAATTTTGTGAAAACTTGATTGGCTATGGGAGGCCTGAGGACTGATTTGAACACCATTACACTCAAAGACCTAGCGTGCATGCTAAAGCAGACTCAGAAGATGTTAGTGAGTAGACACTAAAATTAGCACATATAAATGGAGAAATGTTACATGCAAACTAGGCTTTAGTTGGTGCACAGGAAATAGTATCATGCTCTCCTCCACCCGCTATTTGCCATTTGCTCACTAAGACCTAAAATTTACCAGGTGTAACTTTTTAGCACATACAGTTTAAGCAAATAAACAATCCCTCTGATTATATAAAGATAAACCAGAATAATACCCTTGAAAACATCAAAAAACTTTTTAATTCACGCCTTCAAAAATGTTATAGATAGCTGAAGGGGGATAACTAATATAGTAGGAATTATCAATTTTACTGAATTTTCTGGTTCTAATCATTGGTTCACAAAAGTCCCAACACATTATTTTTCTTTTATTGAGCACATGACACAAAAAATAAATATGTCTTTTTGTATTTCCCTCATAACTAAATCATCTGACTTGACACAGCTCCACATTTTGTATGAATACTGACTCAGGCCTCCTTCACAATTGTTCTACCATCAAACAGTCAATTTTGAGGAGGGGGACCTACAATCCAGCTCCCTGTGTTTTTCCGAGATCATCCTGAGTTCCTGGAGGCCCCCATTCATGAGCGATGCCATGGGAAGAGCTAATTCTGGACATAAGCGGCACCCTGCGCATTGTGTAGAGAAGGGGGGACCTACCATCTAGCTCCCTGTGCTTCCCCGAGACCATCATGAGTTGCTGGAGGCCCCCATTTGTGAGCAACACCCATGGGAGGAGCTAACTCTAGGCACAAGAAGCGGCACACTGTGGTTCACCACCGCTGGCGTGCCAAAGCTGCACACCTAAAGGGCATGTTCCTAGGCATCATTTTTTTTCCTTTGTTATTATCACAGGAGCTTATTCACTGATTAGAGTGCTTCTGCTTTATCACTTTTGGATAATAATGGTTATCTTCTGGCCCAGCCTCCCATTCTTCTCAGTTAATTCTTCCACAAGTTTTTGGTGCAATGGAGCAGCAACAGTCGGGCGCCTTGCTCATTGCAGACCTTGCTAGAGAGGCAGTTTTGAGTTTGCCAGAGTTAAAGACCACTCTGAGCCCTGATGATTGTCCATGATCTCCTTTTCTGTCAATGAGGAACAGTTTTGGTTTAGATACTCTATTGGAAAGTTGGGCTTGTTCTCTGCTCCTGATGTCCCTTCAACAACAACATCTTGAGGATTCCTGTACGTCCAGCTTGGAGAGACCTAACACAATTACTTTAGATGATGTATAGAAGGTGATTACATTCTTAGAGAAAGCTGTAAGTAAAAGATTGGAGGACATTAATATTTCAGTGGTAAAATGTCAATTAGCTGTGGTTTAATATCATACTATTGAACAAAGTGCAAAAATTTCGTCTTTGGAATCTCAGAATTCCTCTTTTAAAAAATTTAAAATTGCTACTATTAAAGATAGTACTATGATTCATCGTCATTTGGAAATGTTTGACAATAGATCGTGTATTCTTAATTTCCCTAAAGCTCCCCTTATCTCTCCTACAGAATTGGTTAAGAAATATTTGAAGGAGGATCTTGTCTTAACAGAAGTAGCTCTCCCTTCTTTAATTAAGGCTTATTACTTGCCTTTTAAGGGGGGAGAGATATTCCCTCTCCTGTAATTGATTGCTTTAATATTACTAATTTTTTAGAACAGTCTTTAGAAGAGATTCAAGAAAGAGCTACTTTACTGGTCACATGTTCCTCTGAGTTGGAAAAGAACCTTATTTTGACGCTATTTTTTAGTAATCAGATGGTTAATCCCCCCACGTCTGAGTTTGTGACGAGACATATTATTTATTTAAATTTGTTATCTGATCAGTGTTCTTTCTTGTTTCATTATTTCTTTTTATAAATTGACTCTTGATCTCCCTTCTTCTTGAAGACTAGGTTAGGGTCTTGCCATTATTACATTTATAGTTTTCTGTGGATATGAATCTGGCATTAACTCTTATTTATGTAAAATGATTTTCACTTGTATAATTTTTTGAAAAATCGATAAAGAGTTAAAAAAAAACACACTCAATTTTGTTAAATTCATCTTATGGCCCCAGCATCTCAGCATCTTATATAAAAACTCATGCAAATATCTGTTAAAAGTCCAACAACAGCAACAATTGATTGGAGTGGCGAAGTACTAACGTGATTCAGTGAATATCTTTTTGACAGGCAGTAGTTTGTACAGATCATGGGTACATCATGCTAATCTTGGGTCTTAACTTACAAAGTCCCACTGGTATCTATACGATCACCTGATCTGTTCAACATCTACTCCAAGCCACTAGCTTAAATGATATGGTCATTTGACTTAAAATTTAGAAGAATAATGTGCAGCTTCTTCTACCCAAGGACCCAGATCCAGAAAGTTAATTACGTGGTCTATATTGACAGCCATTTAGCTGGATAACGAAGAAGCTATCCAGCTAAATGAATATTTTTCCCGGATAGGCCGATTTTGGATAATCTCGCGATTAAGCTTTTGTGTTCAACTGTGTTGAAGGCGGCAGATAAATCAAGTAGGATAAGGACGTATCGTTGACCTTTGTCAAAGCCCCTTAGGATAATGTTTCATAGATTGAGGAGTAAGGTTGCAGTGCTGTGATTTTTTCTGAATCTGTGTTGGGTGGGTTACAGGATATTGTTTGCATCAAGATGATCGAGTTGTTTAAGGGTGGCCTTTTCTGTTAATTTCGCAAGAAAAGATAGGTTTGATATTGGGCGGTAGTTATTTAGATCTTTTGGATCGAGGTTCTTTTTTTTATGATGGGTTTTATGATGGCGATTTTTAGTTTGTGCACAGAAACTTAAAATTCTGCAAAATTCTGAAAACTTTATATTGGTCAAAATAACACAATTCACATGACAGTCTTTAAGTAATTACCGTACATTTTAAATTAATACAGAAAAATGTTATTACTTAAAGATGCAGAATTTTAAATAATTTGAGCAGAATTTCCCTAGTAATTCACTGTGTGTCCCTTCCACTCACTCTCCCTACTCCCTTGGCTACTTTGCCCTCTCAAGCCCCAACTCCTCTATCTGCCAGTATCTCTCCCCTCCACTTCTAGGCTCAACCCCTTCCACTCTATTGCTAGACCCTGAGTTTGACCCCATTCTCAATATTGCCCCTCACACAGGCTCCCTCTGTCCCTCCCTCTCTCACACATATGCTCCCTCTCTCTAATACACATACACACACCCTCGTACAGGCTCCCTCACTCTCTTGCATACACACACATATCCCCTCATACAGGGCCCTCTCGCATACACACCCACACAAGCTCCCTTTCTCTCTCACACATACACCCTCACACAGGCTACCTCTCTCACGCACCCCTTCACACAGGCTCTGTCTCACACATACACAATCCCTTCACACAAGCTAGCACCCTCACATACACACTATCCCTTTTTCATACTCACGAGCTCCCAATCTCTCACACACATACACACTCCTTCACAATCTCCTCATACAGGCTTCCTCTCTCTGAAACCCACACTCAAGCATCCCCCTCTTTTACCTCCCATGCTTTCTCTCATACCCTCCTGCTCTCTCTCACGCTCCCCCCCCCACACCCCCTCCCCTCATTTGGGCCCCCCTCTCTCTGAAACCCACACTCAAGCTTCCCCTCCCCCTCTTACCTCCCATGGTCTCACACCCTTCTGCTCTCTCTCACCCTCCCCTCCCTTCTCTCACACCCATTCTCTCTCACCGGGGCCTTTATCTGCACTGCGAGTGGAGCACACTCCGATTGCGGCACATGGAGGCCTTCCATCTTTGCCGTGAGAGGAGCACACTCCATTCGCGGTACTTGGGGGCCTTCCATCTTCACCTTCGCCGCGAACAGAGCGTGTCCCGTGGCACATGTGAGCTTTCATCTTCGCGCGCTCCATTCACAGCATGCTGGGGTCTCCTCTGCTATTTTCTGTGCAGAAAATGGCAATTCTGCGCAGGAGGGGAATTCTGCGCAAATTCTGCACTCCACAGTAGCGCAGAATTCCCGCAGAACTAATATAGGGAAAAATGACCCTTGCTGTAGTTACACAATGTTAGGTTCTATCTTAGGAGTTACCACTCAAGAAAGAAATCTAGGCATCATAGTGGATAATACATTCAAATCATCAGCTCAGTGTGCTGTGGTGATCAAAAAAGCAAACAGAAAGTTAGGAATTATTAAGAAGGGAATGGCAAATAAAACAAAGGATGTCATAATGCCTCTGTATTGCTCCATTTTGAGACCACACCTTGAATGCTGTATGCAATTCTGGTCACCACATCTCAAAAAGTAAATAGCTGCACTGGAGAAAGTGCAGAGAAGGGCAACCAAAATGATAAGGGGCATGGAATGGCTCCCCTATGAGGAAAGGCTAAAGAAGTTAGGGCTGTTTAGTTTGAAGAAGAGACGACTGAGGTGGGATATGATAGAAGTCTGCAAAATCATGAAAGGACTTGAACAAGTTAATGTAAATCTGTTATTTACTCTCTCAGTTAGTAGAAAGACAGGGGGCACGCCATGAAGTTAGCAAGTAGTTCATTTAAAACAAATCGAAGAAAATTCTTTTTCACTCAGCGCATAGTTAAGCTCTGGAATTCATTGCCAGAGGATGTGGTTACAGTAGTTAGTGTAACTGGGTTTAAAAAAGGTTTGGATAAGTTCCTAGAGAAAAACATCCATAAACTGTTATTACGGTAATTAATAAAAAATAGTAGCTTGTGATTTATCTAATGTTTGGGTACTTCCCAGGTACTTGTGACTTGGATTGGCCACTGTTGGAAACAGGATACTGGGCTTGTTGGACTTTTGGTCTGAGCCAATATGGCATCTTATGTTCTTATGTAGCTGGGTTTAAATAAGGTTTGGACAAGTCCTTAGAGAAGTCCATAAACTGTTTTTAACCAGATGGACTTGGAAAAAGCCACTGCTTATCACTGGGCATTTGCACTATGAGATCTATCATAAGAATGTAACAAAAGAACATAAGATTTGCCATACTGGGTCAGACCAAAGGTCCATCATGCCCAGCATCCTGTTTCCAACAGTGGCCATTCCAGGTCACAAGTTCCTCACAGTAAAAAACAAGGTAACAGGAGGATGGGGAGAGTTGGGGAAGGGGGAGCTGGCACCTCATAGAATCCCTATGGTTGGCAGGGCCGATCTTTATATTTTGAAAAAATTGGGGGCCTGGCCAGCAATGCTAGCAGTTCTCATATTTTAAAACGGGGGGGGGGGGGGGGTTTGAGCACGGCACAAAAGCAGGTTTAAAGTTATATGCCTACCTCAGCCAGGTATATGTGATATTCGGCTAACTTAGCTGGATAACTCAACCCCTCCCTGAAATGCCCCTTTTTTTTACTCTCAACCCACAGACACATCAGGTCATCTCACCTGCAAACTTCCTTGTCTGGTGGGTTGGCTGATACATGCAATCATTAGACATCACTGACCAACTTTATCTCCTCACTCTATTTTTTAGCAGCTACCCCAATTTGCTTTTCATTGCGGCAGAATCTTAGAGATCACTTAGTGTCTTCAGGATTATGGTCATTCACAAATTCCTTTACTGCACTTAATTCTGTGCATCAGCTTTGTGGCCGTTGCACTGCCTGCCCTTTATCATTCTCTTTATCTATTTTTAGGCACCAGGGTACTGGGAACAAGTATCTCCAGGAGTGGTAGATGTTATAACATGCCCTTGCCCTTTCCTATACGTAGGCAAGACTACCTGACCTTTAAAATTGCGTATTTTTGAACACTGCTCTTGTATCCAGCTGTCCAAACAAGAAGCTCCTTTAGTTTCACACTGGCTGACAAATCACACAAGATTTCAGATTTAAGGTTTTTTGTTATTGAAGTTATACTTCATCATAAGAGAGGGGACAATTCTCTAAACATCTAATATGCCGAGAGCAGAGATGGATAGATGAACTATAATCTCTGTCTCCCAGTGGTTTAAACTGGAAGATTGATTGGACTTTCTATATCTGATGCATGCTCTCTAATGCATATTTCAAGGTTGCTATCTTTTGTCCCTTTTTTCCAACTGTGGTTGATTTGGCTTTATATTATGTCATGTTTTTAGACTTGTAGTGAATGGAAACACATGTATCAACTTATTTTGTTTAGACATAAAGGGGTAGATTTTCAAACCGCGCGATTTGGCGTACTTTTGCTGGCGCATCAGGCGCAAGCAAAAGTACGTGGGATTTTAGTAGATACGCGCGTAGCCGCGCAAATCCTGGATCGGCGCGCGCAAGGCTATCAATTCCGTATAGCCGGTGTGCGCTGAGCCGCGCAGCCTAACCCCGTTCTTTTGCCCTCCCCTCACCTTCCCCTCCCTTCCTCTACCTAACCCACCCGCCCGGCCCTGTCTAAACCCCCCCCCTTACCTTTGTCGGGGGATTTACGCCTCCCGGAGGGAGACGTAAATACCCGCGCGCTAGCGGGCCGCTAGCGTGCCGGGACGCGACCTGGGGGCGGGTCCGGAGGGCGCGGCCATGCCCCCGGACCGCCCCGAGCCGTAGCCACGCCCCCGGGCCCGCCCCCGGAACGCTCCCGACACGCCCCGAAAACGCCGCGTGGTTCAGGCCTGCCCCGACACGCCCCCGACACGCCCCCCTCAGTAAACCCCGGGACTTATGCGAGTCCCGGGGCTCTGCGCACACCGGTAGGCCTATGTAAAATAGGCTCACCGGCGAGCAGGGCTCTTAAAATCTGCCCCATCGTTTGTACTTTTTTGATACAGGAGAATTTCATTTTTTATTTCATTTATCCCTCATAACCCCCACTCCAACTCCCCCCTCCCCCCTCCCCCTTTCAGTTATGAGGGCTGCTCCCCTGAATTAAATGTTGTAGAATTCCATTCATACATTATGGCAAGTTATTCATTTTTCATGTTTCTTATTGTTATTTTTAATCATGTGACCCTTCTCATAAAGAGAATCCTTTCATTTTTGTTATCAACTTTGGATTCTACTTTTTGATTGAAGGGTGCTGTGCATGTGACTCCATTCATTTACTATGTGACTCTGCTATTTTCTTGATTGGTTAACGTTGACCATGTGATTTTATACTTATCTGATTGGTTACTGTGGTTTGGTGAATTTTTTTGAGTTTTTGATATGTCATTGAGGATTATAGCATCTTTCACCAGATCTAGATGAAGTTAAGGAAACAATTTTACTGGAAATGTACAGAAGTTTTCTTATATATCTTATCACTGCTGTACTTGATTTATGTGTTGTCTTTTACAGGTGCTATATTTATCTTTCATGCTTTCAGAATTGAGGCTCCTATGTCTTTGACAACCTTCCCAATGCAGCAGTCGGTTGAAACATGGAACATATAGGGTATTCACCACGTAGAAAATTGTATCTGTATAGGAGGATCCTTATAAACTGCCTATGAATGATCTATTACCTGTGGATTTGAAAGATTCTTGGAGGACAGTTTAAAAACTTTGTACTGCAAACCTTTTGTCACTTTTATTTTTTGTCCTTGAATGTATGGTCTCTTTACCTTATTGTCTATGAATGGAAACATGCCATTGAAGACGTCACAGACCTGCTACAATTAAGAGCATTATATTCCTTTTTCTCCTCTGTATTTATTTATTTAAAAACATTTATATGCCGCATAATATGTCATCTGTATAACTCTGTATAGATTGAGCACTTAAAGAAGGCCCAGGAGCTGTATCGCCTGGAGAGGGAGTGGTTGCAATAGCTGCATTCCAGGCAGAATGAGGCCAGAGAGAAGTTGCCGAAGGAGGGTGAATTTTTGCAAAGCCTTCCCCAGTTTCCCCCCAGTCCGCTACAATTAAGGAGAGGACTGGAATGGAACTTCCCTAACCCCCTACCTAACCTTCCTTCCCCTTCACCTCTCCTCCCCACCCCCTACCTTGCTTCAACTGTTTTATTTTATTACTTGCTGCTCCTTGGGAGCAGAAGTAATTTACCGGCGCACGCTTCCCCGGGATAGTAGCTAAAGGCTGGGCTTGGAATTTGGAGCACATCTTGAACTTGGAATGTGGCTTGGAACTTGGAACAAAGTTTGAAACTAGGAACAAGACACACTCATGCCTCTGCTGAACCTGTACGCACAGAGTGAGACCCAACAATGCAATGCTGGTCTCTAAGGTAGCGCTCTGGCCACTTGATAGCCCTTACGGACCTGCCGCTTGGGAACAGCTTGGGCATCCAGACAAATGAAGGCTGAGGACAGGACATGGCATGATATGGAACTTGGATGAAGACTTGGAAGACTTGTGGAACTTGGGACGAAGACTCTTGGAACTTGGGACTTGGACAGAGACTCTGGAGACTTGGAACTTTGACAAAGGCTCAGGCTCAGGAAAGAGTTCAGCTTCCCAGGGCACTGCACCTCAGCACACCCTACACAGCCCCCTATGGGCTGGTGACGGACCACGGTATCCCGCTGCACATCCTACACAACCTAACACAGGTTGGTCGTGGACCACGTGGGGAGCGGAGTGGGCTCAGGTCTGAGATTCGGACGAGGTCAGGAGTCAGGACATCATTTGCAATGAGGAACAAGGCTTGGAACAAGGAACAAGGCTTGGAACAAGGAACGAGGAGATCCACTGGCTTGACAAGCTCCACGAGCCAGAAACTAGGAACATGATAGGAACTTGAGACTTGACTTGGAACGTGGAACTCTAAAAACAAGGATGGACTCCGAGGACTTGATCCAGTGAAGATGGACTTGGAAACAGGCACTGTGCCAGGAAGCGCCCTACACAGCCCCCCATGGGCTGATTACAGATCATGATGCTGGCACATCTAGAGGAAGAACGAAGGAGAATTCAGAAGGCTGATCTTGGAATGAAGACCGGGACATCAGAAATTTGATTGAAGAGTCACACAAGGTGAAGATTCAGAAGACTTGGACGAGGAACTGACGAGAGACCAAGAATGTGGAACAAGCAACATGAAGGAACTCCGACGATGGTCAAGGAAACCAGGAACATGGAACCAGAACTTGGAACAGGAGCAAGAAGATCAGGAACTTCCAACGAAGAACATAAAGAGCAGCAAGACAGAAAGATGACCACGGAAGTCCTTGAAGGAAGACACACTTCTTGCGAAGGCTCCAAGGAAGAGACAGGAAAGCCCTTTTATAGGGTTGCAGGAGCGACGAGGTGTTGACATCATCAGCATGGGCCACGAAGCTTTTCCCGCCACGGGCCCTTTAAATTCACAGGAGAGGTCTGTGTGTGCGCCTAAGGAGAAGCTGGCATCAGGACAGGAATGGCAGTGTCGGCGGCATCCCGACCATGAAGATGGCTGAAGTTATTAGCGGCATGGCTGGTGGCTCAGGACCGCGAAGATCATCAGCAGCAGCTCCCTAGCCACAGATGGCAAAAGCAGCAGCAGTGGCTTGAGCCACCAATAAGGAAATGCTGTGGCTCCTGCCACGAATATGGAAGCGGCATCGGCAGCACTCCTGCCGCGAAGTGGCTGTCAGCAGCGGCAGCTCCTGCTGTGAAGAGAATGGAGCCGCCGTCCAGCTGGGTTGCAGCGTCGGCAGCATCCAGGACACGCTGGGATGTGAGTGAGGCTGCTCGCGGTAGGGGCCCGCAAGTGGTGAGTGCAACACCATCAGGGAGATGTCAACATAGTCTGTCTATTTCCAGCTTCCATCACAGGGCCCACTGTTGCCCTGCCATTGAAAATTAACCTGTCTTAGTCATTAGCTGGAAGTATCCCACATGCACATAAAGCTTTTTCCTTCTAGAGACCACAGGCGTCCATCGGCAGTATGATGGACACAGTACAACACCTGGGGTATGGTCTACCATGCCATGAAGCACTATTTTAACTGCACTTACATGACAAATATAGAAGTAAGTAGGCTGTAAGAACCTACTTGAAATACTTTACCAGGGAATTTAGGCCTGCCTTCCAGAAGGATCCTTTGCTTTGTGACAGCACCATGGGCATTGACAGGATGGAATCCAAGGCACACTTCAACACACACCACCCAGCCACTGGGGCTACCTCAGAGTCGTTATCACTAGCTAGGCACTATGCTGTGAAGAGCAGCTGTATAAAAGCCAAAGTTTTGGAGGAAACCTACCTATGGCCTTGCAACCCTCTATAGCAAATGGGTCTCCCACAGCTAGGATCCTATCCAATTGCCTCCACCCTTCTCATAAATGGAATGCACTACTATAGTTTGTATGTTGCTGCACATTAAATCCCAGTGCATACCAGCTGAAAGCTTGCCACATACTTTTCTCACTGTTCACAGATAGCTCGAGCTCTAATGAACTGAAGCAACAACAGCAAAATGAGGAGGAAGCTCTAGACCCAGCTACTGTGCTAGCTGTAGGTGGCCAGCAGCCGCCACCACCCACCACCACACCCTGCAGCAGCACAGCAGCCATCACACTCCCCAGCTGGCAGCCCTGGGCTGTTGCCTGAACAGTCTCCCCTTCCCATTCCCCACCCCTGTAGGGCATACACCTCCATTTAACAAGGGACCTCAAGATAATCCTGATAGTAGCCAGCTATTGGTGGCAGGGAAGGTGAGTCTCTTGCTGGACAGCCTTTACTTGAATCTGGCCAGCATCTCATGCAGGATGGCTCTGCGGATGGAGTTGCAGTTCCAGATCCAGATGCCTAGGCTCTTGCTGCTATTGGGGGCAACTGTCTGGATGATGGGGGAAGATGTCTGCGAGATGCATGCAGACCTCAGGAGGCTGGTGAATGTGGTGAAACATCTCGTGCAGGCTCAAGAAGGCTTTATGGCTGCTCTTGAGCTGGTGGTCATGAGACAACCACCACAGCCACCAACCCCATAGGCTTATCAGGACCAATTCTCCTGAGAATTCTGGGATCTTTCATTTAGGCAAATAGTTATCTCCCTAATTTTACCACCCTTATCCACTTTTATTTTGTATAATCATTTGTAAAATGTTTTTAAAAGACAAATAATTTTGTAAACGTTATATGATTGTTATCTTCTGTATGTGTCTTCATTTGCATGCTACATACCATTTCATCCCAGACTCTAGCCCCTTTCAGGACAGCCTACTGAACTCACTTTCACATCTACACAATGGCCTTGATGTAGACAGGCATGCAGCCCTTTCCTTTAACCTCTAACCTCCACTCATCTACCCTTATAGCTCAGTTTTGTTCCAGTTTATTTGGGTCAGCATTCTAGACCTAGCTCCCCTGAATGTCCTTGCTGTAATGGATACAACACTACAAAGCATCATCACTTAGATCGGACCTCCTCAAAGTTCCAAAAATGTGAGTGCAGCCAAGCTACAAAAATGTTATAGCCTATAGAGGAATACATTTTGTCTGATTCACCACTACTAACATCATTCAACGGGGAGAGAAGTTGCTGAAATGTAGTAGTCCTTTTATCAAAAGGAAACCTTTCAGTAGAGAAGAGGTGTTATGATCAGGTGTGGGGAATTTCTGAGTTTAAGTTAAAAGGCACCTGCCTATAAATTAAAGGATGAGCTAGGGGTGGGTGTGAGAGGGGTGGAAGGGTTGGGAAAGCTGTTTATTGTTTGCCTTTCTGACTACCTATTTAAAACAAAACACACAAACTTCTGTTTGTTGCTTGCCTTTCTGACTATTTAAAACAAAGTACACAGTTTGTTGCTTGCCTTCTGACTACCTATTTAAAACAAAACACACAAACTTCTGTTTGTTGCCTTCCTATTTAAAACAAAACACACAAATCTGTTTGTTATCTGACTTTCTGATGTACCTATTTAAAATAAAACACATGAACACACTAAATAATAGACCCCAATAGTTTATTTCTCCCCAGTACTTTTAAGTTTTAAAAATTTCTCCAAGCAATACTTACTGATTCATTCCAGCTACCAGCAGGGTGATCCTCTCCTGTCAGTGCTCCTACTATTGCTATCTGCCTTTATCTCATCTTCTGCTCCACCGGCACATGTTAAGTAATATACAACTAAAAGTCTTCTAAGAAGGAAAGGATTGTTTGGGGGCGGGGGGGGGGGGGGGTGCTGTACAGTGATTAGTCAGTTGCCCAATGAATCAGAGTTGTGAAATTTAAATAGCATGATAGGCTTTAAAGGAAAGAGTGTGCGGAGAGATTGCATAAATTGGTGCTATTTTTACTATAAAATATAAGATTAATGAGTATATGATCTAGGATTAATAATTGAAAGGGATGATTAATGTGAATAGCAGAAATCTTAGCAGTTATGTACAAAGGAAAGATCTTTTTCTTGTGAGAGATATATTTCAGTGATATCTGAGACATTCTAATTTCCTTAAATGGCAAACGGTCTGAATAACTGTGGTCAAAGCCAACAATCATTCAGGATTTGAATCAGTACTTGGGGAAATAATAAAGCAGTATCCCTAATTACTTTCAAGGTCAACACAGAGAAGATCTTTAGCTGGAAAAGGAAATATGTTATGGGCATGTTCATTATGTCAATGCACTCTAAGGGCAAGAAGCCAAAAATGCTTGCTGCCTTATTTAAATATACTCTGAAACATTTGCCCCCATTTTAGAGGAATCAGTGAGGGGGGAGGACAGGATTATTAAAAGGGAATACCAAATATTAATATGTTAGCTAGGAAGTGAATTGTGACATTTACAATCAACTTTACAACAGTGTTCTATAACAGCTATGAAATTATTATTTTACATGTTACTTTGTTTATGGCATATATTAAATTATAGTGCAATTACGGCCTGGGAAATTGAGAACCTTGAGGGTAACCTGCATGGCACGGCAGATACAACCATAAGCTTGCTGGGCAGACTGGATGGACCATTTGGTCCTTTCCTGCCATCATTTCTATGTTTCTGTGTTTCAATAATTGTCAAACCTTAACAAATCCAGGGCAAACCCCTACTCTCACTAAGGGAAAGAACAGGGCTAAATAACATCTAAAAGAGAGGGTAATTTGTAATAGTGCGTTGAAGTGGGCACATACATGCTTAGTTTGGAGCACCTAAAGTTAAACTGGTACATTATAAACTGTGTATCTCTGCCTCCTAACATTTGTGTGCAACTACAGGCATACATTTAAAGCTACAAAAGTTATCACATACAATTTCTGCTTCCAGGAATGTGCAGAGCCATTGTTAAAATGGTTCCAAATTTCAGAGCCAGGTGTCTGCAGCTCCTGGAAGAGCTCATTGTCTTGTATGAGGGCCTTCTCTTCCCTACATAACATGGGGTCAGGTAGAGGAAGAGGAGGTTCGGCCATCCCTAGCATGCCATCTGCCGCCATTGTGACCAAAGTGCCCCCTATCCCTGAGAGATAAGAGTCTTCAAGGAGGTAGACTCAGGAGCAACTATGTGTATGCATGAGAAAAGTTGGTGCTGGTGGGAATTAGGGGGGGGGGAATTTGTATGCGTTTCTTCCCAAGATAGTGTATTACAAAAAGGCTGTCTGGGATAAGGAGAAATCCACCAGGTGGTCAGACTCTGGCTGGCAGATGGGAGGTATCCTTATCAGCGGGGACAGTATAACTGGGAAGATTAGCATGGCAAAATGGTCTTTCTCTGCCAGCATTTACTATATTATTATGTAATCACGTTCATGGAAAGAGAGGTGGGTGCACACAGTGGGCTCCCAAAGGAAGTGCTTAAGATAGAAATGGTAACTGAGTTCAAGCAAGCATGGGAAAGCACATCAAAGTCACATATAATATGTGATATTTCACAGTTTTTTTTTCCATATGTGCAGATTTGATGATATAGCCAATACTGCCCATCTGGGCATCCCAACTCCTCTTGGGCTGAGGTCTGAGTTTGGCAGGTCTTCTTGAGATGTAGAATACCGCAGTGGCTGTTCCCAAGTCCACTTCTGATCAGCGTAAGCAGATCCCCACTTGAGTCTACCACAGCAGAAACAGCTCTGACTCACTGAAAGAGATGTGGCAACTCCCTCTCTCCTGAACTTGCAGTGCCTTCCTGGCACAAAGACTTGACAGCATAGCCATTCCTTTCTTCCCTGACAGGACAGCCTGTGTTACCCCCTTTCGGGACTGTTCAAGGCCCCCCCCCCCCTAGGGGGACCCCAGCCCCCAGTTTGCTCACCCTTGAACTACAGCACCTTTCAGAATGTGCACATCAGCTCTATAAATCCTAACCTAAGCATACTTTCAGTTTTCTCCACTTTTGAATTTCTTTTCTCTTTCTTTCACATATAATCATGCTTTCAGACCGTATTCATCTGCTTTCAGACCGTATTCATCTGCTGACTAACAGGAGGCTGAAGTCCAGTTCGAGCCACTCCAGCCCCAAGGCATACAGCTTCTGCCTCAGCCTGATGCTGCTCCTGCCCTGACACTACCAGTTGCCCTGCCCACTACTTAGGGGGATTGCTGCAGGAGAAAGAGAGAGAACATTGGCTTTCATATGTCGAATAGCAGGCGGGCATGAAGTCCACCTAGTGCCCCCCAGACATCCAGCTCTTTCCTCACCCCAATGAGGACCCAGCCCCAACATTGTCAGTGACTTCTCCCACTGAGATCAATAGGCAGCTGACTTATCTTCCGGCCCACCACAGAAGAGAAGTAAAGTCCTCTTCAAGCCTCAGCCCTATGCTACTCCTGGTGATTTTTCAGTAGCCCTGCTGCCTCCCACTGAGTTAATCAGGGGCCAACATATCTTCTGTATGTCATGGGTAGAAGAACACTACCGAAGGGGCGCACCAAATGAGGTTACCTCGTCGCAGCACTTTCAGGACTGACTAGGCGTAATAGGGGTCAGTCATTATCTTCTTATCTTCCTAACTTTAACTTTAGGCACCTTAAACTGAGTCCCCCTCTATTTTGGCTAGTTATTGTTGCCCCTGAGTTAAATGCCCAGTTCTGGGAAACGGCACAGATCATCTAACTTCATTCTTCTGACCTGGCACTGTTTTTGGTCCGAAGATAGTTGATTTAAGCTGCTCTCTAACGGGATGCAATAGAGTTAGTTCAGAGTGCCTCTGAGAAATTTGAAGTGCAGAATTTCAATATTTGATGAACAAAATACAGCCTTGTTTTTATGTTCCCTACTGCTGACCATGAAAACACTTACATGTCTGTGCTGCATGCTGTACACACCACATACTGTATGTGTGTTTGTGTGTGTGTATTTTCTTTGCTAAGTTCTGTTAAAGCTTTGGAAGGTACTGTGCACAGTGTGCTTGTGTAAGATCAAAACCATCCTCTTTCAGTGCTGAAGCAGTCTTGATGACCTAGAGAAACCCGTTTTCAGCAAAACAACTTAACATTTTGTAATATAAAACCATCCATTTTCATCTCTGCTCTGCAGGTCATGCTAAACCCTTTCTTTGAGTTTCACTATGTCTGATAATTCTAAATCCTGCCAGTTTTCTCAATTAAGGAAAAAATCCTATTCAGTGATGTATTATATTTCATGGTAATCACATTCAGCATACTTCAGTTTTGGTATCTTTTTTCTGCATTTTGGGGTCGATTAAAATAAGAACATGCAGGCGTCCATATGCGCACGGTTCCCAGAGCACGCACATGGACGCGACTATTTTATAACACGCATGTGTCAGTGCGCACGTTACAAAATTAGATATCCACGTGCACATGCACGCCCGATTTTAATAGTTCAGATTAAAGTTGGTGTTTCTCGTCATCCTCTCCATTTTTTGTGCCTATTGTCGTTTTCATCTTGATTTCCTTTCTTGCTGAATGACATTTTCATGCCAGTTGGAGTGTCCTTTAAAATTGATGTGCAAGACTGCAAACGTTGCCACCTTCTATCAAATAACAATCAAAATTGATGGAAGGAAGTTTCTTCCATGACCCCGCAGAGGAAGAAATGTTAGTGACTAAAAAAATAATTAACACCTTACATGTCCCAGTGCACGCAGCACAGCAAATAACGTGAATAGTAACTGAAAATCCTAGCACTTAACTGGAATAGAGGCAATGATCTAATTCCTAAAAGAGCAATAGCAAAAGAGAACGCTGTGGTTTAGTATCTGACAGCTGTTCTTTCCTGGCCCATCCACTATAACTGATCAATAGTCAGACCAATGCGATAAAGTTTAGTGTGCACTTTAGACATTTCGTATGCACTAAAAATAGCGCGTACTATGCATTAAAATCTTAACATGCATGTTCCAGATGGTCCCTATCACATTAATGTGTAATTGCTAAAATTAGCGCTTACCCGCATTTAAATGAAGGAGTGTCATATACAAATGAGGCTTTGCTAGGAAATAGTAAGGTTGCAGCCTCCTCCCACTATATCCTGTGGGCCCGGTAAAGAAAAAATTGAAACTTGTTTCAGACTAGGTGTTACATTTTTACGCCCACTGTGGCCCAAAATCGCCCTAAATGAACCGTCCCTTTCATTTTGAGCCAGTTCTAATGATCTCACGCCGGATTGACCATTCTCTTGACAGGCTGACTATGGCACCCGCAGCACTCTCGATCCTCCTTTCATCCACTGACGATTTTCTGCTGGTCAGACTTGGTTACAGATGCAGAAACTTTTGGATCTAAGGCAAATTTGTTTTTCATGAATTTGCTGCAGTTCAAAGCTCCAGAAACCAGAGAAAGGTGCACATACTTAACGCACTGTGAGCATTCTCACAGCTTGTGAGAGCTGGCAGCTAGAAAGTGCTGGCACCTGGCCAGTGAATTACTAAACTACTCACTGTGCAGGGATGGGATGGCTGGCAGAGCTCATCCTGCCAGCCACTGCCTGTCCATCCTGACATGTAGTAGCGTTATAGATGACAGGATAATTTTGAGCTTAATATTTATTATGCAAATACTTTTTTGCACTAGATATTATGGAGTAACCTGCTCAGACAGAACATTTATTTGTAACTCACTAACCAATAAAGTAAAGAATTATCTTACACAAGTCAGTGATCTTTCTCTGAGGGGCCAGTAGTTCGAGATCAGGAACGTCTCATTGGTGTCTGCTGGTTTGTCCTTCCTTCTGTTCTGCTTGTCCTCCTTCTACTTTGCCTTCTGTTTTTTGTGTGTTACTGATAGATATTGTGGGCACCCAAACTGCATGACCATATTTGGAATGGTGCTTTGTTAGTAGCTAGTTCTTTGCTCAGAAGATGTAGAAATAATAGATATCCATTGCAGTACACAAGAACATAAGAAATTGCCATACTGGCTGAGACCAAGAGTCCATCATGCCAGGCATCCTGTTTCCAACAGTGGCCACTCCAAGTCTGACTGATATCCTTGTGTTTGACAATAACTAAGATAGAAAGACAGCAGAAGGAGCTTGCCCTCTTCTGAATTTGTAAGAGGTTACACCCATGATGGAGGCATGAAAGGTCATGTTGACTCCTGTTAGTGGTACACTAGAAGCTAACTGGGTACCCAGGGATATCCCAATCCTTCTGCCAGTACTATGCTGGCAGTTTCAACTGAGGGACCTCTGTGTATTCATCTCCCATGTCTTCTACTAGAAGAAATCTTGAGATATAATCATACAGGATTGATAAACTCCTGGATTACCCCAATTGACCTACTAGTCCCACTTATAGGATTGCAGATGCTGGCCGGCCTACTGAGAAACTGACAAGGACTGGGGTGCCTTAGGTCCTCCCAGAGAGTAGAGTAGCATGAGGTTTGTAGTTGCTAGAGATTCCATGACTGGTTTGCTGGGAGACCAGCAGGAGGCTCAGGTGACTCTTGGCTTTTCGTTTTCTAACTGCCAGCTTAATAAAGCATCAAAAACATATGGTAAGTTTACCTCTTCAGCTAAGTCACTGTTGAGTTGATGTATACATTATATATATATATATATATATATATATATAGATAGATAGATAGATAGATCGATCATATCTTTTCATTGGTATCTCAAGGCAAGTGAGACTGTGCCTGAGAAGTGGGACTGTGTCTGTTTTTCACACAATATTCACAATATCATTTGATATTTTACCCCAAAACACGCCCCTATTAAAATTAGCTGCTTTGCATGTGATTTGCATGCACAGATTTTGCAAATCAAATTCAAAGCAGTTCATGCCTAGGTAATCCAATGCAAAGAAATTAACAGGACTTGGCCAAAATAACACAAGCTACATTAATTTCTGAAATGTTAGCTACAAAGCAAAACCTGTTGCTAACTGTTCCCCATAGCATCAAGGCTTTGATGCATGTCCCAATGCTCTGAGGCTGCTTTTAAAGGACTGTGTGGTATGAAATAGCCCCCTCCTAAAGTGAAAGAAGACTCCACTCGAGGGTCATGGAAGAACCCTGTCACCTGTTGAGATGGCCTAGAAGTTAGAAAATAAAAAGGCTCCAAGAGTCACATGGCAGCGACCTGCTACCATCCCAAACCCCTCCCCTTTGCTAAAATTTACCCCCAGTTAATCCTCCCTTTCCAAGCCCTGCTTTCCAAGGCATCTAACCCCTCAGCTCTTGCCTTCCATAGATTAAATCCGTGGTGACTAATGGGCCCACTCTAAATCTTTAAAAATACTCCATTGTTGTCCAGTGGCGGCTCGGGGTGCCTCCTAGGCCCTAGGCTAGTCGATGCCTTATTTCAAATGGCAGTGACCAGGGCAACTACCACCACAGTATTTTCTCATGGGAGGGGCCAAATATCATGGGAACACCCCTGTGAAATTTCACCCTTCCTGTGATAAAATATTTCTTAGTAAATAGATCCCTATACTTTTATTTGAGGCAATAATAGGTGAAGTGACTCGCACAGGATCACAAGAATTGTCAGTGGGATTTGAACGATGTCTTCTCTGGTTTGCAGCCTACTACTCTAACCACTAACCTTTTTTTCATTCATACATATTTTCATTGAGTTGATTGCATTTGGCATTTATTTGACTGGAAATGCTACTAAGGCATGAAAAGATTTGGTGAAGACACGAACGGTAACGGAATTCAAAAGGGAGTGGAATAAAAACAGAGGTTCTCTAGTAGCTAGAAGATGGAATGAAAACCAGAGTAATCTCTGATAACTTTTGGTGAAACATTTCTGCATAGGGGCAACCTGCATAGAGTACCAGTTACAACCAGCCATTTACTAAAGGTTGTTAATGCTTTAACATGAGTTAAGTCAGCATTAATGGTTATATGCTTGCATTATTATAACACAAAAATTGCTGCCCCAATACAGAGAATATTCTAATGTTGTGTCATTTGCAATGCATGTGTAGAAGCTAATAAATATTAAAACAAGATACAACAAATTGCATTAATCTATACATGTTATCTTAACCCAGGACTGATGCAAAAAGTTAACTACAACTCAGGAGGCGTAGTGAAGTAATTAAATTAGCCTTCTGCAGCTAATGTAAGACTCGGTGTGGACTGTGAATTGCCTGCTTCCCAAATGGAAGGTAGCAGCTCCTACTGGATAGTTATTCCCACTCCTATGACTAAAGTAAACAAGCATCCCTCATTGAGGTGATCCCTGTACCTTCCATCTTCATCCTTGAGTAAGCCAGTGGACCTTGTTGGGCCAATTCCCCCACTCTTCCAAGTCAGGTAACAGCTTCTTCAGGTGATAGGACATTACATGTGGGATAAGTTCACCCCAGCCATTTTCAACTTTTCTTTTGTTTTCCCAAGTTGCAACTGTCATAAACGGTTCTGTCAGCACATATTCATCAAATATTCAACACATATTGAAGAAAGATATTTGGAGTGCACAAGGGGGCAGAGAAATCAGTGTTTACTTTCCCCTCCACCCGTCACCCTGCTTTTCCCATGAGTAAAAGTGCACACATTTTGAGACAGCACACATACTTTTGCCTGCACTGATGGGGGGAGCAGTTTTCAAAAGCCTTCTGTAGGTGGATAAATACATGTTTGCCTGCATAAAAAGCTTTGAAAATTGTCCTGCTTCCTCTTCATCCAGTCAGACCAGTGCAGATGAATGGGTTATGCCTACTGACCAGCAGATGGAGACACAGATCAACAGGTTCACTGGTGTCAGCCCTTAAAAGCATCTATGCAGACCTCAGCCTGACAGTATTCTCTGTCTCCAGCAGATAGTAGGCGAGCATCCTGTGCTGTGGAGTACAGTCTGATTAGACTAGGTAAACAAGAAAAGTTTCTTTTGTGGTCTACCTGTTGGTCAGTGGGCATAACCCATTCATCTGCACTGGTCTGACTGGACTCAAGGAAAGGATATTAACAGGTAAGATTAAATTTCATCTTTTGTGCTTATATCATCAAACAAATTTGCTTGTGGGTCAGTGTCAGCAGTGCCATTTTGAATGTTGTCATTTCTGCAGATATGGAGAAATAGATTTTTTCCTGCTGCTTGAAGATTTCTAAATTGATCTTTGGAGGGAGGGGAGGGTTGGGGCTGGAGGACCTTCTGTTACTTCAGGAGTGAGTTCGGGAGGAAATAGGATTTATGCTTACTGGAGTGGGATAAGAGAGTGGGAGGGATATTCAGGCATGGAGAAGGCCTTTTTGTACTTAAAGAGAGTGGGGAGATTCAGTTCCAGAAGGGCCACTTTTTACTTCGTGATTGGGAGGGTATTTGGGTCTAGAAACCCTTTGGTGATTTTGGTGGAAGAGTTAACGCAGACTACTAAAGAAAATAACTGCCTTTAGGAGGTAGGGTTATGTGTCCCCTGTTAGGCTACTGATGTCTGTTCTATATGTAAAATGGAGAATTTTCCAATAAGGGGAGGTTAGGGGAGGTGTATCTCGATGTTGACTAAAAGGTATTGCCTTCTACCAAAGAAGATGGGTTTGAGGGTAGAATAAAAAGGGCTTCCCAAGAGAACAGGGAGGGATGAGTTATGGAAGTATGCTTGTGAGCTGAGATAAGGGTTTCTGAGACTGGGGAGTCTGCAGTCTTGGAAGCTAGCCCTTGAGGATTTCAGGAATAGAAAGTTGTAAGGAAAGTTTGTTGGAGGTGCTATAGAGAGATCTCTTCTAGTACTGCTGAATTCCATCCAAGAGGATAAGGACCAGAGATGTCTTCAGGGGCACCAGTTCTACCTTGGGAAGCCCATACTTGGAAAAGTGCGGAGAGAAAAAAGGTTGCCTGGCTAGTTCTTCAATGCGGTTTTCAGGAGGATGGAGACCTTGGTGGTGTGCTTGAGAGGGATCAGTACCAAGAGGATTTCTGGTGCAGTGATTGAGAATAAACTGTAATGCATATCTAGATTTTGTGATTGGACTGAGAAGCTTGATCTCAAATGCTCAACAGTGTGTTTTTTCACTTTCCCATTTGTTTTTCTTTCTGATTTTTTGGATTTTGAAATTTGAACGTTGCAATAAATTATTTTTCTTACTTTTGGAACAACACTCTTTTTATGGACTTTCTTGTTTTTAGTATATGAGTCTTCCCTGAAAGTATTTTTCCACTCCTACAGAATCCAAAGGTGAACCCTCTGTGAAAGGGAGATTACACTCAAGTTTTCAGTGTTAATTGGACTGCATTAACACTCAAAGATGCTAATGCTGTACAGTATATTCAGTGTTAATTCCTAATGAGGACATTATTATCATTTTGATCATAATGCTTACCTTTTCATGCAATTAGCGTTACTCTCTCAGATAATAGAAGGACTAGGGGGCACTCCATGAAGCTAGCACGTAGCTCATTTAAAACAAATTAAAGAAAATTCTTTTTCACTCGGGTAGATTTTCAAAGGGTTATGTACGTAGGTTATGCGCGTAACCCCCGAAAACATACCCCAAACCCTCCTGCGAGCGGCGAACCTATCTTGCATAGACTCGGCGGCGCTCGCAAGTCCCGGGGCTTTTCTGGGGGGGGCGTGTTGGGGGGGGGGGGGGGTGTCGCGGCGGCGCATCTCCGGGGGTGTTTTGGGGGCGGGGCCGTGGGCATGGTTATGGCCCAGGGGCGTTCCAGGGGCGTGGCCGCGGCCTCCGGACCGGAACATGGCGCGCCAGTTACGCCTGCCTCGAGCAGGCGTAATTTCTGGAATAAAGGTAGGGGGGGTTTAGATAGGGCTGGAGGGGTGGGTTAGGTAGGGAAAGGGAGGGGAAGGTGGGGGGAGGCAGAAGGAAAGTTCCCTCCGAGGCCGCTCTGATTTCGGAGCGGCCTTGGAGGGAACGGAGGCCGGCTGTGTGGCTCGGCGCGCGCAGGCTGCCAATTTTGCTCAGCCTTGCGCGCGCCGAGCCACACAGCCGGCCTCCGTTCCCTCCAAGGCCGCTCCGAAATCAGAGCGGCCTCGGAGGGAACTTTCCTTCTGCCTCCCCCCACCCTCCCCTCCCTTTCCCTACCTAACCCACCCCTCCAGCCCTATCTAAACCCCCCCCTACCTTTATTCCAGAAATTACGCCTGCTCGAGGCAGGCGTAACTGGCGCGCCATGTTCCGGTCCGGAGGCCGCGGCCACGCCCCTGGAACGCCCCTGGGCCATAACCATGCCCACGGCCCCGCCCCCAAAACACCCCCGGATGATGCGCCGCCGCGACACCCCCCCCCCAACACGCCCCCCCCAGAAAAGCCCCGGGACTTGCGAGCGCCGCCGAGTCTATGCAAGATAGGTTCGCCGCTCGCAGGGGGGTTTTTATAGATACACGCCGCTCGCCGCTCGCAGGGGGGTTTTTATAGATACACGCGTGGCTACGCGTGTATCTATAAAAATCCCACATACTCTTGTTTGCACCTGGTGCGCGAACAAAAGTACGCGTGTGCATAATTTTGAAAATCTACCCCTCAGTGCATAGTTAAGCTCTCAAATTCATTGCCAGAGGATGTGGTTACAGCAGTTAGTGTAGCTGGATTTAAAAAATCTTAGGATAAGTTCCTAGAGGAAAAATTCATAAACTGCTATTAATTATTAAACAATAGTAGCTTGAGATTTAGTTAATGTTTGGGTACTTGCCAGATACATATGACTTGGATTGTCCACAGTTGGAAACAGGATACTGTGCTTGATGGACCCTTGGTCTGACCCAGTATGGCAATTCTTATATTCTTAAACCAGCCATATTGTTAATGCACCCCCATTTAAAATGTGTTAATGACCACGGTGCATATACCCCTATATCAGTGGTTTAATGTAGCTTGGATGCAAACTAGCCAGTCTGGTTTTCAGGACAGCCAAAATGAATATGCATGTGATAGATTTGCATATATGAGATTACTAATCTGTGCAAATATGTTTCATGCACATTCATTGTATCCTTAACACCAGATCGGTAGGTGTGCCTCCAGAACAAGGCTGTAAACTACTGCCCTAGTATTTGATCATTATTGGCCTATTTGACTTTTTCCATAATCAGGAGAGTGTACTGTATAATATTTTGCCAATGCCCTGCCTCTTCTACCCCATCTCGATTAGGTATATACCACTGTTTCTTTTTCAGATTCTAAATAGGTGAATTGACTTTGTGGTATTTTGGAATATGACTTTTTGCCCAGTTAGAATCTGTCCTCAGCATTCTTACAGTTTTCAATTAAGTGATATAAAAAATGGCACTTTGAAAGCTCTCATTTCAAGTACTGAGTGAAATGGCAATTTTGGGAATAAGAAGGATGGAAAATGATTATGCTTGCCTGACAAAGTGGGACACTGGCTGAATTATTAAATGTGCATTTTTCATAAGATGATTATTGTTAGTGGGGAAAAAACCTATTGAACTATGAGAGACTGTTTTAGTCAAGTTTAGTATATTGGAAACTAAAAGAAATGGAACCATCTTGTAGGACAAAATGGCCTCTGCTGTTGCTAAACATACACTAATCTGTTTTGAGAGAAGCAGAAATAATTTCATTCTATCTGTTCTTTTTGTTGATAGAGGTTTGAGTTGCTCCTTAGCACAGCAGGCTTTCTCTAAAGAAATCCTGTTTGGAAAAGCATGATTTCTCTTTTCAACTGAGTTGCTTTTAGGTGCGTTTTCTAAACAGGTGAAAGGTATTTAGGGCCCGACAAAGAGATTTTCCCCATTTTGTGTTTATGGGGGAAAAGCTTAATACAGAGGGCCCTTAGTTTTAGAAAGAAAGCTGTGTCAGAATGGAGCAGGAGACCGAGTTGCATTACGAATTAAACTACAGAGACTGATGCCATGGGCCACACCCAACACCATTATTTTTCAGAAATTATTACAAAAAATAGTTTTACAATTTTGGTTGAGTAGTTCTCAGGCAATGATGATAGATAATTTGGTCCATCCAGTTTTTTCAGTTGTTTTCTCTCTGATGTTCTATCACTTTGGATTGTTGAACATGTAAATTCCTATACTTAACACTAACACCAGTTCACCCCCATCTCTTTTACATAACTTTGTAGGGATGTACATTTGTCTTAAATGATTGTTCATTTCAAACTGAAAGAGGCCATTGTCTTACCATTTCATTAAAGCTGAATCATCTCTGTTTTTGAAAAAAACAAAAATTTGCTGATTTTTTTTGTTTCGCCGAATAGTACCCACTGTTTGCAAATAGAGGGGTATATTTACTAAGTCACAGTATTTTCCCAGAGAGAAACAAATCACGGTCAACCTGGATGATGTAGTATGATAGGGAAGTCTGACAAATCACCTGAACCAGATGTTTACACCCTAGAGTTCTGAAAGAACTAAAAAATTGAAATTGCAGATCTATTTCTAGTAATGTGTAGGCTATCAATAAAATTGTCTATTGTACCTGAAAACTGGAAGATGGTCAATGTGACACCAATCTTTAAAAAGGAATCTATAGACCAGTGAGCTTGACTTCAATGCCAGGAAAAGTTGTAGAAACTATTCTAAAGAATAAAATCACAGAACATATAGAAAACACATATAGAACACAGCTAGGGAAGTCACCAAGGAGTTAATAAACATGCGGATAATGGTAATCTGGTAGATACAGTATATTTGGATTTTTAGAAGGTGTTTGAAAAACTCCCCCATGAGAGACTCCTGAGAAAATAAGTCATGGGATAGGAGGCAATGTCCTATTGTTGATTGCAAACTGGTTAGAAGATAGAAAACAGAGAGTATGAAAAAATGGTCAGCTTTCTCAGTAAAGAGGAATGAACAGTGGAGTGTCTCTAGGTTCTGCACTGGGACTGGGACGTCTTAAGATATGTATAAATGATCTGGAAAAGAGAATGAGTGAGGTGGTCAAGTTTGCAGATAAAATTATTTTGAGTAGTGAAATCTCAAGCGTATTGAGAGAAATTGCTGGAAGACCTTGCAAGGTTGAGAGATTGGGCATCCAAATGGCAGATGAAATTTAATGTGGACAAGTGCAATATGTTGCACATAGAGAAAAGTGACCATACTGTAGTTATACAATGTTAGATTCCATATTAAGAGTTAACACTAAGGAAAAGGGTCTGGGCATCTTAATGGACAATACTTTGAAATCCTTGGGACAGTGTGCAGCAGCAGTCGAGAAAGCAAACAATTATCAGGAAAGGAATGGAGAACAAAACAGAGAATGTTATAAGACCTCTGTATCGCTCTATGGTGAGACCACTCCTGGAGTACTGTGTGCAGTTGTGGGTACCACATCTCAAAATAAGATATAGCTAAAATGGAAAGGTATAGTGAAGGGCAACCAAAGTGATAAAGGGGGCTGGAATGGCTTTCCTATGAGGAAAGGCTAAAGAAGTAAGGGCTTTTCAGCTTGGAGGAGAAGTTTGATAGAAGTCTATAAAATTATGAATGTAATAGAATGAGTAAATGTGAATTGGTTATTTACACTTTCCAAAAAATATTAAAACTAGGGGACACTCCATGAAGTGAATAAACAGCACATTTAAAACATTGGAGAAAATTATTTCACTCAAAGCATAATTAAGCTCTGAAATTATTTGCTGAAGGATATGGTAAAGGCAGATAGCATAGCTGGGTTTTAAAACGTTTAACAAGTTCTTGGAGAATTCCGTAAACTACCAGATAGACTTTGGAAAAGCCATTATTTATGCTTGGACATTAGCAGCATGAGATCTATTTACTGTTGGGATCCTGCCAGTTACTTGTAACTTGGATTGACCATGTTGGAAACAAGATACTGGGCTTGATGGACCCTTGGTCTGATTCAATATAGCAATTCTTACTTACTGCAGTATTCCCAAAGCTGCAGGACCAAATGATTTGTCAGTTCCATGGTACTTTCAAAACCCCATGGTAATATACCACCGAGAGAAATGCCATAATTTAGCTGCCCATATCATGAACTGCCATTTTTAAAAGAGCCATTCGGTCCAAATAGTGCTTCTGCCAATCTGTAAAATCCCTGGGTGTCTCCCTTTACCACCCACCTCTCACTGCCCTGTGTTGAGGCCCTATTGAAAAAAAGTTTTCCTAGCGTGTAGCAGATGGACTCAGGACCAGTGGGTATAGTGTACTCCTGATAGCAGTTGGAGACGGATCAGATTTCAATCTGACGTCAGCCCCTAGTACATATACCCCTGCAGGAAGTGCAGCTCTTCAGTATTTTCTGTCTCCAGTTAGGGACTATCTGCACGCTTTCGCAACGTTAGAACCAATTCATCGAAGAAAACCCAAATTTGAAGAAAAACCTATCTCTGAAGACGAGCCCCACTCTCCTGCGGTGATACCCTTGGGTCCCTCCCCCAGTTGAGATTTCCCGAGGTGATTTCCGTGGTCCCTCGGATGTGAGCCTCGGTCCGGCGGCCGAATCGTGGCGAGGACCTAGCCCCCGATCCCGGGCGCGACTGAAAGGCAGCGGGTGCACCCTCGAGCATGGCGATGAAGGTATTTGCCCTCTCCCCCCACAGCCGGAGACCGCCCGGAACGAAACTGGGAAGCGCTGAAGACAAGGTAAGATAGAAATCTTCAGCGTCGACTCCGGTCTCCGAGGTTCAAGGAGTCGCACAGGTCGCCGGCCGGGACCAGTGCCACCGAGTTGATCCGCCCTAGCAGTGCCTGGCCCCGGTTAGATCCAAGGGTCTACCCACATGGAGACCCTCCAAGGTGGTCGCCATATTGCCCGTGTGGTCGCCGTCGCCATCTTGGCCCTATCCGTCGCTCCGCTCGTAGTCTCGGGCCGGGCGCACAAGTTTACTTAGGCGCACAAATTACATGTGCACATAAAGTTACACGCACATATTGTGCGCACAAGTTACATGCACAAGGGCCGCGCGCATAAGATATACATGCGCCGCACGCCTACCGGGCTAAGCGCATAACCACAACTTGGGCGCACAACTGCGCGCACAACCCACACGCACATCTTAGATGCGCCGGAGCGCATAAGGATTTATGCGCTGACAACCATGGCACCACCAGAAATGGAGATAAAGGCTCAAGGTCTCTGCCCAGCATGCCATATCAGAGCCACACAAAGCGAGGAAGCCAATGCTCTATGCACTCAGTGCGAGGAGGTCCTGGGAGATCCAGCCCAGGGCCAGTTCCACCCAGGGCCAAGTAATAGCTCCTCAGTGGGTACCCCGGACCTAGCAAATCCCAGCGGGACACCCCCGCAGACGGGGCCCCCAGAGATCCAACGCCCCTCAGCTTGGATCCAGCGTCTATCTCATGGGTGGAGTTCTTCAAAGGGCTACACACCTTTGTTCACATGCAAACGGAACCCCTGGCTGACCAGCCACATCCTCTGCCAGAGGACCTTTATGCCCCAGGCCCCTCAAGGCCTAGACAAAGGTTTCCACTGCTCAGGAGCCCCATCTATGGGGACTCGGACTGCTCTGAAGAGGAAGCAGAGCCCCTAGAAGAAGGGGAGCTCCCCCCGGGGACAAAGCCTCACCGAACCATGAGACGCTTCTTGACCAAGGACGAACTCCCTGACCTGGTCACCCACAGCCTGAAGGAGCTCGCTATCCCAGGCCCAGACGCTTTGGGGGGCTCAAGCCGAATCCCCTACTGGAGGGCCTCTGCCAGACCTCCCGCCATTTCCCACTGTTACAAGCCGTCCAGCAGCTAATTGACCTGGAATGGAGCGCTCCAGAGTCCACATTCAAAGGGGGACGAGCTATGGCAGCCATGTACCTCCTGGACCCGGCGACCAAAGACCTTCTCGCATGTCCAAGAGTTGATGCCATGGTCTGCGCGGTCTCGAAGCGCACTACTATCCAGTGGAGGGAGGAGCAACGCTTAAAGATGCACATGACCGGCATTTGGAATCCATCCTCAAACAGTCCTTTGACGTAGCCGCTATGTCCCTACAAATAGCAGCCTGCTGCACCGTGGTAACACGTGCCTGCCTATCACAGACCAGGAGCAACACCCCTGGGGAAGCCATGGAACCAGCAGTATCATTCCTTGTGGACACTGCCTCCGATCTGGTGTGCACAGTGGCCAGAGAACGTCATCTGCAGTGGCTGCCAGGAGGCAACTCTGGCTCCGAAGCTGGTCGGCCGACGCATCTTCCAAAACTCGCCTCACAAGGATGCCCTTCAAAGGATCCCTCCTGTTCGCAGCGAGCTAGAGAAACTGGCCAACAAATGGGGCGAGTCCCCATTGCCACGCCTATTGGAGGACAGGATGAAGAGAAACCAGCGACCCTTCCCCCGGTCCTCCAGGGTCAGACGTTCACAGCATTTCAATCCATACAGAAACAGCTATCAAGCGGCCCGCCCTACGGACAGGAACCAGTCCTTTCGGAACAAGCACAACAAGAGGGGAACCAGCTCGAGTACAGGCCCCAGCCGTACCCCACAATGAGATTCAGCTGACCCGTCCATGGGAAGAAGCCATAGGGGGCAGACTAGCCCTATTCTACCACAGATGAGTCAAGAGATTTCGGATAAGTGGGTCCTAGCCATCATTCGGGAGGGGAACTACCTGGATTTCCTGCGAACCCCTCCGGACAAGTTCGTGGAGTCCCCCTGCCACGACCTCACCAAGAGGGCGGCAGTGGAAGCTACACTGACCAGACTACTGGCCCTCGAGGCCATAACCCCAGTGCCTCCACAAGAAATAAATATCGGGCATTATTCCATATATTTTTATCGTCCCCAAGAAAGAGGGGACGTTCAGGCCCATCCTGGACCTCAAGTCGGTCAACTGCCACCTGAGGATTCTCCGCTTTCGCATGGAAACCCTACGCCCTGTAATAAGGGTGATACAACCGGGAGAGTTTCTCACATCCCTGGATCTTTCGGAGGCCTACTTACACATCCCAATTCATCAGGAACACCAACATTATCTACGCTTCAAAATCCTGGACCATCACTACCAGTTCCGGGCATTACCCTTCGAGTTAGCCACAGCACCCCGGACGTTCACCAAGATCATAGTGGTGGTGGCGGCAACACTGAGGAAGGAAGGAATCCTCATACATCCTTACCTAGACTATTGGCTGATCAGGGCGAAATCCCCAGAGGAAAGCCGCCAAGCAGCCAACAGAGTCAAAACTCTACTGGAGAGCCTAGGATGGGTGGTCAACACAAATAAAAGTTGTCTGCAGCCCTCACAGGCTCTAGAGTACTTAGGAGTCCGATTCGACACCAAAGAAGACAAGGTCAGCCTGACTCCCACAAGGAGATCAAAACTGTGGAACCGATTACGAGCCCTGTTGAGCGAACCCCGCCCCACAGCATGGGATTACCTACAAGTCCTCGGTCTGATGGCATCCACACTGGAAGTAGTACCATGGGCGCGAGCTCACATGAGACCCCTGCAGTGCTCTCTTCTATCATGATGGAATCCGGTGTCTCAGAACTACGCCGTATGTCTATCACTCCCGGGCAGAGTCCGGACCCAGCTACGGTGCTGGCTACTGGCCAGCCACCTGAGCCAGGGAATAAGACTATCCTCCCCAACCTGGACCCTGCTTACCACAGACGCCAGCCTACGAGGATGGGGAGCACACTGCGAGGAATTAACTGCCCAAGGGCAGTGGAATGCAGAAGAGTCTGGATGGAACATCAACCCCCTAGAAGCCCAGGCAGTCAGACTAGCTTGCCTACGATTTGCTCACAGACTCCGAGACAAAGCAGTCAGAGTAATGTCAGACAACGCCACAACAGTGGCCTACATCAACTGGCAGGGGGGAACCAGAAGCCAACAGGGGTCTCTGGAAATAGATCCCCTAATGACGTGGGCGGAAGTACATCTCCAGGAGATCTCGGCCATCCACATTGCCGGGAAAGGGAACATCATGGCGGACTACCTCAGCAGAGAAAGGCTGTCGCCCGCAGCGTTCCAAATGATAGTGAACTGATGGGGGACACCAGACATGGACCTTCTGGCAAACCGGTCCAACACCCAAGTACCCAGGTACTTCAGCTGCAGGCGGGAACCTCAGTCCCAGGGGATCGATGCCCTGGTACAGACCTGGCCACAGGGGACCCTATTATACGCCTTCCCACCGTGGCCCCCTAATGGGCGCAATCATTCACAAGATACAGCTACACAGGGGACTAGTTCTTCTGGTGGCCTCGGACTGGCCAAGAAGACCGTGGTACGCCAACATGAGAAGACTACAGTCAGGGAACCCCCTACCACTGCCTCCACACAGAGACGTGCTCCAACAAGGACCGATCCTCCACGAGGATTCATCTCAATTCTCTCTTACAGCCTGGCCATTGAGAGGGCTCGCCTGAGAATGAGCAGATACTCGGGGGCTGTAATCGACATCCTACGCCGAGCATGCAAGTTCTCCACATCTCTAACGTACATAAGGATTTGGAGAGTTTTTGAAGCTTGGTGCGAAGACCACGACATCAAGCCACGCTCAACTAAAGTTCCCGTGATCCTGGAATTCTTACAGAACGGGCTACAGAAGGGGCTGTCCCTCAACTCTATCAAGGTACAGGTGGCCGCATTGTCATGCTACAGCTCCAAGAGCGGGGGCGACAGCATAGCTTCTCACCCGGACGCCTGGACGAGGCTCATTTCCTGAAAGGAATCAAACACATCCGCCCACCACTAAAGTGGCCAGTACCTCTGTGGAATCTCAACCTGGTCCTGGATTTCCTAGCAGGAACCTCCATCAGACCCCTCCGAGATCTGTCCCTTCATCTGTTAACTTTAAAAACAGCTTTTCTGCTGGCAGTTTGCTCAGCCCGCCGCATTTCAGAACTACAAGCACTTTCCTGCCGTGAGCCGTTCCTCAGGCTCACCCCGGGATCCATCCAGCTACCCACGGTCCCTTCGTTTCTTCCCAAAGTGATATCACACTTCCATATTAACCAAACCATCTCCAGATGACTTGAAGAATTCGGAAGAAGCTCGTAGTCTACGCCATCTCAATATAGGCAGACTCCTGTCCAGATACCTGGGAATGTCGGAACCCGTACGAAAAATGGACCACCTTTTCGTACTTCACAGCGGAAGAGACAAGGGGGGTGGCCTCGCGGGCAACCATAGCTCGCTGGATCAAGGAAGTCATCAAGGCGGCCTACGTAGAAGCAGGAAAGCCTCCACCTCTACAGGTCAAGGCCCATTCTACCAGAGCCCAGGCAGCATCCTGGGCAGAAACCAGAATGATGTCACTCGCCGAGATCTGCAGGGCGGCAACATGGTCCTCCATCCATACCTTCTCCAGATTCTACCGTCTGGATGTTCAGTCTCGGGAGGACACGGCATTTGCAAGGGCATTATTAAGTGGGTCACAGGCAGCTGGGTCACGGGCAGCCTCCCTCCCGGTTCGGGAGTAGCTTTTATACATCCCATTGGTCCTGAGTCCATCTGCTACACGCTAGGAAATGGAGAAATTACTTACCTGATAATTTCGTTTTCCTTAGTGTAGACAGATAGACTCAGCATCCCACCCTTGGCTGCCGTTATGCATGGAATTTCGAATGATTCAAGGGTAAGCCATGTTTGCATTCACCTAGGGCACCCATCCTACCGGGTGTCGACGCTTTCCGGTTGAGTACACTGGCGGTCTCCAGCTATAGTCATTCCAACCAATTCAAGTTAATCAAGTTATAAAGTTTAACCAAGTTATGAAGTTAATCAAGTTAATCAAATTAGTCAGTCACACATATATCCACAAGGCTTTTCGAGGAGAATACTGAAGAGCTGCACTTCCTGCAGGGATATATGTACTAGGGGCTGACGTCAGATTGAAATCTGATCCGTCTCCAATTGCTATCAGGAGTACACTATACCCATTGGTCCTGAGTCCATCTGTCTACACTAAGGAAAACAAAATTATCAGGTAAGTAATTTCTCTATTCAAATCATGGAAACTGCTCACAGGTTCTGCCTCTCCTCCATTTTGCAAAAAAGAACCCTGGACCTTGGCTCCCTTTTCCTTGACCCCACCTCCTAATGAAGTATCTCAAGATCCCTTGTACTTTTTGGGGGCCTGGAGCACCCTAGGATTCTGGGCTCAGCACTGGCTGGCTGCAAAGGAACTTTTTGACTAGGCCTTTTTGCCTATGCAGCCAGCCAGCACCATTTTGAACATGGTGGCACCAGGCCTGGAATCCTAGGGGTGCTCCCAGTCCCCCTAGAGCACCAGGGAATCAGGGATCTTAAAATACTTTATGGAGGGGTTGAGGTGATACACAGGGAAAGGGTTTCAAATGTCTGGGCAGGGTTGCAAAATGGGGGAGATGGAAGGGCCTTGCATGGGGTCCGTGACTTGAATTTATTTTTTCACTTAGCCTCAAGGGGCAATGGGGGTGTGGGACAGGGGTCTCTTGAGAACCCTGGGACCTTTACAGAGATTGAAGGGACACTGTTTGGCCGAGGCCCCTTTAAAAGATTGCTTCGGGAGTATTGGAATGGGTGTTAGTGTCCCGATGCTTCCAGGGAAAATTAGCTACAACTCTAGAGTTGTAGCAATCTTTAGATCAAATAATGTAGCATGCAGATTTTGAGGCAAGCCACATTATTGTATTTACCAATTGACGACTCAATTGAAAAAACATTAAACCTTGCAAATATCTATCTGGACATAATAAAACAACTACTAAACCAAATGGAACTAGTCATTAATATCGATAAAACTGAATTCATACACTTGGAACAGAAAAACATTGATATCATTAAAACTCCAATTATACTGAAGAACAATCAAAAATTAGAATTAGTAGAAAAGGTAAGAAACCTAGGTGTAATAGTCGACACGGAACTTAATCTCAAACAACACATATCACTTAAAGTAAGAGAAGGCTACGTAAACTAATGGTCCTAAGAAAACTAAAACCTTTATTAACGCTGTCAAACTTCCGAACTGTTTTACAGGCTCCGATATTTGCAAGCACTGACCACTGTAATGCCCTGTTCTTAGGTCTGCCATACACCACCATAAGACCACTTCAATTATTACAAAACTCTGCTGCATGGATTCTTACAGGAAAAAATAAAAGAGATCATATTTCTGGAACACTAGCAGAATTACATTGGCTACCCATTGAACAAAGAGTACAATACAAAGCACTCTGTACAGTACATAAACTAATTCACAATGAAAAAGCGGAGTGGTTCAACACAGCACTGCATGCACACTGTTCCACAAAGAAATCTCAGATCAGCCAACAAAGCCCTCCTAACCGTCCCCTCTGTAAAAACAGCAAGACTTACACAAGTGTGGGATAGAGAGCACTGTCCCTGGCAAGTCCTTCTCTATGGAATAGCATGTCCCCGGAAATAAGGGTACAGAACAATTACAAACTTTTCAAAGCAAGTTTAAAAACCTGGCTTTTTAAACAAGCTTTCTACAAAACAAACGGAGAATAAGTTGAGAAATAAAACTGGCAGTAATACTCCAAACAACCAGCACTCAATTTTAATGTTAATTAATAGTATACAGCACACTTTTGAAAAGGACAAGATTTGTGACCCTCAATCAAGTAGTCTTTATTTTGAATTTTATTGTAACCGAAACCTTTGGCACCATTATACTCTTATATCCCAGTTCTTTATTGAACATAACCATTTGTGCTTTTATGTAAACCGTTGTGATGGTATCTAACTTAATGACGGTATAGAAAAGATTTTAAATAAATAAAATAAACATGTTTTTGCTTAGTATATATTAATTAGTATGCATTTGCATGTTAATCAGCTCATTGCCATTCTCGTGTTTCACCTGGTTTTTTGGGAAGGAGATAACGAATGGTATTTGAAATATTGTTCATTATTTCAACATTAAAGCTTTTACTTGCATGTTAATGCCTTAACATGGTTTAGTAAATGACCCCCATGTGCATTATATGTTGAAACAAAAAATCCTCCCAAATTGAAAAAAAACAGTACCACCTGCCAGAAACTAAATTTGGCCCAAAAAATGGAAAAAACTGTCCAAAAATGAGGGAAACGAACTGAACAGAAATATTTGGCCTGCACATCCTTATAGCCTTCAAACTTGCTCTTTCTTTTCTTGCCCCAAACCTCGTTCTTATGACTGACCCAACAATGTATAAATTCTGTTTAAGTGCTGACGATTCCAGGCCTTGTATCTTCTTGTTGTTCTTACACTCATCCTCAATCCATATTCAGTTTGCTGTCATGTCCTACTACTATGTTTTGTAATAATCCACACAGCCACCCAAACCAGCGTGACTGTGGGTGTGAAACATCTGGTAATCTCAGGCTTGCTGATATTAGGGTTATAACCGTGGTTGCTTCAGCCTTCTTGGAAACTTGATTCAACCATACGCTTAGGGGCAGATTTTCAAAGGCTACACACGTAACCTGAGGTAATCTGCCCCTGCGTGCGCCAAGCCTATTTGCATAGGCTCGGCGGTGTGCGCAAGCCCCGGGACGTGGTATGTCCCGGGCTTGCTAAAATTGGGCGGTCCAGGGGCGTGTCTGGGGCGGTCTGCGGTCCGGGGCGGCCGGGGGCGTGGCCGAGTGCCCCAACACAGCGGCCTGTGTCGGGACCTGGCCAGCCAGCAACGCGCAAGTTACGCCTGCCAGAGGCCTGGCCTGGCCTTAGGACGCGCGCATGTTATACACTTCCTGGAATACTCAGTTTTTCCTACAGTACAATCTCTCTAAAATGACTAGATTCCAGCCTTATCTGTATCCCTTTTCATACTCCCAGCTCTCATCTAGGTTCACAGCTATTCAGTTTCTCCTTGTGAAAGTGTTATTTGGTTACCCTATTTCCTTTCTTCCCCCATTTCATCTGATTGGTCAGTTCAGTTATTGTCACTTGGAGGGATAATTTCAGTTCAGATTGAACCTCAGGACCACTCAGGATCTTTAAAGGATGGTTGACGGCCAGCCAGTGCTCCTACCATGTGACAGGGGCCGGCCAATGGCACGGATACCCCTGTCACATGGTAAGGGCAAAGGGCCAATCGGCGCCATCTTTATGATTGGCAGCCGACGGCCCGAGAACGGGCGATCGCTCCCGGGATCACCACTAGACCACCAGGTAATTTAAAAATGTTTTGGGGGGATCGGGAGGGTGGGAGAAGCTAAGGGGTCATCTTTAAAGGGTCGGGTGGGTTTTTTTTTAATCGGGCCATCGGCGCCATTTTTGAGTGGCAGCCAAAATGGCGCTAATGGCCCGAGAACGGGAGATCGGTCCCCGCGCCCCCACTGGACCACCAGGTACTCGTAAAACGTTTTGGGGGGTTCGGGGGGGGGGGGGGTAGGGTGGGGAAGGTAGGGATTATTTTATAGGGTCGGGGTGGGTTTAGGGGTTGTTTGGTGTGTGCCGGTTTTCCCTGCCTTCCCCCCCCCAATAACTCCCGTTAGTGGACACTAACGGGAGTACGATTTTTCACGACAAATCGTGAAAATTTCTATTGTATCGCGCACTGTACCGATTTTTGACGATTTAAAAAATATCGGACGATTTTTTTTAAATCGTCAAAAACGATTCACATCCCTATTGTGAGTAGTAGCAGGATATGCAGAGTTCAGGAATACAACCTCGTTGGTAATGTATTCACGCAGCGGTCTCTCAGTGAGGAGCACAGGAGCTGGGGTAGGCAGGGCCTTGAGGAGCGAGTATCTGGTTCCAGGGAATAGCTCTGAGAGATAGAGGTGGTAACTCACAGATGTTATAGGCAGCGGTGTCTTCCTGGCAGAAGTGGAGTCCAAGTAGCAAGTCCAGGAACATGGGCCCTCAAGGAGCGAGTACTGCGACCTGAAAGATAAGAAAGAGAGAGAGGCCCCCGAGGAGCGGGTTCCCCAAATAGAGTAGGTCCAAAGGAGGCAGAATTGCAAGGTACGGAGAGCAAATCCCATCCGTTATGAAACTTTGCTAACTCGATTAGATAGCAATCACGTAGGCGTTTTGTATCCTGGATGCGTGACGTCCACAGGGGGACGCCCCTGAGGTTCGCGCCACTAAAGGTATTTGAAGCAGGGCCACGCAGCACGTGCGCCATAAGGCAGCTGAACAGCATGGCGGGGAGGCAGCGCCCAAGCTGGTCCAGGACGCCGGAGAGGACAGCAGGCAGACGCCGTGGCAGCCAAACGTCCCTCAACTGCAGGAGTCGCCAGAGAGGTAAGGAGGGTGGAGTGTGGAGACGTCGGGCAGCAATGATTGGCAAGCCAGCAGGAAATAAAGTACTTCTGCTGCTGCTAGGTGAATGGTGCAATGCCCATGAGGGATGTGGAGAATGGGGGGAACAGTGCAGTGGCCACCAGGGATTGATAAGGGGGATTTGGTGCAGGACTGGGAGGGTTGGGTAGTTGGAGAAAGTGGATTTGGGTTGATCTTGGAACCATCTAGGCGGTTTGAAGAGCTCTGTTATTAGAGATAATGGATAACAGTCCTTAGTGATGGCATTCAGGCCGCAGTAGTCTATGCACGGCCTGAGTGATTCATCTTTCACAGTAAAGAAAAACTCATCCCCTGCCGGATAAGAAGAAGGGTGGATAAATCCCCATTCTAGATTCTCCTGAATGTAGGCAGGCATGGTCCGAGTTTCTGGGAAAGACAGGGGTAAACCCATCCACGTGTGAGTGTGGCCCCTGAGTTGAGTTCAGTGCCGCAGTCGTAAGTGTGATAAGGAAGTAAAATTTCAGCACTCTTTTCGAGAAGACATCCTTGTAATTCTCTTATTGAGGAAAAAGTCCAGGGAGTAAGGATGCCACAGTCAGTGGACAGAGAGGGTTTACCAGCACTAGGTAGGAATGTGTATACCTGTGGCTCCATCGGGCAAGTTGTAAGGCAGAGCAGTTGAAGTGTGGCTGATACTGCTAGAGCCTTGGCAGACCTAGAATGATAGGATGGATGCTCTGAAGAGAAGGCTGAGGAAGTCAACTGGTCTGTGGTAATCTGGAGTTGGTCAGCTACTTCCTTTAAGATGAAAGTTCCTCTGGAGCTGGAATCTACAAAAGCCTGGGTGGAAAAATGAGTGTCCAATTCCATTATGACTGGTAGAAGTAGTTGGGGAGCTGGAACGGTAAGACCTAGGGTCATCTCCCCAAAAGATCCTAGGCATTGAGGTTTCCCGACCTCTGTGCACATTGAGCTAAGAGATGGCCTCGGACAGCGCAGTACAGACAGAGGCCTGCTATCTGCAACAAAGCCTCTCTTCTGGAGCCAAGCGACAGCGTCCCAACTGAATTAGTGTTATGGCTGGACTCCCCAAGGAGGAAGGAGTTAGCAATCTGTGATTATATACTCCTCAAGAGGGGAGGAGCCAGCACTCTGTTATGGACTGGACTGCAGAGTTAGCAATCTGTTGTAGATCTACTCCTCCAGAAGGGAAGAGTTAGCACTCTGTTATCGAACTCCTGTAGAAGGAGAAGTTAGCAGTCTGATATGGATCCCCTCCTGGAGAGAGAGGAATTGACAATCTGTATCAATCCCTGCTGTTATGGATAGCAATCTGTTATAAGTCCGCCAGGGAGCTAGTAATCTGTAATGGAACACCCCGTCGAGGGAAGAGTTAACAATTGTAATACTCCGTAGGCAGAGTTAGTGATCTGTGGTGGGTTGGCTTCCCACAGAGTGGCAGTCGTATAATACCGCTCTAGTAGTGTACTGAATAAACACTTGAGGAAATTGGTGAATCCCTGGGCCGATGGCAGATGACAGCGCCCCCAAGAGGATATCCCGAGAGGGACCACCGGCTAGGCTAGAGTATGGAGACAAAACACAGATAGTTCTTTATTTAGACAGGAAGTAGAATCACCAGAGGTGGCAGTAGTGAGCTGATGTGCCCGGCAGGGCTGAAGTCCTTCAGATACTGGAATAGTGGTCTCTGGGTTGCTGAGCTGTAGAGAGAGACTATAGGTAGTGAGTAGACAGGGTATGCAGGATACATAACCAGTAGTAGATGACACACTCACAATAG
Source organism: Rhinatrema bivittatum (assembly GCF_901001135.1). Lineage (NCBI taxonomy): Eukaryota > Metazoa > Chordata > Amphibia > Gymnophiona > Rhinatrematidae > Rhinatrema > Rhinatrema bivittatum. The sequence continues at coordinate 708,620,392 of NC_042615.1, read as the reverse complement.
TAGAGATCTGTAATGGCTACTCTGCAACAGAGTCTTCAGTATATTCAGGAACAGGAGCCGTAGGCGGGTGCAGGTTCTTATAAGCAGCCTGAAATGAGAACTCACAATATCTGTGTAGGATATGACTTATGGAATAGAAGAAAGTCTTTGGAGGGTTTGAGGAACATGGGCCCTCGTGGAGCGAGTACCGGTTCCTATCTGTAATCCACAATAATGACTCACGATCTCCGTACCTGTGATAACGTCTTAGACTGAAGGGAGTCTTGGAGATTAGGAACATAGGCCCTCGTGGAGCGAGTACTGGTTCCTATCTGTAATAGAACTCACTGTATTCACGTCTGCGATTGCTTCTAGGTAGTCAGGAGTCTTCTGAGTATTTGGGAACGTAGGCCCTCGAGGAGCGAGTACCGGATCCCGTCTTGGTAATCTGAAATCAAGAAGAGAGAGAGCGGGGCCCCCGAGGAGCAGGTACCCCTCGTAAGGTGGTGGAGGCAGAGCAGCGGAGAAAGAATTCTCCTTGCTAACTCGATTTGTAGTTGCAAGCAAAGACCTTTTAAAGTGGAAGCCGATGACGTCACTACGGGGGGACGCCCCCGAGGTTCGCGCCCTTGCCGGTACAAACTCTGGAGCGCGTGCGCCTTTACGTCATCAGGAACATGGCGGATCCGCAGCGTCAGGCCAGCCCAGGGATACCAGGAAGTACGGCGAGGAGAAGCTGCGGCAGCATCTGTCCGTCAGACCCGAAGGGAGTTGCCTCTAAGGTAGAGAGGGTGGAGCGAGGGTGAAAAGTAGGCACAAACACAACAATTAGCTCTTCTGGCAGTGCAGAGGTTGAGAGTGTGGCAGCTGGGGGTAAAAGCAGATGTTGTAACTAAGGTGCCATCGAGATATTCCTATGTGCAGGATGGATTTTCAAGCCCTTTGCTGGTTAGGAGATGAGGCGCCTAGTGAGATGGGAAGATCCCAGGCAGCGAACTCGTCTTTAATCCTCCCAGACAGGCCTTCCAAGAATATGGTGACTAGACTAGTTCAGCTCAGATGCCAATGTCCAGAATTCCACCGCATATTCAGCTAGCATTTGAGAGCCTTGGTGGAGGTGGAGCAGATCAGAGGCCAATGCTGCTGCCTGACCTGGCTCCTCAAAGACAGTGCAGAATTGCTCCATGAATTGTTGTAGGTTGAGCAAGAGGGGGTCCCCTCGCTCCCAGATTGGAGACTCCCATACCAGTGCTGTACCATCAAGCAAGGAGAGGATATATGTGGTTTTAACCTAATCATCTGGGAATAGCGATGTCTATAATTGGAAGTACATTCTGCATTGTTTCAGGAATCCCCGACACCGCTTGGGGAACTCAGCATAGCGGGAGGGAGCTGGCAGCTGAGGAACTGGGCGACTGGATGTGGCAAGAGGCATCTGGGCTGGTGCGGGCGAAAGTGGCACCAGTAGAGTGACATCACATCCTGCATGAATATATAAGGAAGTTCCTTACAACCAGCCAGCACCTCAGCAACAGGTCCTCCTGCTCTGCAGTGCGTTTTATTACTCCATTGTTCCTCATCCTGCATGTGCCCCAGGGGAAAATGTGCTTCTGTTTTAGGAGCAGCTGGAGTCTTCTGTGTACCATCAAGTGACTCTCCAGATCAACATTTAGGTCGACATTTCCCTTTAAACCTGATGAATCAAGATCTGGGTATTAATAAATTTCCAACACCTAGTGGATATGCTCTTGAGACTGCAAGGGTTTTGGTCCAGAGGCCATTAGTTTACCTCCAGGTCTTGGTGGAGCTGATGCAGGAGGGGCTTGTGTCTGAACCTGCAGGTGTGACTTTTAAATACATATGGAAGGTGGTCATGCGCACTGAATCCTCCCCAGCTATCACTGTTACCTGGTTCTTTTCTTTTACTGCTGGAGCTTTCACCAAGCTGTCTGATTTAGGTAATAGGTTAGGGAAGATAGAGAATCAGTATGCTGTTTTATCATCTTCTGAATCTACACTGCAATCAATAATGGCTGTTGGTATTAAGAATAAATTGATGTTGTATCATAAATGTGAATCTTTAGAAAACATGATGAGGACTAGGATTCTCTGCTTGTTAAACTTTCCTAAAACAAGGTGGCTATTACCTATTGAACTACTTAAAAAGTACTTTGTTGAAATATAATGATTTTCTTCTCAAAAAGATTTCAGTCTCTCTAAATGTTATTTGCTTGATAAAACATTGCTATCAATGTAGATGAAGGTTCAATGGTTGTGCTTACCCTTGTTGAGAGTTCTGATCTCTTATTGTTTTTGCAAGATTCACATAATGTAATTTCTACCAGAGCTACTTTGTTGGTTACATTTTCTTCTGAATCAGACGGGAATGATGCTCATATAGGACCGGATTTTCAAAAGGTTACGCGCCTAAATGGTCCTGTGCGTGCCGGGCCTATTTTCAAAAGGCCTGGCGGCGCGGGTAAAGCCCCGGGGTGCGTGTAAGTCCCGGGGCTTGCAAAAAGGGGTGTGGGCGGTCCAGGGTCAAGCTCCCGGCACATTGGCCATATTTGCTGCTGTGCTGGGGATCACGTGCTGGCAGTTGGCTGGCGCACGCAACTCGCGCCTGCCCAGAGGCGGGCGCAAAAGGTAAAATACATTTTTTGAGGGGGGTTAGAGAAGGGCTAGGGTGGGAAAGGTTAGGGGAAGGGGTGAGAAGGTCAGTTTAGGGGGGGAGGGAACGGGGGAAGGCAGCGCGGCTCTGCGCGCGCAAGGTGCACAATTGTGCACCCCCTTGTGCGCGCCGACCCCAGATTTTATAACTTGCGCGCGAAAGTTATAAAATTGGGTGTACATGTGCGCGCGCCGGGTAGTGCGCGCACATGTACGCCATGCGCGCATGTTATAAAATCTACCCCACGGTATCTCAGATACAAGAATGAACATCTTCCCTGATGTTGCCAAAGAAGCTCAAATGAGAAGGAAGCTTTTTTTTTTACAGGTGAAACAAACGTGTAGTTGATTTGGGTGTGTCCCTTTTTCCTGAAGTTTCCATGTACATGTATCTTCATCCATCAAGGGAACAAGTTCATTTTTGTTGATCCTGCTTATTTAGAGACTTTAATTTCTAATAAAGATGGGTGACAGTGCCAGGAATTGGTAGGTATATTGAAACAGTATTGAAATAGCTTTACTGGCACTTGATTGTCTTCTTTTTTTTTTCTTTTTATAAGATTTTCCTGTGGAGTTCCCCCTCCCCCTTTTATGGTGATTCATAAGATGGAATATTGTGCTTTAAGTTTTTCCTGTATTGATTATGCTTTTGTATCACTTTTTCTTTTTTAACCTCAATCTTTGCATTGGATTAAATGTACCCAGCATGGTCCAAACTGTTTCAAGAAAGGATTTTTATCCTTCAGGAAGGCCACCCTGATTGATATCCTACCTTACAATCATGATTGAATTGCTTCTGCTCTCGAAGTAAAGTTTTAAAATGATGCCCACATCAGAATATAGTGTATGCATTTTTTAAATTTTAATCCCAAAGGTTATTTTCTTCCACACATTGTTGGGCAGTACAGTATAGTTATATTTCAGTTGTATAGCTGTTACTTCAGTTTATTTAAACCCCATAAAAACGGTGTGTTTTTTGGTTCAGTTTCTAATTATCAGAAGTTCAAGTTTAATACTAAGACAAGATTAAATCTTCATACTTGTGTAAAAAAAATCACTGTTATCGGCGTTCCTTACAGATTCTCATTTTTCTTAAAGGTAATTAGCACTTTTCTAGTTCAACCATCCGCAGCATTTCTGTAGTTCAATGAATTTTACCTGTGACCCTTATTATGTCTTTCAAATGTTGAGAAATGTTTCAAGTGGATTGTTTCTTGAGCACAATGGTCGTTTCCATTTCTCATTATTTGTGAGGAGATTATTTTCTGTTCTCCTGTGTATAAAGTAAGGCAGGTTAAGAATTTGTTTTTTTCAGACAGAAATCTGTGTCAGAGCTCCATCTATTGGGCACATGTGACCTTCTCACAGTTGCCAATTATACAGTGACAATTATACTTTGTGTTTAGTTACCACATGCCCAATATATGTGCATGTATTTTCTGTGGCATTATTCAGTGAGTCAGAGACATTGTAAAGAACTTTCTATTCATTTCATTCAACGTAGTCCATTTGCTAATTTTTCAGTTTATTTCCTTAAAATAAGTAAATGAAAACCTGTAAAAAGATTATCAGCCCAATCTTCAAAAAAAAACAAACCAAATCTGAACACCTAATTTAGGCATCTAAGGGGGTCATTTTCCAAAGTGATCGCGTGCGATCACTAAATGGAGACGGTGTCAAGACTGGAAAAGGAGGAGTCGGGGCGGCACCGGGGAGGATGCTATGAAGACATCATGGACAGCGTAAAGGTAAGAACCCTTTTCACTGCCAATTTCGCGCCCAATAGCACCACCTTTTATGATGGTGGTGCTATTGGGTGCGAAAGCCGGCAGCGATCGCACCACAGAGGTGTGATCGCTGCCGCTTTCACAGGTCCCGCCCCCGTACTGTGCGATTCAAAGAGCCCAGCGGTATTAGTGAATCTAGGCCTAAGTTAGGCACCTATTTTCAGCCAAACTTAAGAGCCAGGGACAGTAACTTTCAAAACAGCGTGCAGGCGCACATGTGCACACATTCGTCAGCCCACATTCAGGGATGGGGCCATTTATAACATGCCCACGTATATGCATGCATGTTATAAAATAGCCTGACCGCGTGCACATTTTAAGTAAGTGTGTGCAGTTCATGCTTCTACCACATAAGTGAGGGGATTTTAATAGAGACGCATGCCGACATCATTGCCACTAAAACCAGTTCAGTGCCACTAAAACACTTCCAAACCCTCCCTTTTTAATAGCCTCCCTTCCCCCCTGTTAGCCCAGTCCTCTAAAACTGATTTGCCTAGATTTTTTTGTTTTATCACTTACATATCATCCAAAGTAGAAGTAAAGTTAAGTGGCAGGGGGCACCACTGTGTGCGAACGCATGTAAGTATTTATGCACAAAATTCAGTTTAAAATCCCAGATTGCCCATGCTCCACCCAGACCACGCCCACACTCCTCCTATTTTTCAAAACATTTAATTTGTGCAGGCTGTGGCATTTATGCACGTATCCATGCGGCTTGCAAAATCTGCTCAGCGCACGTCAGTCCCTGATTGATGTGCGTGTTGGGCTTTTAAAATTCACCTTTAAGTTTTCAGCAGAAAGTTCACATAAACTTAGGACCCTAAAACTTTGAACCCATAAATTTAGGTCCCTGTTATTTGCCTAGTTTTAGGCTCCTACGATACGTGCCTAATTCTGAAATTAAGTGCTAAGCTCCTAACTTTGTTTCCCCACTCTTAACTCCGCCCCCAAAGACACATGGAGGTCCATATTCAAAAGCCATTTGGATGGATAACTCAAAAGTTATCCATCTAAATAGAAAAATAGGCATCTTCAGCCACTTAGCTGGCTAAATTATAGCTGGATAAGTAGAATAAAGTCCAAACTATAAATGCAGAATGGTATTGCTTTGACTTCTTTAATGAAAGTGTGCTGAACGATGCATTTATTGTGTCCTGCAAAATAATATTGAGGTCCATTTCAGCACCATGTTTGGCTAAGTTTGGCTGACTTTAACATAGACTGGTATATTCAGCGGCACACCCGTGCCACTGAATATACCTGCAAAGTTAGCTGGAAAAGTTTATCCAACTAATTTTGCTAGCTGGCCGACCTCAGTGTAACCTATTTAGTGAATGCAGAACAGTCTGATAAATGAATGTATATTCTGATTATAAATTACACTATGGGGCCATTGCATTAAAGGTTTTCTTTCATTTGGTGCTTATGGGGGAATGCTTGCTGCCTAGACCCCATATATTTAAAGCCACAGTGAAATATTATCTAAGAATGGTACAATTTTGGTTAAAAATGACAAATATTATAAAGTTCTTTGGTTTGGATTTCTTTTTTGTTCTTCTTCAAGTGAGTTTAGGTTTTAGCTGTAATACTTTTGTTTGGTGTTCAAAGCCTGAAAGATGTAGCTTCTGTATTATTCATTATTACTAGACCTGGGGGAATTCTGCGATACTGTGGAGCGCAGAATTCCCCCCCTGCGCAGAAAATGGCAGAGGAGACCCCGGCATGCCACGAACGGAGCATGCGAAGATGAAGGCCCCGGTGCGCTTTTTGCAGCAAAGATGCCTTAGGAAGTAAATGTACCCAGTTCATCTGATGAAAATTTCAGAAACAGTGGAGATGGTGCTCTAGAGTCTGATTTAGTCATTCTATCTGCCTGTCGGATTGTGGGTGATATGCTGACAGCAGATGGAGTTGGACATCTAGGAGTATATTTATCTCTTGCCAGAAACGTGCAACAAATTGGAAGCCTGGGTCAGAGCTAAAATGTGGTGGCAGACCATGGAAATGCACTATTTCTCAAACTAGCAGATCTACTGATTCGTGGGAAGAGGGAAGACCCATAGTGGCCATCTTGATAAATTAATCCATCACCACCAGGATCATGGGCTCCCTTGTGAAGGTGGTAAATTGGTAATGAAGTCCATTTATACTCATTCCCATAAACTTGTACTGGTAAAGGCAAGAGTAATCTGTGAGGATGATGGCATGGTTATCTTCTTCCAGGAACATACTTAACGGCACCATCCTGACTACCAAACTTCACGGGCAACTAGTTCCTTAGTTTTGTGGCAACCAGGATGATCTGCCAATGGGGAATCATGGCAGCTTTGAAGGACTTCCAAATGTGACATACTCTCAGGTACATAGAGTCAATTCTTTATATAAAGGGAGGTTTCTCGCTGGCTCCATACAGTATACTTTTCTCCCTTTTCCAGTTCTTGCAACTGGGTGATGTATTCATTTAACAAGATCGCCTGTGCAAACTTGGGGCAGTGCCACTATAACCATGTGGATTATTTTGTAAAGGACTATCAGGCCAATACAATAAAGACACGCAGAAAACGAGTCTTTCCTAATGCACCCAGCCACCTCTCCTAAGCACGAGATACAGTATTTAAATGAGGGGTCGCGCTAAAAAGATGCTAGGGATAATTGCATGCCCCTAGCGCCTCCTTGCCAGTGGACACCCAGGAGAAGTGGCTGTCAACGGGTAAGGACAATGGACGCTCAATTTTACGAGCATCTGTTTTCCTAACCTGTGCACAGCCATGGGTTAGGAAAATGGACACTCATTAATTGAGCAGTATTTTCTGTACACTTTTTTTTGGGATACTTAGAAATTAACGCCCAGAGCAGGTGTTAATTTCTGAGCGATAAGATGTGCAGATCGGGCGCACATTTTTTTTCTATCTGGAGCGAATAGCTAATAGCCTCATCAATATGCATTTGCATGTGATAAGCACTATTAGTTTTTTTGGGGGGGTGTTGAATGTGAGGTTTAGACATACTAAACCCCTTATGGTATAAGGGGTTGTGGACATGCGTGCGTTCAGCTGGAGTGCACTGTATTATAACTTAACTAATCTGTATTTTTTATCTGTATTACAGTGCTGATGTTTTATGTTATTTGTTTTATAGTTTTAGCAGTATTTTATGAATTTTTTTTTGTAATTCCCCCAAACATTTTATGGAGGCGGGAGAATATAAAGAAATGTAAATAAATAAGATAAATAAATCCTATTGCCGGTTCCCACGTATTACCTTCATCAGATTAGAATGTCTGGTTCCAACGGCAAAATTATTGAGTCAGAGGATGATGCGGGGAGCTTCTGATTCTGCGGTTTCTTCCGATTCCCTCTGCCTTACTCTTCATGGAACCTAGTCAGTATGTTAATACGAAATCAAACCAGGAAAAGAATGAGACAACCAAACTTGCCTGGAATTCATGTTACACACGGTCTTTAGGAATTCTAAATTTATGTGGTCTATAAAAACCTTCTTCTAGAAGGTGACGGCGTTCTTCAAAGGTAGTCTTTATAGCCAGGAGTTCTTTGTCATAGACATAATAGATCTTTTTAGTAGCTGTAAACTTTCAGGAGTAGAAGATACATGGATGAAGGAAGTCTTTAGGGTCTCTCTTTTGATACAGTATATCCCCAGTAGCCACCCTTGATGCATCAGCCTGCACTATAAAAGGTTGCTGTTGGTCTGTACCAAGGTTGCTGTTGGTCTGTACCAAGGTCAGAGCCATCGTAAAGGCCTTCTTCATGTGATCAAATGCCAATTGCTGTTCGAGGATCCTCTTGAAAGAAGTCCCCTTCTTAAGATCCTTCATTAGTGGAGTCATTAATTTGGAGAAGCCTAGAATAAAATGTCGGTTAAAGCTTGCGAACCCTAGGAAGCTTTAGACTACTGCACTGATAGTATTGGGGTCCATTTATATTCCTTCAGGAGAAATTATATGTTCCACGAATTCCAACAATCTTCTCAAGCTTGGCATAATATTTGTGTTTCCGGAGACTGTCCAGGAGCTTTGAAAAATATCAAGATTTCATTCTCTTATATAGCATATTATGAAATATTTCATTTACTAAATTTTAAAAAGTAGCAGGAGTGTTTCATAATCCTGTATGTTATTAATAAATAAAAATCAATAAAATAAAAATCAATAACCCAAATGGCATCACCAGGTATTCGAAGTGGCCTTAGCATATTCAAAATGCTTTCAATTCAATCCCCTTTCCCAATCTGGACAAGATTATATGCTCCCCTCAAATTGAGTTTAGTGAATATTTGGGTGATCTGGAGAAATTCCAACAGTTCATTAATAAGAGGAAAGGGGTAGTGGTTACTAATATATAGCATTCAAGGCTCGATAATACAAAGATGGAGGGAACCGTCAAAGAAGACGAGCACTCCTGCTGGTAAAATGAAATGTTGAATAAATCCTTTCTGCAGGTTTTCCTTTAGATATTCCCAGAGGGCCTTCTGTTCTAGCTCTGACAGAGAATAGATTCTTCCAAAAGGGATTTCTGCCCTGGCAGTAAATCTATGGCACAGTCATATGGTCTATGCGGGGGAGACCAGCAGCTCCCTTTTTATTGAAAACATCTTGATACTTAGGGAATAGCCACTGCTATTAATTGCATCAGTAGCATGGGATCTTCTTAGTGTTTGGGTAATTGCCAGGTTCTTGTGGCCTGGTTTTGGCCTCTGTTGGAAACAGGATGCTGGGCTTGATGGATCCTTGGTCTGACCCAGCATGGCAATTTCTTATGTTCTAATGTTCTTATGATATACTGAATACTTTTCTAGCAGCTGTCCAATCCCATCTTTGAGTGCTGGACAATACAGATTGTCTGAATTCTCTTTTTTGGACCCTACTTCCTAGGCCTCTTCTTTAGGCATGCAATTCTGCTAGCAGTATGTTGATGGGAACATTACTTGCTGGATCTTCAGTTGATATGCATGCAGCTCATGTTGTTCCAGCCATAGAAAACCAAGAATGACCAGGAAATATGGTACTCTGACGAGGTTAAAAAAAAAAAAAAAGTGTTACCTGGTAGATATGTACTGTAGTTAAAACACCAGATTTAGTCTCAGTAGTTACAGGCCCTGACAATAAGGGAGAACCATCGATGGTCTCTATCATGATACTTGATTCTTTCTACTGTATGGGAACATGGTGTTGCTGAGCAAACATGAGGTCAAAAAAACAGATGCTCCAAAATCAATCTTGGTTAGAGCAGGAGTTCTGTTATTTTCTCAGGAAAGTTTCGCTGGAATAGAAATATGAGAGAAATGTGTCACCAGAGCAGTATTGATACTCAGAAGGATAGCTGCCTCCTGACCCATTCATTCTATTGGGTCCGGGAGTCTGTGTTTCCCTGCTGGGGATGACCCTGATTCTGGGATCTAGGGTGGCAGGAATTTCAAAAATGCCCTGAGAGGCCACAATAGAGGCACAAACCTTCTTGACAGTGCAGCTCCTTTTCCTCTTCTGTTTGTGGGGCCCAGCTGCCCTTTCATGGTTTGAAACTCTCTCTCTCTTGGCTTCACTTTCCCAAGCGTCTCTCAATTCTTGTACCCAATAGGGTAGATTTTAAAAGGTTGCACGCACACATGGATGCCCGATTTTATACATGTGCGCGCATGTTATAAAATTGGGATCGGCGCATGCAAGGGGGTGCACAATTGTGCAACTTGCACATGCTGATGCCGCAGCCTTCCCCCATTCCCTCCTAGGCCACTCCGATTTCGAAGCGGTCTGGGAGGGAACTTCCCAACCCCCTAACCTAACCTCCCTTCCCCTTGCTCTAACCTTCCCGCCCCAGCCCTATCCTAACCACCACCCCGACCTTTATTTTACCTGTTGCGCCTTCCTCCTGCAAATGGCCGCTGTGCCGGAGGCCTCTGGCTCCACCCCTGACCACCCCGCCCCTTTTTCGAAGCCCTGGGACTTAGACACGTCCCGGGTCTTTATGTGCATCACTGGGCTTTTCTAAAATAGGCCATATGCGCGTAGGCTTTTTAAAATTGACCCCAAAGTGAGCAAGGCTTCTAGGTTGACCAAGGGTTATAACTGAGGCAATTCATCCAGGATGTGGGCTTCTAAACCCCACCAGAAGTGAGCATGCAGTGCCAGTTCATTCCAGTTCAGTTCATTCACTAACTGATTAAACTCCATGGCGTACTCAGTCACACTGCTTCTGCCCTGATAAAGCCCCAGGGCTTTACTTTTTTGCCACCTGAATGCAGCCTGGATCACCGAAGACCTGAGAGACAGCACCCACAAATAAATCTACTCTGTTCAAAATTGAATCACCTCACTCCGGAAATGGTGTTACCTGTGTAGGACCTTTTTTTGTGAGCATGCTAATTATCATCCCCACCTTAAGTGATGCCGTCGGGTACAACTGCAGGGAAAGTGTAAGTGAAACTTTAACTTGCATTAATGCAGGAAGCCCCACAACTTGATCCTTATACCACCAAACTTTTCTGGAGGTAGCAGGTCAGGTCGGGGTTGCTCACCTTGCCTGGCAGAATAGCTCTGGAGGGGGAGTCTACCTTTACTTGAAGGGCATGAAGCTGAGCTTACAATCCTTGCACTACCACCATAAGGTCCTTCAAGTATGCTGGAAACTGCTCCATCAAGCCCAATCACTGTTTTTGGGCTGGTTCAAGTTGTCACGGCCCATTCTGCTGAGGACAATCAGTGTGGTAATTAGGCAGCTGCAGTTCTCTGCAGGTTTAGGCCTAGGTTCCAGATGATTGCAGGAACTTCCAAGGCAGAAGCAGGAATCAGGGAGAACTGAAGACCAGGACCAGAGAAGGAAGCAGGAGTGTAGCTGAGGACCAAGAACAGAGCAGGAAGGAAGAATTTAGCAAAGGACCAAGACCAAAGCCAGTACCAAGACTGGAGCAGGAACCAGGATACACATGAACATGGTCAGGCCAGGCAGGAGGACCTTGCAACACTGGAAGACTGGGAAGCCAAATGACAGATAAAATGGAATGTGGACACGTGCAAGGGGATGCATATAAGGAAAAATATCCCATTCTGTAGTATCATGATATTACTTTCCATATTAGGAGTTACCACCCAGGAAAAAGATCTAGGCATCATAGTGGATATTCTCACATATGGGTGACATCACAGGATGGAACCCAATCACAGAAAACGTCTGTCAAAGTTTCCAGAACTTTGACTGGCCCCTACTGGGCATGCCCAGCAAGGCACTAACCCTGCAGCCAGCAGGGGACCCCCTTCAGTCTTCTCTTTTCTGCGCAGCAGTAGCCTCGTGGTAAAGGACCTCTGCAGAGATTCCTGACAGGAATTTTACTCACGGAATTACTAAAAGTTAATTTGCCCCACAGGGGTCCCTCCTTTTTTTCAGACCGTGGTACTCCGGTAAGTTTTTACCCGTTTTCCGTCGATTACCGTCGAGTTTGGCCCTCGCTGCCTAATGGCTGTCGACCGTACCGCGGCTCGATTTTTTTCCATGGCCATGGCGTCGGGGTTCCGTCGGTGCCTGGACTGTACTCACACTTTGTCTATCACAGACCCTCATAAAGTCTGTGTAATGTGTCTAGGACGCGAGCACGATGTTTTGACCTGCACCAAATATGCCCTAATGACACCAAAAGGTTGCAAGGCCAGAATGGAGAAGATGGAACTTCTCTTCTGTGCTCAAATCCTGACTCCATCAATAGCATCGACGTCGTCAGAACCGGCACCATCAACTTCGCGCCAACATCGACCACCAGCTGGTGACCGCCCAGCATCGACGACTTGTCGGCCTTCGTCACCCTCTACTCCCACTCAGGACCGAGGGGATCGTAGAGACAAACATCGCCATCGACACCGTAAGTCTCAGACCATCGAGGGAGCGAAATCATCGACCTTGCCATTGTCCGAGCCGCTGTCGAAGAAACCCCATCCAGAAAAGGCACCGACCGTTTCTGTGACCGGGTCACCGAGGCACCCCTCACCCGACAGGGGATCGGGAGCCACGACGCTGCCTTTAATGGTGGTCCCTCCGGCTATGCCTCTGCCTCTGCCTCCTTCTTCTGTTCCGGAGCCGGGGCTGCTTGCTCCAGGTCTCCGAGAAGAACTGGACCGGATGGTTCAGGAGGCCATCGACAAGGCGATGCAATGACTCCAGTTCCTCTGGCACCGACACCGGTACTGATTGCGGAACCGATCATCGACCTGATTCCGGCAGCATTGACACCGCTGCTCTCCAGAATGGAAGCGCTCATTGCCACTTTTCTCCCGATGGATCTCGGGTCTCCGATGGCTCCAGTGCCCTCCCCGCTTACATTGTCATCGGGAGGAGAAACACCGTTCCACATCCCTCCATCGGGAGTTCTTCCTCAGCCATCGATGCCGATGCCGATACGTCCCACTGATGAAGGCATCGAAGGCACCGATCCAACCATCGGTGCCAATACGTCCGTCAGCACCACCGAGCCATCCATCAATTCCTGCGCGGGTGCCTTCGATGCCTTCATCGGTGCATCCGATAATTCCTCCGATTCCTTCGGAGCCTAGACCAGGACCTTCAGATATCCCACCACCCCGTCCTCCTCTAGTTCCTAGAGGGACCGGTGCTGATCCTTATGATACCTGGACTGATGATTCCTCACCAGACACCAATGATTTACCTTCACCACCTTCACCCACTGAAAGAAGGAAGCGTTCTCCAGAGGACCTCTCCTTTATAAACTTTGTGAAGGAAATGTCTGAATTGGTTCCCTTCCAATTGCAGACTGAACAGGATGATAGGCACCAGAGGATGGAGTTGTTCCAATTCCTGGATGCTCCCAAGGTAATAACCTCTATTCCTATCTACCAGGTTATTCTGGATCTCCTGAAGAAGATCTGGGAACATCCTGGCTCCATTCCTCCAGTCCACAGGAAAGCTGACACTACCTATTTGGTGCAGTCTGCTCCAGGCTTTCAGAAATCACAATTGGATCACCACTCTGTAGTAGTGGAGTCGGCACAGAAGAGAGCAAAGAAGTCAAAGCCTCACTCTTCTGTTCCCCCTGGCAAGGAACACAAGTTCCTAGATGCCATTGGTTGCCGAGTCTTCCAAGGGTCAATGTTCATCTCCCGGATTGCCTCCTATCAGCTCTATATGACCCAATATAACAGGGTCATTTTTAAGCAGATACAAGACTTGTCAGACTCCCTGCCTCAGCAATTTCAAGCACAGCTCCAAACCCTAGTAAACAAGGGTTTTGAGGCAGGCAAGCATGAGATCAGAACATCTTATGACATCTTTGATCCTTCTACTAGAGTATCTGCAGCTGCTATTTCAGTGATTAGGTGGGCCTGGCTCAAGTCTTCTGACCTTCGCCCTGAAGTACAAGACAGGTTATCCGACCTGCCTTGTGTCGGAGATAATCTGTTTGGCGAACAGATTCAACGGACGGTGGCGGAACTAAAGGACCATCATGAGACCCTAAGACAGCTCTCTGATGCCTTCCGACTATTCTTCTAAACAGCCCTTCAGGAAGGACTCTAAAAAGTCCTTCTTCCACCTGAAGAAGTCCTATCCGCCACCAACCAGATCCCGTGCCACGAGACCTTTTCAAAAAGCACAGTCTCGTCAAACACGTAAACAAAAGCCACAAGCAGCTCCTCAACCAGGGCCTGCTTCAGGTTTTTGACTTCCACCTAGAGAGCAGCAGCCAGATTCCAATACCATACCTACCAGTGGGAGGTCGATTGTGCCACTTCCACAACATATGGCACTCATGTGGTACCTCAGACCAATGGGTATTGGCAATAATTGCTATGGGTTACCATCTGAACTTTCTCTCCGTGCCTCCGGACTCCCCACCTCTGCTGATGTGGAGAACATCCGATCACTCCATTCTTCTGGATCAAGAGGTCTCCCTCCTTCTCCAGGCCAACACAATAGAACCCGTACCATACTCTCAGCACGGCCTAGGGTTCTATTCCTGGTACTTTCTAATCCCAAAAAAATTGGGAGGCGTTCGTCCTATTCTGGACCTGCGGGCCCTCAACAAGTACCTCCAGTGAGAGTTCAAGATGGTCACCTTGGGCTCGCTTCTTCCTCTTCTACAAAGAAGAGACTGGCTCTGCTCTCTGGACCTCCAGGACACATACACTCATATTGCGATAACTCCATCTCATCGCAAATACCTGAGGTTTCCAGTAGGCCCCCAAGCACTATCAATACCGAGTGCTTCCATTCGGCCTAGTGTCTGCGCCACGAGTCTTCACAAAATGCCTTGTAGTCGTTGCAGCCTTCCTCAGGACTCAGGGTGTTCATGCCTACCCCTATCTGGACGACTGGTTAGTCAGGGCTCCCACTCAGCAAGCTGCTCTGTCGTCCCTCAATCTGACCTTACACACCTTAATTTCATTAGGATTTCTCGTCAACTACGACAAATCCTATTTAGTCCCATCTCAAACCTTGTCGTTCATTGGAGCAGACTTGGACACCTTGCAGGCAAAGGCTTTCCTGCCTCAACAACGAGCACTAACTCTCGTGTCTCTTGCTCACCAGCTGCAGTCTCAGCACTCTGCGACTGCACGCCAATTTCTCATCCTTCTGGGACACATGGCGTCCTCAGTCCACGTTACATCAATGGCCCGCTTGGCCATGAGACTCATGCACTTTTTCACTCAATGCACAATAAAGCTCTGGAATTTGTTGCCAGAGGAGGTGGTTAGTGCAGTTAGTGTAGCTGGGTTCAAAAAAGGTTTGGATAAGTTCTTGGAGGAGAAGTCCATTAATGGCTATTAATCAATTATACTTAGGGAATAGCCACTGCTAGTAATTGCATCAGTAGCATGGGTTCTTCTTAGTGTTTGGGTAATTGCCAGGTTCTTGTGGCTTGGTTTTGGCCTCTGTTGGAAACAGGATGCTGGGCTTGAGGGACCCTTGGTCTGACCCAGCATGGCAAGTTCTTATGTTCTTATGTTCTTATGCACTAGACTATAAGGTCACAATGGACTCAATCCATTCAGCCCCTGTCGACTGTTGTCCATGTCACCGACTCACTCCGTCTGTCTCTCGCCTGGTGGAAAAATCAGATCAATCTCCTCCAGGGTTTGCCCTTCCAGGCTCCAGGCCCTCAATTCACGCTCACCACCGACGCTTCCAACCTCGGCTGGGGAGCCCATGTGGCCAATCTGCAAACACAAGTATCTTGGTCTCCAGAGGAAGCCAAACATCAAATAAATTTCCTGGAACTTCGAGCAATCAGATATGCTCTCCGGGCTTTTCAGGATCACCTTTCAAATCAAGTCATCCTGATTCAGACGGACAACCAGGTGGCCATGTGGTACATCAACAAACAGGGAGGCACAGGCTCCTTCCTTCTGTGTCAGGAAGCTGCACAGATTTGGGCAGAAGCTCTCTCCCATTCGATGTACCTCAGGGCCACCTACTTGCCGGGAGTGGACAATGTGTTGGCAGACAAGCTGAGTCAAGACTTTCAACCGCACAAGTGGTCTCTCAACCCCTCGTTAGCGAACTCCATCTTCCAACAATGGGGGATCTCTTTGGATAGACCTCTTTGCGTCTCCTCAAAACCACAAAGTAGAGAACTACTTCTCTCTCATTCGCAGCAAACACTCTCAGCCCAGAGACGCATTCTCCCTCTCATGGGCAACCGGTCTGCTCTATGCATTCCCTCCATTTCCTCTTCTCTAGAAGACTCTCATGAAGTTACGTCAGGACAAGGGAACCATGATCCTGGTAACACCTCACTGGCCACGCCAATACTTCAGGATCTCCCCATTCGCAGGCGCATTCCCTTAGGGATGGACCCGCTTCTGATCACTCAAAACGACGGGTGCCTCCGCCATCCCAATCTTCACGCCTTGTCTCTGACAGCATGGATGTTGAAAGGTTAATCCTTCAGCCACTTAACCTTTCTGAACCAGTTTCCTGTGTCTTGATTGCTTCACGGAAGCCTTCCACGAGAAAATCTTACTCTTACAAATGGAAAAGGTTCACGTCATGGTGCTCTTCTCAGCCCCTTGACCCCTTTTCCTGTCCAATCCTGAAGTTTCTGGACTATCTCTGGCATTTATCAGAGTCAGGTCTTAAGACGTCTTCCATCAGAATGCATGTCAGTGCGGTAGCCGCCTTCCATAAAGGTGTAGGGGATGTCCCTATATCAGTACAACCCCTTGTAACACGTGTTTTGAAGGGCTTGCTCCACATCAAGCCTCCACTACGTCCTCTGGTCCCCTCCTTTCAAGCCTCTTCACTCTTGTGAACTTCGATATCTCACATGGAAAGTGATTTTTCTTTTGGCTATCACTTCAGCTCACAGAGTTAGTTAATTACAGGCTCTAGTTACCTATCCGCCTTACACTAAACTTCTGCAGGACTGGGCGGTACTCCGCACTCACCCTAAATTCTTACCTAAGGTAGTTTCGGATTTTCATCTCAATCAATCCATCATACTACCTACCTTTTTTTTCCAGGCCCCATGCCAATCCAGGAGAACAGGCTCTGCATACCCTTGACTGTAAACGGGCTCTAGCATTCTACCTAGACTGTACAGCTGCCCACAGGGAAAGCACTCAGTTGTTTGTCTCTTTCCACCTTAACAAGTTACCATCCTGCTTGTCCTGTGAGAAATCAAATGTTGCTTACCTGTAACAGGTGTTCTCACAGGACAGCAGGATGTTAGTCCTCATGAAACCCGCCCGCCACCCCGTGGTGTAGGGTTCGTAACGTTTTATTGTTTTATTTTTCGGCACTGCCTGTAGCTTTTAAATAAGACTGAAGGGGGACCCCTGCTGGCTGCAGGGTTAGTGCCATGCTGGGCATGCCCAGTAGGGGCCAGTCAAAGTTCTAGAAACTTTGACAGAAGTTTTCCGTGATTGGGCTCCATCCTGTGATGTCATCCATATATGAGGACTAACATCCTGCTGTCCTGTGAGAACACCTGTTACAGGTAAGCAACATTTGCTATACATTGAAGTCGTCGGCTCAGTGTGCTGCAGGAGTCAGAAAAGCAAACAGAATGTTCGGCGTTATTAGGAAGGGAATGGTGAATAAAACAGAGAATGTCATAATGCCTCTTTATCGCCCCATGGTGAGACAGCACCTAGAGTACTGTGTGTAATTCTGGCCGCCACATCTCAAAAAAGATATGGTTGCACTGGAGAAGGTACAGAGAAGAGCGACCAAACTGATAAAGGGGATGGAACATCTCCCCTATAAGGAAAGGCTAAAGAGGTTAGGGCTGTTCAGCTTGAAGAAGAGACAGCTGAGGGGGGGATATGATATGTCTATAAAATCATGAGAGGGCTAGAATGGGTAAATGTGAATCGGTGGTTTACTCTTTCAGAAAATAGGACTGGGGGCACTCCATGAATTAGAAAGTAGCACACTTAAAACAAATCAGAGAAACTTCTTTTTCATTCAATGCACAGTTAAGTTCTGGAATTCATTGCCAGAGAATGTGCTTAGGGCAGTTAGTGTAGCAGTGTTTAAAAAAGGTTTGGATAAGTTCCTGGAAGAGAAGTCCATAAACTTCCATAATTACGTTGTCTTAGGGAATAACTATTGCTATTAGTGGTATTAGCAGCATGGTATATATTTAATGCTTGGGTACTTGCCAGGTACTTGTAACCTGGATTGGCCACTGTTGGAAACAGGATGGCAAGTTCTTATGTTCTTATATATAATACAGAGTAAGCTCTTTATGGACTGTTGGCCCAGCAGTGGGGTGTCAGGCTAGAGCTCTTTATATATAGCTCTCTATTTTGAACACAACTAATGCTAGTCCAGTCTGGAGCCTCTGAAGGTGGATCTCCCTGGCTTTACTTCGCTTAGTATTTTCTGCAGTATCTTACTGATTCAGAGGACCTGTGGCTGTACTGCAAGATCCCCTGGCCTTAAACATCTGAGGCTGCATTTTGATCCCTACAGCTCCTGTTTTGTTCCTCTCATGGTGCCTTCAAGAGCTTCTGCTGTACCTTTTGCCCAATTTTGGGGCTTTTCATACCATTTTGGTGCCACATTGACATAGTCCTGCTGCACTGGCATGCCTTCACCCTTCTGATGATGTCTACCCATTAATTTCATTAGAAATGATTAGAACATCCTAATTTGGAAGCCCAAAATAGCCTGCATTGCTTCTCCCATTGACTCTAATGGTAAACACATGAACAAATAAAACAAACAAACAAAAATATTTTTTGTTTGAAACAAACTTAAAGAATGAATGTGACCTATGAAATGACTGAATGAACCAAAACAAATTTTTTTACTCTGCACATCCCTAATTTTCATTGTTTCCTCATTTTTTGTTTCACTTGTCAGAAAGACAGCTGCATGTAAAATACAAATGGTTTAAAATGCATGCTTGCTGACCAATCTTAAATTACTTAAATTATTTTCATCAAACAACTTTCCTGATAGTGTAGAAAAAGGTCAGATTTTAGAAAATGTAAATAGCCCTTGCAAACAATGAAAATCATTAAATGTTTCAACACTAAAATTGTCACTTGATCAAAATTGGGGTTATAGTAAGCCTAACCCCTATCAGTAAGATTTGCCTGTGATAAAGTTCAGATGTTCCTTCACTGACAGAGATTATAGAGTAAGCTTCTTCCGGTTGTCTAAAATTTGACATAAATCAATAACAAATGCTTGGCCCCTCTTCTTTGAGAACTCATTAAACTGAGTTAAGCGAACATTGTTTTCATTTTGTAAGTCCCAAAAGACTTGCGTTCACTGATGTCAAGAAGAGATTTTACTTTAATAACAGGAGTATTGTACTGTTCCTTGTGGAGTTACTTGCAAATCATTTATCTTACTCTTGAGAAAGGCACAGGCCTAATTTTATTTCAGAAAAATTGCTTCACTGCAGCTGTCAATTCATTGACAAATCTATGTTATGAAAATTATACATCTTTACACCAATACTATACAATGTTTTCCTGAGGCCCACTAGTTATACGAAATAGGACAAATTCCCTAAACTGTAGGAGCATAATAATAATTTTTATTTTTAATAGCTCTTATACTATGTACACGAACATCATTATGCAGTACTCACATTATTGTTAATCTTTGTCTTTCCAGGGAACATAGCCTGCATGTTTTATCTGAAATTTAATAAGCATACTTCATTAGAAAGCTCTTGAGCTGTCGATATAAAAATTGAATTTTTTTTTTTTTAAATCAGTATTAATTTTTAGCAGATCATTGTGTGGATATTTTGTTAGAATTTACAAATATATATTTTCAAATTGTTGTCTATTAGATCCAGGGATGTTGGATAATAATCGAATAGTAAAATATTAACAAAAACAAAATTAAACAAAAGGTAAAATGTATATTAAAAATTAAATGAACTTACTATATAAAACAAATTAAATAATATAGGTTGCCATAAAATTAACATAAAACCTCGAAAGATTAAATAGCTGACAAACCATTTTCTTGAACTTAATGTGACAAATGCTGTGATCGAATGATTATGAATACCATATTATGTCTTTTTTCTTTTTTGTAAAACCACTTATATAAAGTCTAAATAAATAAAATAAATGCTATGAATTTTTCTTGAAGCCATGCTTAATTTAATTTGAATAATTACTTATATTGCTCAATCAATTTTTTCCATTTATAGAGAATGCTCAAACCTGAAGTATACTGTCCAGATCATTGTCTATCCCATGATATAGTTCAGGGGTCAGCAACCTATGGCACGCATACCATCGGTGGCTTGTGAGGCTATTTATAGTGGCATGGCAGCAGCGGCACAACACTGAATAGAGATTTATTTATTTATTTATTTATTTGTTGAGTTTTATATACCGTCATTCGGTAAAGCCATCATAACGGTTTACAAAATTTAAATTGTAACTCTTTTAACAATTGTGCAAAAGTAAAACAATGTGCATATTAAACAGAGGTTAAACATTTCAAGTCCAGAAAGTATCATTAATGGGAGGAGGCTTGTTTGTTCTGGTTGGAGAGAAGTTATTTTGAGGTTTTTGGATGAAAGCTCGATTGGGAATTAGGATGTTCAGAAGTATGAAGGTCAGTGTAGAATTTGCAGAACAGCAATGTTTTTAGGTCTTTTTTGAATGTTTTGAGGTTGGGTTGGATTCTCAGATCTTTTGGTAGGGAGTTCCAAAATTTAGGGGAGGCAATGGAAAAGGCTCTTTCTCTTGTGGTTGTCAGATGGGGGGGGGGTGTTTAAGCATCCTGAGTTGTTTGAACGTAGGTTTCTTTGAGGATTCTGGGGGGTTATGTTTAAGCCATTTAGTCCTTGATGATCATTGTTTAGAATTTTATGAATAAAGGTCATTGATTTGTGTTCGATGCATGCTTTAATTGGGAGCCAATGAAGTGAGATCAATATGGGCGTTATGTGTTTCATTTCTCTTGTTCCAGTCACAACTCTGGCTGCTGAGTTCTGCAGAATCTGGAGTGGTTTGAGGTTTGAATAAGGTATTCCAATTAGTAAGGAGTTGCAGTAGTCGAAGGTGGAGAAAATGAGTATTTGTAAGACAGTTCTGAAATCATAAGGGTTAAGAAACAATTTTAAATGTCTTAGGGTTAGAAGTCTGTGATATCCTTCTTTAGTTTTATTTGATATGTGGTTCTTGAATGAAAGTTCTTTATCGATGATAATTCCGAGGTTCCTGGTGTGGGTGGTAGGGAGTATAGAGTTCATTTGTTTGTCAAGTAAAGGCAGGGGTGGTGGAGTTGGATTGGGATTTTTGTCCATGAGTATTATTTCAGTTTTGTCGATGTTTATTATGAGCTTCAGAGAATTTAGGAGATGTTTAATTGAGATAAGTAGAGCCGAGGTTTTCTTGTAGGTGTCTTCGATTGAATTTTGGATGAGAATTAGAAGTTGAATGTTATCAGCATAGAAGAAGTGGGTGATTCCATTACTTTTAAAAATTGGCAGATGTGGAGAAGGTATATATTAAATAGGGTTGCTGATAACGCTGATCCCTGGGGAACTCCAGTGTTGAGGTTGATCTTTTTGGATGGGTTGCTATTAATTAAAACTTGGTAGGTTGTGTCAGATAAATAGGAAGAGAACCATTGTAGGGTGGTGTCAGTTAAGCCGATTTGAGTCAGTCGTTCTAAAAGTATGTTGTGGTTTACTGTGTCGAACGCAGCTGAGAGGTCAAGGAGGATGAGTAGGTATTTTTCACCTTTGTCGAAGCCTCTTAGTATTATGTCATTTAGAGAGAATAGGAGAGATTCTGTGTTTAGGTTTTTTCTGAATCCATATTGAGTTGGAGGTAAGATGTTGTTTGTTTCAAGATAGTCAAGTTGGGTGTGTACGACTTTTTCGATGGTTTTGGCTATGAACGATAGGTTTGAAATGGGGCGATAGTTAGCAAGGATTTCAGGATAAGTTCCTTTTTAGAATTGGTTTGATAACAGCAGATTTGAGGCATTTGGGGTAATTACCTTCAGTCAAGGATAAATTGATGATTTTGGTGATAGTTCTAGATATGGTGGGTTCAAGTGTTTTGAGGGTTGTTATGGGGATGTTGTCTATTGGATGGCTGGCGGGGTTCATTTTATTTATAATAGATTGAATTTCGAGAGTGGAGGCGGTATCAAAGTATGACCATGATGAGGTTATCTTAGTGTTCAGTTTGATGTTTTGGTTGTTGTTGGTTATGTTGGTTTGGATTAAATGAGATATTTTGTTGTTGAAGAAGTCAGCAAAGTCATCACTTCCATGTTTGGTACATGTCGAATCTTGGATGGTTTTAGTAAGTTTCTGAACTATTGAGAATAACATTCTGGGGTTATGATGAAATTTGGAGATTTTGTTTGAAAATAATTCCTTCTTTGAATTGTTGATGATATTTTTATATTGTGCCAAGTGGCTCCAATAAATATTTAGTGTGGTTGTATTTTTGTTTTTTCTCCATTCTCTTTCTTTTTTCCTGAGTATACATTTGGCAGTTCTGATGTTATCATTATACCATTGGTTGTTGTGTTTGGATTGTTGTTTTGTCTTTGTAATAATGGGATTGATGCTGTCTGCAACTTTTTTCATGATATTTAGCCATGATATTGTAGCATCCTCGGAGTTAGATTTATGTTGATTAATTCGGTTTGAAGAGTTTTTTGTAGAAGTTCAGTGTTGAATGGAGGACGGTAAGATATTTTATTTGGAATGATTTGAGGTGCTTTAAGGTTGAAGTTGATAGATAAGTTGGCTTGGATTTGCTGGTGGTCAGACCAAGGTATCTCTGTGGTTTGAGTAGTATTTGATTGCCAGACTTCAGTGTTGATAAAGATGAGGTCGATGGTGTGACCTGCTTTATGAGTTGGAGATTGGATTATTTGCTTTAGATTTAGTGTTGATAGTGCATCAATGATAGTTTGGCAGGTTTTTGAGTGGGTGAGTAAGTTGAAGTGTATGTTGAAGTCACCAAGGATGATGATGGGTTTGTTGAGAGATATGTTATTCATGATATATTCAATTAGTGGGGAGCAGTTTTTTTCGAGAGCTCCTGGAGGACAGTAAACGAGGCAGATCTGTAGTTTTGGCGAATCAAATAAAGCAATTTCGAATGGTGGAGATATGTTTGAAGGACGAAGATATGTTTGAAGGACGAGATGAATGGAAATTCCAGATGCCACAACAGCAGCATCAAACCAACAGCTTTTTACAGGACTGCTATATTACGCCCACGCCTGCAGCAGGAGTCAAGTTGCAAAAAGTCATCTGCTGATGAAGGGGCCAATCTTGCAGCTCTTACTGCAAGACCATCCTCATGGGAGATGACATTTTGTAACATAACTCCTGCTGCCGCCCATCTCATGATCTGGCAAGCCACTGCAGGGCTCATCCCATGGCTGGCAGCTAAAGAATGAGATAAGGCTAGCAGACACCACAGATCCCATCCCTCAGCAGCTGAAGATGGAGTACCCAGTGGCCACTGGCGAACCCCATCTCACTAGCAGCTGATGGAAGAGGCCCAGACCCTGAGAATACATGTGTGAGCCTGTGTGAGTGGGTGTCTTCCTGAGTGTGTGTGTGTGTGTGTGTGTGTATGAATGCATGTGGGAGAGAGAGCATGTGTATGTGATTGCATGTGGGAGAGAGAGAGAGAGAAAGCATGTGTGTGTGATTGCATTTGGGAGAGAGAGTGTATGTGTGATTGCATGTGGGAAAGAAAGTGTGTCTGTGTGTGATTGCATGTGAGACAGAGCATGTGTGTATGTGATTGCATGAGGGAGAGAGAGTGCGTATTATGGCATGTGGAAGCGAGAGAGAATGAGCGTGTTTGTGTGATTGTATGTGGGAGAGTCAGCACGTGTTTTATTGCATATGTGAGAGTCTGGGTGTATGTGATTGCATATGGGGGAAGATAGGGAGAGAGCATGTATTTGAATGCATGTGGGGGGAGTGAGACAGTGAATGTGTATGTGTGATTCCATATGGGAAAGAGAGAAAGCATGTGTATGATTGCATGTGGGGGAGAAAGAATGTATGGTTGCATGTGATTATATGTGGGGGAGAGTGAGTCAGAGTGAATGTATGTATGTGTCATTGCATGTGTGAAATAGAGAGAAAGCGAGTATGATTGCATGTGGGATAGAGAAAGTATGGGTGATTGCATTTGGGACAGAGATAATGCATGTGTGTGTGATTGCATGTTGGAGGGAGCATGTATGTGTGATTGCATGTGGGGGAGAGAGAGTGTGTATGAGACATGTGAGACAGAAAGCAAATGTGTGATAAACGTGTGAGAGAGAGTTTTGGGTACTTGCCAGGTTCTTATGGCCTGGATTGGCCACTGTTGGAAACAGGATGCTGGGCTTGATGGACCCTTGGTGTGAACCAGTATGGCATGTTCTTATGTATATGGTTGCATGTGGGAGAGATAGGGTGTATGAATGTGACTGCATGCGAGAGAGTGTATGTGTGGTTGCGTGTGGGAGAGAGTGCGTTTGTGTGGTTGCATGTGGGAGAGAGTGTATTTGTGTGATTGCATGTGGGGGAGAGATAGTGTGTGTGTGTATATGACTACAAGTGAGAGAGAGAGAGAGAGAAAGTGTGTGAGTGTGATTATGTGTAGGGGGGAGAGACAGAGAGTGTGTGTGTGTGTGTGTATTTATTTATTTGGCATTTTTATATACTGATATTCTTGTAACAAGTTACAAATCACCTCAGTTTACATTCAAACAATAAACTTTGCACAAGGATGCATTACATTGAACAGGGAGATCAAGACTTGGAGCCAAACAAACGGGGAAAAACAATTAGATAATTTGGTACGGGTATTACAGCTGAGGAACAAATGATGGTATATCACTCCTCAGAGCGGCTTTCTTGTGATGTAGTTCAACAACGTTGCCTAATCTGAACCATAATGGTCATCCAAGTTGGGCAAAAGCTTCACCAAACAGCCATGTCTTTAACCTTTTCTTAAAGGTGTTTGGGCATTGTTCTAGTCTAAGCTCAGGAGGGAGGGAGTTCCATTGCAAAGGTCCCATTGTGGAGAGGGCTCTCTTCCTTAATGTGGATTTAATGGGGTGGGCCAACAGGGTGTTTCTGTACGCTGATCTCACTGGTCTGGAGGGCATGTGCTGTCGAAATGGGAACTTAAGATCCAGGGGGGAGATATTGTGGATGGCTTTATGGATGATCGTTAGAATTTTGTAAGAGATTCTGTATTTGATTGGGAGCCAGTGAAGGTTCCGCAAGATGTATGTGTATGTGTATGTGAGAGAATGATTGTGTGCACACTCCCCCACCCCAACTAATCTCTGGGTGACTGGAAATCAAAAGTGCCCAGGTAAGGAGAGCAAGTTTTTTCCATCCTTATAAGTTTTAATTATTGAGTGTTGTTTGATATGTCTGCTGTTTTGAAATATTTTATTCGTGTTTGGAACTGGGGAAACTTTTGGGGAAAGGGGAGACTTTTCCGAAAGGATGGGCTCCACCTTAACCAGAGTGGAACCAAACTGCTGGCACTAACTTTCAAAAAGGAGATAGAGCAGCTTTTAAACTAGAACAAGGGGGAATGCCGACAGTGACTCAGCAGTGCATGGTTCGGAGAAATGTATCCTTGAAGGATACTAATGAAACAGGAGAGTTAGGGCATCCCAACAGAGAGGTTCCATTAAAAGCAAACATAGTCCATATGCCTATATGTAAAAAATCACCAAAGATAATGATTTCCGAATTATCCCAAACAACTGAAAAGCACGTTGTAAAACAAACAAAAAACACACTTTGAAATGTCTGTATGCCAATGCCAGAAGTCTAAGAAGTAAGATGGGGAGAGTTAGAGTGTATAGCAGCAAGTGATGAGGTTGACATAATTGGCATCACAGGAACTTGGTGGAAGAAGGATAACCAATGGGACAGTGCTATATCAGGGTACAAATTATATCGCAATGATAGGGAGGATCAACTTGGCAGGGGTGTGGCACTTTATGTCCGGGAGGGTATAGAGTCCAACAGAATAAAGATCATACAAGAGACTAAATGCTCAGTAGAATCTATATGGGTAGAAATCCCATGTGTGTTGGGTAAGTGATAGGAGTATACTACCATCCACCTGGACAAAATGGTCAGACAGATGATGAAATGCTAAGAGAAATCAGGGAAGCAAACCAATTTGGCAGTGCAATAATAATGGGAGATTTCAATTACCGAAAAGAGAAGAAGCAGGAGCCTTGCACATCTGCAAGTAATAGAGGACACTGGTGCAAGATAGATTGTATCACCACCAATGATTCCAAATAACTTTTTATTCCAATTCAAGGTAGAACCGGGTAGGTAAATGTTCAAGCGGCAACTCCATAAATTGTATAACACACAATTTTACAGCGATCCCCCGACACGGACCATGTTTCGCTCGGCTGCATCGGGGGGGACCAGCACACACATATCAATCTAGAACATAAACAAATAATATAGTCATAATATGGTGGTGATTTCAATTACCCCAATATTGACTGGGTAAATGTAACATCAGGACTTGCTAGAGACATAAAGTTCCTGGATGTAATAAATGATTGGAAGATAAGGCCATTGCAGAAAGACTAAATTAATTCTTTGCTTCTGTGTTTACTAATGAGGATGTTGGGGAGATACCAATTCCGGAGATGGTTTTCAGGTGTGATGAGTCAGACGAACTGAACAAAATCACTGTGAACCTGGAAGATGTAGTAGGCCAGATCGACAAACTAAAGAGTAGCAAATCACCTGGACCGGATGGAATGCATCCTAGGGTACTGAAGGAACTCAAAAATGAAATTTCTGATCTATTAGTTAAAATTTGTAACCTATCATTAAAATCATCCATTGTACCTGAAGACTGGAGGGTGGCCAATGTAACCCCAGTATTTAAAAAAGGCTCCAGGGGTGATCCGGTAACTATAGACCAATGAACCTAACTTCAGTGCCGGGAAACTATTCTCAAGATCAAAATTGTAGAGCATATAGAAAGACATGATTAAATGGAACACAGTCAAAACGGATTTAACCAAGGGAAGTCTTGCCTAACAAATCGGCTTCATTTTTTTGAAGGGGTTAATAAACATGTGGATAAAGGTGAACCGGTAGATGTAGTGTATTTGGATTTTCAGAAGACGTTTGACAAAGTCCCTCATGAGAGGCTTCTAGGAAAAGTAAAAAGCATGGGATAGGAGGCGATGTCCTTTCGTGGATTACAAACTGGATAAAAGACATGAAACAGAGAGTAGGATTAAATGGTCAGCTTTCTCAGTGGAAAAGGGTAAACAGTGGAGTACCTCAGGGATCTGTACTTGGACCGGTGCTTTTCAAAATATATATATAAATGATCTGGAAAGGAATACTACGAGTGAGGTTATCAAATTTGCGGATGATACAAAATTATTCAGAGTAGTTAAATAACAAGCAGACTGTGATACATTACAGGAGGACCTTGCAAGACTGGAAGATTGGGCATCCAAATAGATGAAATTTAATGTGGACAAGTGCAAGGTGTTGCATATAGGGAAAAATAGCTTACTGTAGTTACACGATGTTAGGTTCTATATTAGGAGCTATCACCCAGGAAAAAGATCTAGGCATCATAGTGGATAATACTTTAAAATTGTCGGCTCAGTGTGCTGCAGCAGTCAAAAAAGCAAACAGAATGTTAGGAATTATTAGGAAGGGAATGGTTAATAAAACGGAAAATGTCATAATGCCTCTATTTCGCTCCATGGTGAGACCACACCTTGAATTCTCTGTACAAATCTGGTCGCCGCATCTCAAAAAAGATATAGTTGCGATGGAGAAGGTACTGAGAAGGGCAACCAAAATGATAAAGGGGATGGAACAGCTCCCCTATGAGGAAAGGCTGAAGAGGTTAGGGCTGTTCAGCTTGGAGAAGAGATGGCTGAGGGGGGATATGATAGAGGTCTTTAAGATTATGAGAGGTCTTGAACAAGTAGATGTGACTCGGTTATTTACACTTTTGAATAATAGAAGGACTAGGGGGCATTCCATGAAGTTAGAAAGTGGCACATTTAAGACTAATCGGAGAAAATTCTTTTTCACTCAACGCACAATAAAGCTCTGGAATTTGTTGGCAGAGGATATGGTTAGTGCAGTTAGTGTAGCTGGGTTCAAAAAAGGTTTGGATAAGTTCTTGGAGGAGAACTCCATTAACGGCTATTAATCATGTTTACTTAGGGAATAGCCACCGCTATTAATTGCATCAGTAGCATAGGATCTTCTTAGTGTTTGGATAATTGCCAGGTTCTTGTAGCCTAGTTTGGCTTCTGTTGGAAACAGGATGCTGGGCTTGATGGACCCTTGGTCTGACCCAGCATGGCAATTTCTTATGTTCTTATGTAAAAAATTTTGTGTATGAGTTTTTACTTATTGGATGATGCTCTATTTATCAGCTGTTTTGAAATGTTTATTCCTTTTATTGGTTTGGTTTTAGTATTATGATGTTCTATGTACTATTATAATGTTTTATATTTCTTAATTTTGATGTTTTATGAGGCTTGGAAATGTTTCTGTTTTCCATTGTTGCACTGCATACAGAGTTTTGCTTGTTGCAGCTTATAGTTCAGTTTTTGTCTGCATGTTTCTATTTATACTTTTTTATAGTCACTTTATTCTGTATTTGGTGAGGTTCTGCATGGTTGATTGAGGTGAGGTATTCTGCTAGCCATCGGGTAGTTTCTACGTAGGGATTTATAACAACCTGGCCTGTTCTGATTTCCTACTATTGGGGGTGTATTGGTGAGAGTGGAGGGAGTGAGAGACATTTTTCTCTTCTACTTTTTATAATTTTGTTTTTATGTGAAGAATAACATATCAGTTTCAATCATATTTATACATAGCTACTGAATATTTTAAGTGAAAATTGTCAATTTAAATTAATATTCAAGGCTTCTGAAAGGAATCTGATAGAGGATGATGCCGACTAGCTTGTGGCCAGTTAGCACTGAAATTTATAACAGGATGCTACGTCAAGATTCTAGGCTAGGCCTATGACTGAGTGTGTATTTACTGGAAGATTTGAATTGTTGGTTGTAATATCAAGGCTACTTGAATATATTATTTAACTTCTGAAATGACTCAGATGACAGAGGAGGGATTGGGATGGAAGAGGTGAGAAAATCTGAAAATATGAAATGTTTGTTCACTGTTAACGATTTTGCATAGGCTCGGCGGCGCGCGCAAGCCCCGGGACTTGCATGGAGAGGCGTGGCGGGGGCGTGGCGGTTGCGACGCGGCGTTTCAGGGGCGTGGCTCGGGCGACGCGATGTTTTGGGGGCAGCGCCGTGGGCGTGGTTTCGGCCCGGGGCGTTCAGGGGGCGTGGCCGCGCCCTCCGGAACAGCCCCGGGTCGGGTGATGGTGTGCCGGCAGCCCGCTGGCACGCACAGATTTACGCCTGCCTCTGGCAGGCGTAAATCCAGCGATAAAGGTAGGGGGGGTAGATAGGGCCGGGGGGGGTGGGTTAAGTAGGGGAAGGGAGGGGAAAGGTGAGGGGAGGGAACGGAGGCAGGCTGTGCGGCTCTGCGCATGCAGGCTGCCCATCCCGGAATTTAATGGATACGCGCGGCTACGCGTACTCTTGTTCGCGCCTGGTGTGCGAACAAAAGTACACGTTCGCACTAAATTATAAAATCTACCCCTATGTCTATTGCTTGGGATGCATAAGAAACCAATATATGCCAGGCATATTTTGCTAATTTTTTAATAAACAGTTTCAAATTAAATCTTGACATACCTCTTCAAAAAGGTTGCCTACCCCAACATAGTTGTAAGTCCTAACCTTATCTTGTTGTCTATTTGATTCTCTCTCTTGTATTTTCTCGTGTTTTGAGTAATTATGAAACAGTAGGCAGCATTTAGCTTACCAAGTGTGTCCAATTTCTGCTACCAAGAGTGTCAATACAAGCCTTAGTATACGGTGGTTAGAGCAGTGGACTGTGAACCAGAGAAGTCAGGGTTCAAATCCCGCTGCTGCTCCTTGTGACCTTGGCAAGTCACTTTATCCTTCATTGCCTCAGGTACAAACTCATGGTGTTGTGATATTGTGCCCCTCCCACAATAAAATATTGCAGCAATATCGCAGCATTATTTTGTATTGTGGAAAACTTTGCAATACGAAAGAACATGGCAGAACCGCAACAACGCATGAAGCAGCCCACTTTGCATGGGGCTTCCAGTTTAAAGAGCCATGTGGCCTGTAGACCCATGATAGTGTCAAAAATATCCCTGGGGCTCTGTTCAGAACCCCTGCCCAAATCCCTGTCACCTATTGAAATGGCACCTAATTAAAAAAAAAATATATATATATATATATATATTAATTGCAGCATTTTCCTGCCCATTCCCTAACTGCTCCCCTTT
Source organism: Rhinatrema bivittatum (assembly GCF_901001135.1). Lineage (NCBI taxonomy): Eukaryota > Metazoa > Chordata > Amphibia > Gymnophiona > Rhinatrematidae > Rhinatrema > Rhinatrema bivittatum. The sequence continues at coordinate 708,590,095 of NC_042615.1, read as the reverse complement.
GTTGAAACCCCACCCCATGCCAACCAGTACTTCCCCCATTATCCCCTCCTCCCTGGACCCCCCTTCCAAAATATTAGGCCCTGGACCACTGTCCCTACCCGTCTTACCTCAAAAACAGACCATGGTGATCTAGAGTGACCTCCGGACCCCCTCCTACCTAAAAGAAGACTCGGTTGTATATAGGCAGCCCAAAACACTCCCTAGCTCTGGGCCGATCAAAGCCATATTCCAAAATGGTGCCGACCGGCCCTGCAGAATTTGCCTTTCAGGAAGCGAAATTATTTTTGGCCCACGAGAGATCTCCCAGGGACATTGGGATGTGTGTTAGCATTCTGAATTCACCTTGAAAAAATAGCCTACACTTCCTTGAAATGAAATAAAACATGTGGCCGTTTGTTTCTAAGTTAACCATCTTATTTTATTTGCATTGTATTAACTATGCATTAGCTGTTTTGCATGCATTAGGCAATTTTATTCATACAAATGCAGGCAAGGTAGCTAATTATAACAGGGATGACTATTTGTGGAAAAATACCCAATATCATGTAATACTGCAATGATATGGCTATATCACGCTTTTTAATGTGTTTTATAGCCTTATCGTGGCTTACTAAATCTAGGCCTTACATTGTAAATCCTCTAGGGAAGGGAAATACCCACAATATCTGAATGTAATCTCTTTGAATAGCTTGAAAAGTTGAATATAAATCAAAATAAAAATCCTAAGTATGTTTGAATTATGTCATTGATTTGGTTGTTACCAACTTTGCTGATAGGTAATTACAAGTATCTACTACCCTTTCAATAAAGATTCTTGAACCCTTTTCTTTCCAAGTCATTATAATATCTCCTTTCCATTGAGATAGATTTTTTTCTAGGGAAAATTATATTTTCTTGTACCTTAGAGAAGCCTGCTAGATATTTGAATGCTTCTAACATACCACCACCCCATCACTCGGCTTTTCTTTCTCTTGTAGAGAGTATATTTTAAGTTCCTTTAGCTTCTGTCCTGAGGTAGTATCTCCAAATGGGCTTGTTATGCACATACCTTGTCTCTCTTAATCCAAGATATAATTGGGCTTGTTATGCACATACCTTGTCACTCTTAATCCAAGATATATTAGATATGATATCAATCTCTCATATTTACTGCTATTGTTCTTCTTAATACCTGCATTGTGTCCTTGTGTAGCTCACAGAACCTATATTGTAATACCTGCATTGTGTCCTTCTGTAGCTCACAGAACTTATATTGTAAGTCCTGCACCATTTTGATAGCTCTTCTCTGAAATACTTCATCTTCTTAATCTCCTAAGAAATCTGTGAACTCAAGAATGGAAATACAGTACTCATAGGTTCCTCAGTAACCTATTCAAGGGCAATATTGCCTAGCTTTTACTACTGGTATTACCTCTTCTTATGCAGGAGTATGCTGTTTAGCCTTTTCTGCCTCTTTATCAAGCAGACTGGCAACCTTCTGGTCATCAGAGGTGATTACTCTGAGGCCTTTTCCTAATTGGTAGTTGCCATTTTTTAGATAGATGACTTAAGAATTTTTACATTTTAATAGCTAAATTTGTTATTTTTTTAAATCATTGTACTTATCAGCTAAACTAGTTAAACTTGCTATGCTCATACTAGCCATTCCCACTTAACAGGCAACCAGACGGGCGTCGAGTCAGTCCAAAATGATGCCATGGATTCCAACATCCTCTGTTGTTCCATTATCTTCTGGGCCTAGCCGGGAATGGCTTGCAGGGCTGAAGCCTCTGCTGGGTCCATGGCCTTGGCTTACTGTTATGCTTCTGAAGGTGAACCCTTGGTCTGAGGTAGAGTTGACACTACCTAAGAGGGTAACCCCTCTTGGGACCTACCGTCGGAAGACGAGGCTGGACTCAGGTGGACCCTTGAAGACAGAAAAGAGATCTGGATGCAGGCTCCTCCTGCAGGTCGTATAGTACAGATAGCTGGCACCTCCAGCAGGTCGAAAGTCAGTCCAGGAGCCGAAGCTCGAAGAATGGTCGGAAGCCGGTTCAAGGGTCAAAGCCTGAAGAATTCCAACCAACTGGGAGAGAAGCAGAACCAGGAACTCGGAGCACCGGAACCACCAACTAAAAGCCAAGAAGCCAAGGCAAGGTCTGAGGAGCAGACCTTGCCTCAAATAGCAACCCAGAAAGTGGAGTTCACAGGCAGGAGCCACGACAATTTCCTGTCGTGGCCCCTTTAAATGCAAGGTCTCTGCCGCGCATGCGGCTCTAGGGAGACCAGAGGGGGAGGAGTCAGCCCGGCCGAGAAGGGACACAAGCGGCTGGGCCCAGCAGTGGCAGCGGCCGCGAAGGCATTACAAAAGAGGCCTGCCTGCCTCTGTGGAATCCCCGGAGGCGGCCCGACGCCTCGGGTGAGTCTTCGGCACAGGTCGCGAACCGCCGCAACTGGCGGCCATGATACCTGGTCCCATTCGCGGCCGGCAGCCATAACAGAGAGGTCTTGAACAAGTAGATGTGAATTGGTTATTTACTCTTTCAGATAATATAAGGACTAGGGGGCACTCCATGAAGTTAGCATGTAGCACATTTAACCTAATCATAGAAAATTCTTTTTCACTCAACGCACAATTAAACTCTGGAATATGTTGCCAGGGGATGTGGGTAGTGCAGATAGTGTAGCTGGGTTTAAAAAAGGTTTGGATAAGTGCAGTTAGTGTAGCAGGATTTTAAAAAGTTTTGGATAAGTCGATTACCTGCTATTAAACAAGTTGACTTAGAAAATACTGATGCAATTACTAGAATCAGTAGCTTGGGATATACTTAGTTTTTGTGTACTTGCCAGGTACTTGTAGCCTGGATTGGCCACTGTTGGAAACAGGATGCTGCGCTTGATGGACCCTTGATCTGATCCAGTAAGGCAATTTCTTATGTTCTTATGAGCTGTGATCCCCTCCCAGAATCTCAGAAGAGAGCAACAGGAGTACAGGATTTTCTCCTAAAACTCCCTAGAGGCTTGGGGGCAGAGGAGAAGTAGAGAGTGCATCACAGCCTGGATTTTGGAATTTAAAAGATAAAATCTGCATTTAACTGAGGCAGGAACTTTTCTGGACCAGGAAGCCAGAGGGAACTTCTTTGGGGGCTTGGAGGATCCTGATGCTGCACCAGAAGGATTTTTTCCTTGAGCTGATCAGGACATTCTTTTGAGTAATTATTTTGTTAACTGAAAAAAAAAAGAAAGGACCAGGCTAGCTTATGCAAGGACTAAAGAGAAGAGAAACAAAGTAACCAGAGCTACTGTGTGTTGCTATTAGAGGAAACTGTTGTTTAAGGAGATAACATTTCTGGAACTGTCATTCTGTTTGAGTTCTGCATCTAGCTGAACTGTCACTGTCATGTTTGATCCTGAAGATTCTGCAGTAAACTATTTATTATTTGTAGCACAACTTGAGTCTGGAGAGTGGTTTGTTTATGCGGAGTGTTCTCAGCCTGGTACCTGCCCCTGCAGGTTATCCTGCCCCCAGCTCATGGCCACAGAGATTTATTTCCCCCACCTGCTCCCCGAGGCTGGGAAGGTGACCCCTGGCGTACAGAGGGTTACATCCCTAAAAAAAAAATTAGCAACATTTCTACAGGGTGAGCAGCCATTCATACAATGCTGCTGCTTAAAAGTGCTTTACTTTTGGACTTGGCCGTCGAAGCAGTCTTGTACTTTTTCCTAATGTCTGCGTATCAGTACCTAGGACCGTAAAAGTCAGGGCCCAGCATTGGCTGTCATCTGAATCCAATTCCCCTTTTCTGCCCTCCTCCCCCTCTCCTTCCCACCATCGTAGTGGAGAGCGATGCTGCAATTGTGTCAAAATCATGTAAACTAATTGGTTAAGGGTATGTAACCCTTAGAGGAGTATTTTAAGTCCCAAGGGCACACAATCTTATTTGTATCTTCTGGGGCTGCTCTGGCTAACCATTCACTCCCATGGTGATTCTTACTCCCTGGGAGGGACTCTTTATAAGGGGAAGCTCTCACTTATGGCCCAGATGATAAAATAAGGTCGCCAGTGTGTGTGCTGTACTTTAAGTGCTTCCTATGAGGTGAGAGGCTCTAATGACTCAGACAGGACCAAGACTGGGTGTTAAAATAAAGTTTACTGATTATTAAAGTTAAATAAAGTCCATTGTCCAAAATAATGAGGGGTAGATTTTAAAAGCTTGCACCGCACTTCTGCTTGGAGAAGAGACGGTTGAGGGAGGATATGATAGAGGTGTTTAAAATTATGAGAGGTCTAGAACGGGTAGATGTGAAACAGTTATTTAGTCTTTCAGATAATAGAAAGACTAGGGGGCACTCCATGAAGTTAGCATGGGGCACATTTAAAACTAATCGGAGAAAGTTCTTCTTCACGCAACGCACAATTAAACTCTGGAATTTGTTGCCAGAGGACATGGTTAATTCAGTTAGTATAGCTGTGTTTAAAAAAGGATTGGATAAGTTCTTGGAGGAGAAGTCCATTACCTGCTGTTAATTAAGTTCACTTAGAGAATAGCCACTGCCATTACTTGCAACGGTAACATGGAATAGACTTAGTTTTTGGGTACTTGCCAGGTTTCTTATGGCCTGGATTGGCCACTGTTGGAAGCAGGATGCTGGGCTTGTTGGACCCTTGGTCTGACCCAGGATGGCATGTTCTTATGTGCGGGCACTACCCGTCGTGACACATGGACACGTGATTTTATAACATGCGTGCGCCAGTGCGCACATGTTATAAAATCGGGGGTCGGCTCACACAAGTGGGTGCACCTTTGTGCAACCTGCGCACACCGACGCCCGCGGCCTTCCGCAGTTCCCTCCCAGTCCACTTCAATTTAGGAGCGGCCTGGGAGGGAACTTCCCTACCCCTATACTAACCTTCCTACCCCTTCCCCTAACCTTCCCACCCCCTAGCCTTATCCTAAATGCCCCCAAAATCCTTAACCTACCTTTTGTGCCTGCTTTGAGCAGTCGCAGGTTGCGCGTGCCAGCACCCTGCCGGCACGCAATCCCCAGCACAGCAGCAAATGGCCTCTGTGCTGGGCGCCTCTAGCCCCGCCCTGCCCTGCCCCCAGACCGCCCTGCCCCACCCCCTAGACCGCCCCTTTCAGCAACTCCGGGACTTACACGCATCCCAGTGGTTTACACGTGTGTCCGGGCCTTTGAAAATAGGCCCAGCGCGTAGGTCTTTTAAAATCCGGCCGAGTGTATATCTGACCGAGTTCTTTCTGAGCAGGTAGGTATCCTTATTACAAACATCTGGGTGGAGTCCATGGTGATTTTAGGTGCGCTGTGCTGTGGGACTCCTAGTGGAGGGGTCCCCTTTGCTTTGCAAAGGTGCTTCCTTTAGACATCTTCTTTCCAGTGGGTACCTAGCCTGTCCTGATTCAGTGGGTGGAAATCTGGATGGGATCTCCTTTTGCTCTTCCTTCATTTGATTTAGTTGTTCATTTTCCTTTGCTTTATTCTAAGTGATTTCTCTGGTGGAAAAATCTGGGGACCAGACTATTAATCTTGCACTGAAATCCCAGTGGGGAAGGGGGATCCAAAAACCTCCCCACTACCCTGTAGTTCCAAAAAAATGCTTTTAAGTCTTAATCAGGATAGCTTCTCTGCCCTCACTGTCTCTCGCAGCAGGATCCATCACTGGTGCTTGTCTGCCTAATGAATACAGTAGGCTCACATGTCTTTGGTCTCCTGTAGAGAGCCCCTTGCCCCAAAGGGGATATCAGGCTTTAAAAGTCTATCTCACTGTAAATTATAAGAAGGACCCTCTGGCAGGGAGTGCTTGGTGAGGTGTCTCTTCACCTACCGCTCGATACTCTCTTCTAATTGCATGCAAATGCATGCCGCGTCTGCGAAGTGTTAGGGAAGCGTTAGGCCCGCGCAACCCATTTTACTGTATAGAGCGACTATACAGTAACCTGGGTGCTCGGGCCTAACGCTTCACGGCCACGCTGGTATCTGTCATTTCAAATGTCATTTGAAATGACAGATACCAGGAAGTCGGGATTGCCGCCCCTCTCCCCTCTTCCCGAAGCAAAAAAAAAAGTGAAAAAAAAAGTTGCGAGAGAGAGAGGGGAGAGGACGGCAATCCTACGCTCGGCGACTTACTTTTGCAGCCCCCCTCCTCCGGACATCGTGGCTTCCCCCGTGCCAGTTCCCCCTCCCCTCCTCCCGAAGCAGGGCGCGAAAAGCAGCCTTGCTCCGGGAGGAGGGAAGAAGGGACTGGCAGTGTAAAGCGGCGAAGCGACTTACTTTTTGCAGCACCTTCCGGACATCGGACGACCTCTCCTGCCTCCAGCTACTCGCGAAGATGGACGCCTGCACGGCCGCTGAAGACGTGACGTCTCATGCCTGACGCCAAACGTCGTGACGTCACGTCTTCAGCGGCCGTGCAGGCGTCCATCTTCGCGAGCAGCTGGAGGCAGGAGAGGTCGTCCGATGTCCGGAAGGGGCTGCAAAAGTAAGTCGCTTCGCGCTTTTCGTGCTCTGCTTCGGGAGGAGGGGAAGGGGAACTGGCACGGGGGAAGCCACGATGTCCGGAGGGGGCTGCAAAAGTAAGTCGCCGAGCGTAGGATTGCCGTCCTCTCCCCTCTCTCTCTCGCAACTTTTTTTTTCACTTTTTTTTTGCTTCGGGAAGAGGGGAGAGGGGCGGCAATCCCGACTTCCTGGTATCTGTCATTTCAAATGACATTTGAAATGACAGATACCAGCGTGGCCGTGAAGCGTTAGGCCCGAGCACCCAGGTTACTGTATAGTCGCTCTATACAGTAAAATGGGTTGCGCGGGCCTAACGCTTCCCTAACACTTCGCAGACGCGGCATGCATTTGCATGCAATTAGAAGAGAGTATCGAGCGGTAGGTGAAGAGAACTGTGCGTGCGGGGAACGAGGGTGCGCCAGGCACTGCCGCACTCTTTTTACCGCGGCCTTAGAGTATCGACCTGTAAGTGTGTTATAAAGAAAGGGAAATTGACTTCTAGTGGCCATACCCAGTAGGGGTGCCACAGATAGTAATCCCCATTTCCTCTGTCTGAGGTAGTAGCTGCCTCTATTTGTTTGGCAATTCTTTCTTCCTCTTGACATTTTGCTTTTCTGATTTCTTTCTTCAGTTCCCTCAGTTTCACAAGGTATTCGTCCCTGTGATTCTTTTTTTTTGGATCCTTTATACTTCTTGAATGTTGTTCTTTTTGCCTTTACTTAACAACATAAGATATGCCATACTAGGTCAGATCAAAGGTCCATCAAGCCCAGTATCCTGTTTCCAGCAGTGGCCAATCCAAGTCACAAGTACCTGGCAAGTACCCAAATATTAAAAAATCACAAGCTACTATTGTTTATTAATTAACAAGCCGTTAAGCCCGTTAAAACGGGCTACATCCCTCTGTCTCTCACCTCCCCCTCATTCTCTCTCCCCTACCTCCCTCATTCTCTCTCCCCTACCTCCCTCCCACCCACTCACCCACTCCTCCCCAGCCTCCCTCTCCTCTCACTCAGTCCCTCCCTCCCACTCAGTCTCACTCACTCCCTCCCCCTCTCTCTCCCTCCCACTCACACTGTCCCACTCACTCTCCCTCAGTCCCACTCCCTCCCTCCCTCTCCCTCGTCCCACTCACTCTCCCTCAGTCCCACTCCCTCCCCCCCTCTCCCTCAGTCCCACTCACTCCCCCCCAGTCCCACTCCCTCCCTCCTCAGTCCCGCTACTCACTAAGTCTCCCTCTACTCACTAATCAATCATCCTCCCATCTCTCTCTCGTCCCTCCCACTTAGTCCAGTCCTCCCCTCCTCCCTCCCTCGACTGGCCGCTGCGCTACCGCTGCCGCCGCCCGCTGCCGCTGCCCGCTGCCGCTACCGCCGCCGCCCGCCACCGCCGCCCGCTACCGCCGCCACTGCCGCGCCACTACCGCCTCCGCTGCCGCCGCCGCCGCTGCCGCCCGCTACCGCCGCCGCTACCGCCCGCTACCGCTGCCCGCTGCCGCTGCTACCACCGCTGCCGCCATGTTTTTTGGTTTTTTTTGACGCTGCCTAAGACTGACGTGCTCGCCCGCACATGCGCAGTAGAGCTGCTCTCTACTGCGCATTTGCGGGCACGTCGGTCAAGCTTCATTTATCTAGTTAGATATCAGTTTATGGATTTTTCCTATAGGAACTTATCCAAACCTTTTAAAACCCAATTACAGTAACTCATGTAACCACATCCTCTGGCAATGAATTCCAGAGCTAAACTATGCGCTGAGTGAAAAAGAATGTACTTCAATTTGTTTTAAATGAGCTACTTGCTAACTTCATGGAGTGCCCCCTAGTCCTTCTATTATCTGAGAGAGTAAATAACTGATTTACATTAACTTGTTCAAGTCCTTTCATTATTTTCTAGACCTCTATCATATCCCCACTCAGTCGTCTCTTCTCCAGACTGAACAGCCCTAACTTCTTTAGCCTTTCCTCATAGGGCAGCCGTTCCATGCCCCTTATCATTTTGGTCTCCTTTCTCTGCACTTTCTCCAGTGTAACTATATCCTGCGGTGACCAGAATTGTACACAGTATTCAAGATGCGGTCTCACCATGGAGCCACCTCCTTTGAGAATCAGAATGGTTTCTTTTTCGTCTCACTTTTGTTTACTTTTCTCACACATAAATATGCTGCCTTTGTAGTAGCTCATAAGAACATAAGAACATAAGAAAATGCCATACTGGGTCAGACCAAGGGTCCATCAAGCCCAGCATCCTGTTCCCAACAGTGGCCAATCCAGGCCACAAGAACCTGGCAAGTACCCAAAAACTAAGTCTATTCCATGTAACCATTGCTAATGGCAGTGGCTATTCTCTAAGGGGCGGATTTTAAAAGGCGCGCGAATAGCCTACTTTTGTTATAGGTCTTTATATACCGATAGCCGTTTGCACATCGTATCGGTTTACAGATAACTAAAACTTTTTGACAGTGTCATTATACAGAACTTTTGGCACTGCCATTACATAGAACAGTAAACTTTGCATACAAGAGATAAACATCAACAAACAGTAACTGGGTAACTATCTACAGGGAACGACGGTTCCTCAATTGGGAGCAGATGAGGGAAAATTAACAAGAGCACATAGTGACGGTAGTACATGGAAAGCATTGTAATCAAATCAGGAGGTCATAGGGGAGAAGGTAATTGAGAGAAAAAGTCAGCAGAAGCACATTGTAAAGGGTGATACAGGGAATGCATTATACACAGCTTAGGGGGTCATCAGGAGGATGATTGTTGAGGGAGGGGTAGGCCTGTAAGAATAGCCAGGTTTTTAGGTTTTTTTTTAATTTGGGTGTAGATGTTTCAGTGCGCAAGTCTGGGGGCATAGAGTTCCACAGGGTGGGGCCGGCCAGGGAAAAGGCTCTGTTCATTGTGGAAATAAGTTTAGTGGATTTGATAGAGGGGGTACGGAGTGTCCCTTGGAGGGCAGTACGAGTAGGTCTAGTGGATGTGCGAGTAAGCAGTGGGGGGTTGATCCAGTCAGTATTTTCATTGGTGATGCTTTTATGAATGAGGGAGAGAACTTTGAACAGGATGCGAGACTGTATTGGGAGCCAGTGGAGATCGATGAGGGTAGGAGTAATGTGGTCACGTTTCCTGGAATTGGTGAGGATACGTGCTGAGGCGTTCTGTAGGAGTTGTAATGGCTTAGTATGTGTAGCAGGGAGACCAAGGAAGAGTGCATTACAGTAGTCTATTTTGGAAAAGATAATAGACTGTAGTACTGTGCGAAAGTCAGTGAAGAATAAGAGGGGCCGGAGTTTTTTGATAGTTTGAAGTTTGAAGTAGCAGTCAGGATAGATTTAATGAAGGGTTTGAAAGAGAGCTGGCTGTCAATGAGGACGCCAAGGCTACGGGTGTGGGAGGGGAAGAGCGTGGAGGAGTACGCAATGGGAATGGAGAGAGAGGAATGTTTGTTAGAGATGATAAGGAGTTCAGTTTTTTGTGGGTTAATGGCAAGGTGCATGTCAGTGAGTAGCTGGTTGATAACCGTCAGGCAGGATTCCCATTTTTGAAGAGCAGTTTGGAGGGAGTCAGTGAAGGGGAAAAGGATTTGGACATCATCTGCGTAGATAAAGTGTTTGATGCCAAGATTAGTAAGGAGGGTGGTGAGGGGTAGCATATAAATGTTAAATAGAGTAGAGGAGAGAGAGGAACCCTGGGGGACGCCTTGGTTAAGGCTAACTGGGTCGGATTCATTGTTGCCAGTGGATACTGTATAATGACAATCTTGTAAGTATGATTTGATCCAAGAGAGAGCAGTGCCGGAGATTCCTATGTTACTGAGAATGTTGATTAATATGATGTGGTTAACAGTATCAAAAGCTGCAGATATGTCTAACATAGCAAGGAGAAATGAGTTCCCAGTGTCAAATCCTTTAATGATGGTATCCGTCAGGGATAGCAGCAGTTTTTCAGTGCTCAGGTTTTTCCGGAAGCCATATTGTGTGGGAGGAAGGATGTTGTGTTGTTCTAGGTGATCAGATAGGCGAGAGTTGACTAATTTTTCCAAGATTTTAGATAGGAAAGGGAGATTAGAGATAGGTCTGAAGTTAGCTAGAGTAGAAGGGTCAAGGCTGGGTTTTTTAAGGATTGGTTTCATCACTGCCTGTTTTAGGAGTGTAGGGACTGTACCTTGCTCCAGGGAATAGTTGCAGATGGATGAGAGAGGTTTGGCAATAGTTTTGGGAATAGATAGGAGAAGTTTAGTAGGAATGGTTTCAGAGGGGTGAGAGGAGGGTCTCATTTTTTTTAAGATGTTTTCAATTTCAAGGGAAGAGGATAAGTCGAAAGATGAGAGGGTAGAGGTAAGATTGAAAGAAGGCAGTTTCACCGTGTTTGGGTTGGCCGCAAAGCGTGCAGTGAGAGAGGACACTTTGGTTTGGAAGAAGTGAGCAAGTTCATTGCAATGTTTTTTTGTGGTGGGAGTAGGAGGTTGAGTGGGGTTGGAGCTGGTCAGATTGGAGATCATGGTGAAGAGTGCTTTGGGATTGTATTGGAACCTGTGAATCTTTTTGGCATAGTATTCACGTTTAGTTGAGAGTGTAGTATTCCTGTATTGGTGCATAAGCTGGTAATAGGCGGTTTTGGATGCTGCAGAGGGGTGTTTGCGCCATTGCCTTTCCAAGGTTCTGAGACGGGTTTTGAGGTTCTTGAGCTCTGCGGAATACCATGGTTTCCTGTTTGGATGGGCAGGTTTAATGGTTTTTGTAGTAATAGGGCAGAGCTTGTTTGCTATGTTGAGGGTGATGTTGTGCCATGAGGTGAAGGCATTGTCGGCTGAGGAAATGTCAAGTTGGTTGGATACGTCCGAGCAGGCCATAGTGAGGGTGTCGAGGGATCATGATTTACGGTATTTGAAGGATTGCGCTTGGGTGGGGGCAGGGGGGGGAGGACTGTTGAACAGCCAGGGTGGTTTGGATGATAGAGTGGTCGGACCATGGGATGGGGGTGCAGTAAGGTGAGTTGATGACAGTGAGGGGGCACAATGAATATGCATGAGAGATATTTGCATGCATTCTGCCTCAGTTGTATGCAAATCTATGTCATGCATATTCATTAGGATATCCTAAAACCTCGACAGGTTTGTGGCCCTCGAGGACTGGAATTGCCCACCCCTGCTAGGCTTTATGGATTTACAGTGTTTATCCCGTGCCCCATTTGAAATCCTTCACAGTTTTAGTCTTCGCCACTTCCTCTGGAAGGGCATTCCAGGCATCCACCACCCTCTCTGTGAAGAAATACTTCCTGACATTGGTTCTGAGTCTTTCTCCCTGGAGCTTCAAGTTGTGGCCCCTAGTTCTACTGATTTTTTTTCCAACGGAAAAGATTTGTTTTTGACCATGGAACATTAAAACGTTTCAAGTATCTGAAAATCTGTATCATATCACCCCTGCTCCTCCTCTCCTCCAGGGTATACATATTTAGGTTCTTCAATCTTTCCTCATAAGTATTTTATGAAGACCATCCACCTTTTTGGTCGCCCTTCTCTGGACCGCCTCCATCCTGTACCTGTCCCTTTGGAGATACGGTCTCCAGAACTGAACACAGTACTCCAGGTGAGGCCTCATCAAGGCCCTGTACAAGGGGATCATCACTTCTTTTCTCTTACTAGTTATTCCTCTCTTTATGCAGCCCATCATTTTTCTGGCTTTAGCCTTGTCACATTGTTTCGCTGACTTTAGATCGTTAGACACTATCACCCTAAGCTGTCTCTCCTGCTCCGTGCACATCAGCCCTACACCCCCCATCAAATACAGTTCTTTCGGATTTCCACACCCCATATGCATGACTCTGCACTTCTTGGCATTGAATCTCAGCTGCCATATCTTCGACCACTCTTCCAGCTTCCTTAAATCCCATCTCATTCTCTCCACTCCTTCCGGCATGTCCACTCTGTTGCAGATCTTAGTATCATCTGCAAAAAAGACAAACCTTACCTTCTATTTCATCCGCAATGTCGCTCACAAAGATATTGACAGGACTGGTCCCAACACCGATCCTTGCGGTACTCCACTTAATACCGCTCTCGCTTCAGAGTAAGTTCCATTTACCATCACACATTGTCTTCTGTCCGTCAACCAGTTTGCAATCCAGGCCACCACCTCTTCACTCACTCCTAAGATTCTCATTTTATTCACAAGCCTCCTGTGCGGGACAATATGAAAAGTTTTGCTGAAATCCAAGAAGATGTCAAGATGAAAGCCCGTTGTTATGGTCAGCCCCGTGAGTCGCTACACTTACTTCCGATGCTGCTGGACAGGACTCATGGCTGGAACACTGTCTCCTTCATGGGCCACTCCACACGGTATGAAAAGCTGCCAGCCACCACTTCCCTCACCTACCCTGTTTCCCCGAAAATAAGACATCCCCCGAAAATAAGACCTAGTAGAGGTTTTGCTGAATTGATAAATATAAGACCTCCCCTGAAAGTAAGACCTAGCAAAGTTTTTATTTGGGAGCATGCCCGTCGCACAGAACACCAGAGCATGCAGCTGTGATTTTTTTACCCTGCAGGATTCACAGTTAGTTGTCATCACAAACCAGCATAACCAGACAACTATTCAGAATATGATAAATGTTCATTTTTTTGTTCAACAATATATGTGAATTCTTCTTCATGGAAAAATAAGACATCCCCTGAAAATAAGGCCTAGTGCATCTTTGGTAGCAAAAATTAATATAAGACACTGTCTTATTTTCGGGGAAACATGGTAGCTGTAGGCACGCACATGCCCGACAACCACTCTCTTAAAGGACTCACACCAGGAGCAGAGCTGCAGCGCCCATTGATGACATCACCAGCCTGGCCCTCTTAAGGGCCCTTCTGCTTGCCTTTCCTTACCCTAGCAACAGTTGCACTGATGTTTGCTCCAGTGCATGTTCCGTATCTGTATTACCTGTTCTTCCTTGCTTGTACCTTGTCTTTTTGCCTGCCTCGTTGGTTTTATCCTGTCTGTGCCGTGCCTTTGTCTCTCTGTGCCTTGTTACCTTTGTTCTGCTTGGTTGGCCCATCTTGTCCCTTGCCCTTTGTTTACTTGGCGTGCTTCCTGGTTTGATCTTAGCTTGGATTTGGACCTCGCTTGACCATTGCTTGGACTTGACACCTTATCTTGGACCCGACTTCACTCTGTCTGCTGCCTGCCCTGACCCCTGACCTATTCTTCGTTTCTGCCGCCTACTCTGACCTCTGACCTGCCGCCTACTCTGACCTCTGACCTGTTCCTCATTCCTCCTGTCTGCCGTTTGCCTCGAATTATGCATTCTCTCAGACTCTTGCCTCTAGACTGCCCTAGGGACCCACCTAAGACCTGCAGGCCACTGGAATACAAGGGCTCAATCTGCGTGGAAGGCGGTGGGTATAGGCGAAGATTCAGCCACAGGGCCCTCCGCCAGCAAATGGTTGGGCCTAGTGGGCTTACTCATTAGACAGCACCAACAAACACCTTGACATTAAGGGTCCCCCCATCTAACAAGCTTTTAATCTGAATTTTTGAAATTCAAAACTTGGGTCTTCGTGTGAATTCTTTTTATTTGCGATATGAAACCATACTGTCTGATGATCACTGGTGCCCAGCTGGGCACTTACTTGGTCATTAGAGATATTATCCCCATTTGTGAGCACAGTGTCGAGTATCACACCCTCCTCGTGGATTCCATTACCATTTGTTTGAGCAGAATCCCTTGAAGTGCATCCACTATCTCTCGACTTCTTGTAGATTCCACAGAAGGGATATTCCAATCTACATTCAGCAGATTAAAATCTCCAATGAGCAGTACTTCTCTCTTCTTTCCCACTTTTTGGATGTCTTCGACCAATTTCTGTCCTGTCTGAATCTGAGGCTTGTAGACATACCAATATAAATGGAAGCGCTTTCTTTTTTTTATGACATCCCATAATGCTTCTTTCATATGCCATGTCCTTTGCATTTCAGATGCTTGGATATTGTTTTTGAGTTAAAGAGTTTCTTCTCCCCCTTTCCTGTCCTCTCTGTCCTTTCTTAATAAATTATAGCCTGAGATGGCTGTATCCAATCATGACACTCAGGGAACCATGTCTCTGTAACAGCAACAATGCAGGACTGGGATTTTATTGCCCAGACTACGAGCATTTGTGGTCATAGCTTTCTAATATTTCTCCCTTGGTTTGCTGCTCTTCCTAGTCATCTTTTCTGCTTTTTTGAGCTGATTGATTTTATTTTCTCCCACTTCCTGTATTGCTTGGGGGTGACATGCCAATTTCATTGGCCACCTGCTGCCACCCGTCTAGTTTAAATGCCTGATGTATGATCTGATCTTTTCGGTTAGCATCCTATTTCCTTCCAAGGAGAAATCTAGACCATCCTTATCATAAAACCTTCTATTGTTCCATACATGCCCCCAGCCTCCAATGTATCCAAAACCCGTTTCTTTATATCTTTATATATTTATATCTTTATATCTTTATATATTTCTTTTCTATGTAAAGCCCCTTATCTCTGTTGGGCAGTTTATCATATGTAAACCGGAGTGATTTGTAGTCTCTATAAGAACCTCGGTATATAAAAATTAAAAATAAAATAAATAAATATCATTTTTTGAGCCAGACATTGAAGTTATCTATATGGCAGAGCCTTTCCTTCCCCTTTCCATTAACAAATAATACTTCCGAAAAGGCAGTGGTCTTTGCCATGTCTCTAATCTTATTTCCTAGATTTTGGAAATCTTTCTGTGTTTCAAGGATATTATTTCTAGCAAGGTTCCCAAATGGATGATAATATTAATATTGGAGTCTCTACTTTCTTCTGTCATTGCATTGAGTGTCTGATTGGTATTTCTACTGGCTGAGGATCCTAGAAGACATTTAACTGCATCCCCCTCAAAATGATTTCCCAAATTGGTTCCCTCTGATGGCTGAGTCTCCCAGGAGAAAAAGCTTCCTTCTATGGCATTTAACAATGTTTAAGGGTTTTTGGGTACGCTGGGTGACTACATCCCTTTCTTATATCACATGAAAAAAAAAAAAAAGAATGACGTCTTGTGATTAGTCTGCTTAATTTTAGCCATCATATCTTGATTTAATGATTTGCAAGATGTAAATAACTCATAAAAATATATAGCCCCCTTCCCCACCATGACTTTCTTTTATTTGTACCTTTCAAATCTTACTAAAGCTAAGTAAATACAGGATGGTATTACAGTAGTGTAGCCCCACAAAATCTTAAACTACTAAAAGCTGAGATATATACTGCAGCATGCCCAGCAATAATCATTCAGGGAAACAAGAAGCTCCATTGTGAGAGCAAACTTGGGTTTTCAAGTTGACTGCCACTTGATCAACAAGCAGACTGGAAATCAGCCTATAATACCTCAGAGCTTTTGATACAGACTTTTGACTTTTTTTTTAATAAAGGCTATTAGTTGTTCTAAGCTTCAGAATTTTGTGTTGATTAACTTTTTTTCCCCTTCTTTTGTCATTCCAGTCCCGAAGATGGTGAGATTCATCCTGAAATATGTAGACTTTACATCCAGTTGCAATGCTGCCTAGAAATGTATACAACAGAAATGCTAAAGTCCATTTGTCTGTTAGGATCCCTTCAACTACAACGGAAAGGTACTGTCATGCATTTCACAGGCACACCAAAACTTGAGGGAATTTCAGCACCAGTCTTTCATCTTAGTGGAATTCAAGTTAATGCAAACAAAATTGTAGAGAAATATAGATAGATAGATATAGATATGGGTGATTATCAAACAGGTTATACATTCAATCATATATTTTATGTAGAGATAGGGGCTAGATTGTTTAGTAGGGATGTGCATAGGAAAAGCTTTCATTTGATTCATTTTTTGGGTGAAACAAAAATTTCATACATTCATTCTGAAATGCCCATTTGCTCCATTTAGTTTTGGAAATGTATGTGCAAAAATGCCATTTTAGGTGTATAAAATTGAATTTTATGTACCTAAGCTGTACTTGCACACATAACATTTAATTTTATGCATGCAAAAAATGAATGCATACAAACCTCCGAAAACAAACAGAATAAATTCACATTCTTATGCTTATAGGACACTTCTATTTATTATGTCAAATAAATATAAGTGGAAAAGAAATATTTTGCTAACACACATATTAATGGAATTTAATAACATCCTTTTATTATGATAAGATTGAACTCATTTTTTTGATGAGATAAGTACAAAGATGACTGGTTTTGTAATATAAAAAAAAATGAGATTAGGTTTATCAGGGTATAACAGAACTCTAATAGCATACTGAGAGAGAAAATAGATTTAAAAAAATTGCTAAATCTGCTGAAACTATGGAAGTTTCCACAATTTTTCAGCTGTGTTCATCTATGATCTCAATATCCTGCATGAGGTTCTCTTGCAAAAACAAAAGGATTTCATGTGCAATGAGACCCTGAAGTTTATGCCTTCAAGACAATTCATAGTTTAAGTAATTTGCTCTGAGCTCAAAGTTTCAGTAATATTTTACAAACTGTTAAACTGCATGTGTGGTGGTACAGATTGAAATTACTATTGCTTCGGAGGTGGACCCTTGGGCTGAGGTGGGGTTGACGCATCCCGCAAGCAAGGACCTACGGGTCCTCACTGTAAGCAGGCGGAGTGGGCTGAAGCTAGAGGCCACTGGAGCTTCACCTATACCAGCCCTCATTCCCCTTGGGTTGAGCCTTTGGGTGCCAGGGCCGGCAGGACTTAGGTGGGCCTCGAGGTTAGCTAGAGGTGGAAGGTGATTCAGGCCAGAGACAACAGCCAGTAGATGGCGTAGTCCTATCCTGGACAGGATTCGGTACTGGAATTCAGGCGCCAAAGGAACAATGGGTAACTGGAGGCGCTCAAGCAAAAGAAGGCCTAAGCCTTATAAGTCCAAGTCCAGAGGATAGGCGAGAGGAAGCGTCACTGACAGGCAAGAATCAGAGTTATCAGAGTTGGCGGCAAGTGGAAGCTGTGGCAAGCAACGTGGAACTCTGGACACAGAATAGTCTGTAGCGTAGTCTTTCAAAGCAAGGGTCAGGGCATGGAGAAGGCAGGCGTGGTCAATCAAGGCAGTGGTCAGGGCATGGAGAAGGCAGGCGTGGTCAATCAAGACAGTGGTCAGGGCACGGAGAAGGCAGGCGTGGTCAATCAAGGCAGTGGTCAGGGCATGGAGAAGGCAGGCGTGGTCAGGCGTAGCAGAGGTCTGGGGCTGGAGAGAGGCTGAAGAGAAGTCGGGCATAGCAGAGGTCTGGGGCTGGAGAAAAGCTGAAGAGTAGTCAGGCGTATTCAACAATTAAATCACAAAAAATCACAGAAGCATGAATCTCTTACAAATCCAATATATCAAAATCTTGCTACAATGCTAATTGAGGACTGGTTTTTAGAGAGTGACCATCATATAGTGCTTAAGGCTTTCCAAAACGGATCTGCCCTGACCTGCACCGGGGCTTTGTAATCATCTTTGGCTTTGTTTATTCAATTCCTTAGTCTTTTCCATTTCATTTCTCTTTCTCCTATTTACTTCTTTATTTTATTCTTTTCCTTTTCTGTTCTTCTTTTCCTTTTCTCTGTCTTTGTTTTTTTCCCCACTTCTATTTCCTCCATCTGAATGTGTTGCTTTCTATCGGTGTTGTAAATAATTTTATAATAGGCTGCATAAATTTACCAGCTGCTATGTGCCCAAGTTACACCAATTTTCAAAGCAAATTTATGCATGTTCAGTTTGCTTTGAAAATTTTCTCACAAAACCGTGTGCAAATAATTATGGGGTAGATTTTTAAAAAATGCGCGTTCGCGTACTTTTGTTGGTGCACCAGTCGCAAACAAAAGTACGCTGGATTTTAGTAGATACGCGCGTATCTTCTAAAATCCAGGATCGGCGCGCGCAAGGCTGCCGATTTTGGGCAGCCGGCGCGCGCCGAGCCGCACAGCCTGCCACTCTCTTTCGCCCTTCCCTCACCTTCCCCTCCCTTCCTCTACCTAACCCACCCCCCCGGCCCTATCTAAACCCCCCCCCCTACCTTTGTCCACGGATTTACGCCTCCCTGAGGGAAAAGTAAATCCACGCGCGCCAGCGGGCCGCTGGCGAGCCGAGACGCAACCTGGGGGCGGTTCCGGAGGGTGCGGCCACGCCCCGGACCGCCCCGGGCCGAAACCACGCCCCCGGGCCCGTCCCCGAAACGCCGCATCCCGCCCCCAAAACGCCGCGTCGATCGGCCCCGCCCCCGACAAAAAACCCCGGGACTTACGCGAGTCCTGGGGCTCTGCGCGCGCCGGCAGGCCTATGGAAAATAGGCACGCCGGCGCGCAAGGCCCTGCTTGCGTAAATCCGGGCGGATTTACGCGAGCAGGGCTTTTAAAATCCGCCCCTATACCTGCCATTTGGTGTCTGTAGTTTTGCTGAGAAAATGTACACATATGTTTTAAATAAACACGTATGCACGTATGTCCCAGCCCTACTCAGACTCCACCCTCTGGAGCACCTCTCCTCTAGGAGTAACGCTATGCTCAAATAGTATCAGGTGGATTTTAAAAGCCCTGCTCACGTAAATCCGCCCAGATTTATGCGAGCAGGGCCTTGCGCGCCGGCGCGCCTATTTTCCATAGGCCGCCGGCGCGCGCAGAGCCCCGGGACGCGTGTAGGTCCCAGGGTTTTTGGAAGGGGGCGTGTCAGGGGGCGGGACCCGATGATGTGGCGTTTCGGGGCGGGGCGCGGCGTTTCGGGGGTGGGACCGGGGGCGTGTCGCCAGCCCGGGGTCGTGGTCCAGGCCTTCGGACCAGCCCCCGGGTCGGAGCTCGGCGCGCCAGCAGTCTGCTTCTCGCAGGCGTAAATCTACGGACAAAGGTAAGGGGGGGTTTAGATAGGGCCGGGGGGGGTGGGTTAGGTAGAGGAAGGGAGGGGGAGGGCGAAAGAGAGTTCCCTCCGAGGCCGCTTCGATTTCGGAGCGGCCTCGGAGGGAACGGAGACAGGCTGTGCGGCTCGGCGCACGCCGGCTGCCCAAAATCGGCAGCCTTGCGCGCGCTGATCCAGGATTTTAGAAGATACGCGCGGCTACGCACGTATCTTATAAAATCCAGCGTACTTTTGTTTGCGCCTGGTGCGCAAACAAAAGTACGCGAACGCGCTTTTTTAAAAAATCTACCCCTATGTGTGCATATTATTTTAGGCGCATACTGGTCCTGCAGTTTTCTAAAGGGCTATTTCTGCGGGTAAAACACTACTTTCCCATAGATGTCCCTTTAAAAATTATTCTCTATGTGTCTCTCCCAAACTCATCTATCTCCCCTTAACATTTTAACCTTGGCAGTTCATCTCCCTATGCATGTCTCTTTCCATCAGGCTCCTTCCCTTCTCCCCCTTTTCTCCCCCAAACCTCTGTCTCCTGCTGTACCCCTTCCTTCTCGTTTTCCTTCTGCATCTCCTCTTTGTTCTCTTTCTCTCCTTTTCTTTCATTTTGCTACTCCTTTCTTCCTACTCCCTCCATCATCCTTTGCCTTACCGTTTAATCTACTTCTTCTGCTTTGTCTTTCCCCTCCTCTTCATCTCCTTTCCTCCCCTCACCTCCCTTCTCTATCTTTTCCTCACCCATCTCCTTTTTCTTATCCCCCCTCTCCCTCTATCCACCTATTTTCTTTTTTCCTCCCGTCAATCCCTTTACCCGTTCGTCTCCTTCAAAAAAGTGAAGCAGATTTGTGAGGCAAGACTTGCCTTGGGTAAAGCTCAAATACTATAAAGTTGATATTCAAAGGGATGATCCAGCTATAACTTTTGGAAATAGCCAGAAAAAACCTGGGATTTGAATATTTCACCCCGCTCTAAATTTGGCTAAATAAATAATTTGCATCATGTAAATATGTAACCTCGAGTTATTGTTACTTCTCTAGTTCAATTTTCAGGCTCCCCCTGGAGCCTCCTGCCCTCGAGTTTCTACTGTTGTCCCTCTCCCACCCCTGTTCATTGTATTTTCCACCTACTGTTGAGATGTAAACCGATATGATGTGCATTCTAATGTCGGTATAGAAAAGCTGTTAAATAAATAAATAATAAATGAATAAATAAATGTACCCGGCTAAAAAGAAGCGGCACAGTTTCACTTCTTGCTGGCAGTGCTGATATTCATTTCTGCCTGGATGGGTAGCAGGGTAAATCTGGCTGAACAAAGACAAGTCCTAAAGTTTTTCCAGGTATCTTTTCGGGTAAATTCCACAGAATATTTGGCTAAAGTTATCTGGGTATCTTAACCTGGATAACTTCCACAGTTGTGGCTTGCTCAGCATGAACCTCAATTGTGTGAACATGAAACTTCTGCCGATTTGCTTTTTTGTTTACAGTTTAAGATAAGTAGTTTTGTGACGTGTGATGTTGATTGAGAGGTATGTGAGTTTTTCACATTAGCCATGCAAATTATCTGTTGATGTAAATCAGTGTCTGGCAGACTGGAGTTTACTATGCATTTTGATACTGCTAAGACAGTTATAATTTAAAAATATTTAAAAAATCATGCATATGCAGCTTAGGGGCATTTTTAATATATGTTTGTCAACTGTATTAGGTCAATATTTTTTCTTTGCATAAAAATGGAATACACTGTCCCATTAAGTAGAACAAATGCCTACCTTCTTTAAAAAAGTGATCTCAAAAGAAAAAGAAACATATACTACAAATCATGTTATTGTGTAAATGGTGAGAAATTGGTGGAATTTTGACCTCTTAAAGCTGCTGAGAAAGTGTGACGTGGAAACTGTACACATAGAATGTGCTGCACTTCACCTGTGGTTGTCCAGTGAAGTAAGCCAGAAGGAGAAGAGCCAGCCAGACTATGCCAGTGAAGATAGCCACCGGCTGGGAGGTCAGACCCCCACCATTGTGAGATCAAGAAGATGCTGAAGAGGGAGGGGAGGGGAAGGGACTGAGTGAGTGAGGACAGGAAGTGCAAGTGGGGTGGAACTAAGAGGAGGGGAGTAAGAGGGGAAAGGAGGTGAGGGACAGGTTAGGGGTAAATGCAAAAGGAGAGGGAAGTGGATGAGAGGGAAGGGAAGGGAGGAGAGTGAGTGATAGAAAGAGAGGCCATAAAAATGTGGTGAGAGGGCTACTTCAGGCCCTTGGGCCGTAATTTGGCTACCCTTGGCATAAGTTACTTGCAGTGTTACAAAATTACCCTCTTAAACCATAAGAATTGAAAGAATTGGTAGGCTGAAAGAAGCAATAAATGCCCAGATGACTGTTTATACTGTGAGAGTATCCTCTGTAGTCATGGACAGACCTCAGTCCAATACAGTCAGGGGCGGATTGTGGGAAAATAGTGGCCCGGGGGATTTTTCTCCATACTGGCCCATGGGTACCCAATTACACATACAATTTGGTGAGTCACCAAATACAGAATAAAGGGACCATAAAATATACACAGAAATGCACAGACAAACGAAACTGGAAATCAAAACAAGTTAGACTGTATGTAATGCAGCAATGGAAAAACAGAAAAATACCATCATTCCTCATAAAACATCAAACAATAAAATCAAGAACTATAAAACATCAATCACAATAGGAAAATCATACTAAAAATATATATTTCAAAACTGCTGATGAATAGAACCTCCAGTAATTTAACTCATATACAAATTTTTGAAAATTTCCCTAACACCAATAAAATATTTCAAAAATAGTAGATATCAAATAATAATCAATAATTAAAACTAATAAGGATAGAAAAAAAATCCCTGGTTCTCCATACCTGGGAACTTTTAATTCCAGTCACCTTGAGATGGTCATGAATTAGTTGTTCTCAAGCACAGTGGTTCTCAACCTTTTTTCTGTCGGGACACACCTGACTGATGGCTCTTACATGCGTGACACACTGAACACATGACTATCATAAGGTTAAATGTAAAAGTACAGTTTGCATCCACAGGACCCCCCCTGACCCACAATTATGGATGTAAAGCAGAATTATGACATTCCCCGTACAACTCACCTTACAAAAAATATATTCTGGTTCTAGTGTCATCTCAGTAATAGCAACACAAACTCCAACTACCAGGCTCATTATCCCTACTTATGAAAAGACAGCAGTTTATCACTATTGCATGTCCTCTTGAGAAAATACAACAAATAAGACTGATACAGTAAAATACCTCACCTCGGTCACATACACAGAACCGACCTAACATACTACCAGGATCTGCAGTAATGCACATAAACTAATCCGCACACAGTTACACTTGTATTATGGAATGCACTCAACAGTAACAACCCTACCTATGAAAAGGCAACACTATAAATATTAAATCAGGCCCTAAACACCAATACACCTCCTATTAGGAAAACAGAACTAGCCAAAACACAGAAATAATTGTATAACTATACTAATAAGCAGAATAAATGTTTCACAACAACTATGAACAGAATAATATCCAACAATTAAAAACTCATAAAATGTATTTCCAAACACCAATAAAATATTTCAAACAGCAGACACATCACATACTACCCAATAATTAAAATGGTAGTCAATTAAGAAAAATGAACTTAAAAAGCCACCTTTACTTACTCTCTCCAGCAGTTCTCCTACTCCTTTCCCTTGCAGGCCACACCAGAAGCAGCAGTAGCTGCTAAAGTTGTCCTCACAGTCCTCTTCCTTAGGGACCACAACTAGTCTCTTCTCTCTCTCACACACACACACACACACCAGTCACACCCTCAGGACCAGTTTCTGTCTCTCACACACCAATCATCTCCCCAGCCAGTCTCTTTCTCTCTCACACACACAAGCACATACATACCAATCATCTCCCTGATCAGTCTCTCTCACACATACACACGTCACCTCTCTGGCCAGTCTCTCTTAATCACACAATGCTCTCACTCTCTCTTACTTACACACAGGCTTTCAATCACACACATGCTCTATTTCACTTACACTCAAGCTCTTAATCACACAAATGTTCTATCTCACTTACAAACAGGCTCAATCACACACATGCCCTCTCTCACAGCTACAAGCTAGACAAAAACATGCTCCATCTCTCTTGCACACACACATTGACACACACAAGCACCCTCCCTGACTCACATATACACCACACACATACAGAAGCACCCTCCCTGTCTCACATATACACCACACACATACAGAAGCACCCTCCCTGTCTCACATATACACCACACACATACAAACGCACCCTCCGTATCTCACATACACATTACACTCTCACAGAAGCACCTTGCTTTCCGACTTGCAGCATTTTTCACTTTTACTAAAGTGAAAGTGATGCTCCCAACCGTTAAATAAGAAAACCACATTCCTATCAGAAGGCGAAATGACACCCTTCCTTCAGGTTCTGTCCTCCCAAGGGACAGCCACCCACACCGTACAGCTTCTCTTGTTTTACGCTTTCAGGCAATAAAGCAAGTGTCTTTCTTCAAACTATCAGTTGTATGATTATTCATGTGGGAGATATGGAACAGAAAGACATCCTTAGTCAGCTTCCCTTTTAAATGGGAAGATTCCAGTCTTAGTCATTTAAAAATATATATTTTCTAAAGGCTTAAAAAAAAAAAAAAGCAAAACCCTTTCAGATTGGAACTATTCTAGTCTTCATGCTTAAATTATGCTTCACCTGGCATCAGTATCTTAAATTTGTGATTTTGCTGAGATGAACATTTTAAATACTTTAGTTGGTTTTTTTTTTGCTTTAGTATTTGTCTCTACCCACTTTGTTAAATTTTATTTTCCAGAAGAGGGATGCTTAAAATTCAGTAATTTCATCTTTCATCCAACTTTTCAAAAGTTACGCTACCAGTACAAAAGTTGAGGTATATGTATTATCACATTTCATTTTTTTAAACTGGCAAATTCCTTTCTCACATACATATCACATACACACACACACAGAAGCACCATTCCTTTCTCACATACTCACCACATCTCACATACACACCGAAAGAAGATTGGCGCAGCCGGTCTAGCTGATCACGTGGCCGAAGAAAGGAAGATTGGCGCAGCCAGAGACCAGGCACCGAGACTTAGGGGGCGCCGCAGCAGGCAGCCAGCCCTAGTCTCACCCTGCCTCCCCCCCCCCCCCCCCAATGCCACCCTCCCTAAGCCTCCCTGGTGGTCCAGCGGAGGGCCCGGGAGCGATCTGCCGCTCCTGGGGCCTTGGTTGCCACTAACAAAAATGGTGCCGGTGGCCTTCAGCCCCTACCATGTGACAGGGGCTACCGGTGCCATTGGTTGGCCCTGTCACATGGTAGGGCTCCCACACAGCAAGCTGTTTTGACATCCCTACGTCTCACCTTGCACACCCTGATCTCTCTGGGGTTTCTCATCAATTATCCAAAGTCCAACTTGGTCCCATCGCAAACCCTGACATTCATAGGAGCAGACTTGGACACCCTCAAGGCAAAGGCATTTCTTCCTTGAGAACGAGCTCTTATCATCTCCTCACTCGCCCATCAGCTGCAGTCTTGACAGCGCTCCACAGCACGTCACGTTCTGGTCTTGCTAGGACACATGGCGTCCTCAGTACACATCACTCCCATGGCTCATCTCGCCATGAGGATCCTACAGTGGACTCTAAGGTCACAGTGGATTCAGTCATCTCAACCACTATCAGCTGTTGTCCACATAACCAACCCACTTCGTCTATCTCTAGCTTGGTGGAGGACTCAGGCCAAT
This sequence comes from Rhinatrema bivittatum, assembly GCF_901001135.1. NCBI lineage: Eukaryota > Metazoa > Chordata > Amphibia > Gymnophiona > Rhinatrematidae > Rhinatrema > Rhinatrema bivittatum. Next base: position 708,564,909 of record NC_042615.1, on the reverse strand, counting down.
CTCCTTCAAGGCCTGTCTTTTCAAGCTCCAGACCCTCAAATAACCCTTACAACAGATGACTCCAACATCGGTTGGGGAGCACACTTTGCCAATTTACAAACTCAAGGGTCTTGGTCTCCACAGGAAGGCAAACACCAGATCAATTTCCTGGAGCTACAAGCAATCAGATATCCTCTCAGAGTATTTCAGGATCGCCTCTCCAACCAGGTCATCCTGATTCAAACGGACAACCAAGTGGCCATATGGTACATCAACAAACAAGGAGGAACAGGTTCTCGCCTCCTGTGTCAGGAGGCTGTGCAGATATGGGTGGAAGCCCTCTCCCACTCAATGTACCTCAGGGCCACCTACTTGCCAGGAGTGGACAATGTATTGGCAGACAAGCTGAGTCGCACCTTTCAACCACATGAGTGGTCTCTCAATCCCACAGTAGCGGGTCAACAAGTAACTCGAGGTGAGGTGTTGGTGGTGGCATCAGTGAACATTTGATGTGAATTGGAATGAGGAAAGGAATACAATGATGAGATTTCTACAGTGTACTCTTGCCCTAGCTTGATAGCACCTATGTAGAGAGTGCATCAAGCTAGGTATAGTTATTTCTGACATTATGCTACTGCACGCAACATTAAACACCCCTCATTTTTACAAACCCCTCCCAAACTTCTCCCCTTTGAATACATTTTCCAATTTGCATTCACTTCATACTATGCGAAAAATAATGCATGTGTTATGGTGTTATTGCATGCGTTAGGGCCCTAACACCCGCGGTAATGCCCTAGCTCAATTTGAAAAATGACCCAGTTAGGATAAATGTAGGACTGCTATATGGTTGTCCCAAAGTTAGCCAGATAAACATTTTGCTTACTTTGAGATAGCTGAGTATATTCAGTGGCTAACTTAGGCAGCTGGATAGCAGCTCAGTAGTCCTTTTGGTCCATTTCTTATCAGGCTCTAAAACAAAAGAACCCTACAAGTCATTCTAAACGCCACTTCTTCCTGTGATCGTATCAATATCTGTGTAAGTTTTAAATCATCCCTTTGTGGCAGGGCAGGTGAACCATCTCTTTCACTTTCAGTATCAGATATTTGGACAAGAGAAAGATAGAACCTCACAGTTGGAGAAAGTGCTTTTTTTCAGAAAAAAATGTAAATATCTGGGTGCGGCCGATGAACGCCGCCATGAAAGTTACTGTCCCAGTTTGTCCTAACCAAAGTCTCCAGCAAAACCTGTATAGAAGAAATATGTTCTTCACAATGATGGAATATAACAAAATTTGAGGACATTTTTGCATCTTAATATTGTAACTTATTGGAAGCCTTTTCCGAGAAAGCATATAATTGCTTCACTAGCCCAGTCATATTCTGTCCTGGCCACCACAGCTCATATATCTTGCAGAGAAACACTAGCAGGGGCTTATACTACAGGGAGAGAGGGGAGGTGGCCAAAACTAACCACCTCCAAGATGGTCACTGATATCGACTGTTCTCCCCTTTCTGCTTCCTTGTTCTCCAATAATGATGCAGTTGGTCTTACCCCTTTTAAAGAGTCCAGTGATACACCAGAAGGCTGATGAGCTTCCTGTCCTATCTGTAGGCTTACCTCCTCCACCAACTGTTCTTGCTTTCTTGCTGCTCAGTGTTCCACAGCTCTGATGCATGGTCTCCTGCTTTGTGTTGTTGGTGTTTGACAACATCAATCAACTCCCAACCAAAGCAGCTCCAGCTCCCTCATTGATGAAAGGGAGATCTATCACTGGAGCTCAAAGACTCCTGAATGACAGAGGAACCTGAGATTGACTGTATTTTCATCTTTCCCAGTTCAGCGCCATTGCTGTGGCCAGACACTGCTCCCTGAATAAAGAAAGAAACAAATCAAACACTTCATCTGCAGAAGAACTGCCAGCAAGGGATGGAGGCTCTTCTTAGCCTTCTGTTTCACCATTGTGAAACACCTGATGTAATGCCGGTTAGTGATTTGGAGCTCCTGGAGCTGGCATGTTTGTGTTCACCACTGTGGTCTAGCTCCTTCCCTGTAAAAATTATTTTTTTTTAAATACTGCCCCTGTACATGTGGCTCAGGTAAGCTACTGTAATTTTACTTTCTCATGGATCAGTTTTCCATTTTCACTATTCCCCGAAATAAGTTTGTTTAGGACAAGATCCTTTCATCCAGAAAGAACACCTTTTCAGTGACATAAAAATTTCATAATGCACAAGAAAACCTGAGCCTGCAGGGAAATTATTAGTAGTAAATAATATTTAAAATAGCAGGAAAGGAGGTAGCATTCCCAGAATATATCCCTGCATCTGTTTTCTATCAGACACATACTTCATTAATATGTTTATTAGCTTATTTATTTTATACAGCTCAAATCTATAGATTACTAAACATTTGTGGTCACAAGAGGGTGCTGCTGTAACAAATTCCTATAGTGGTAGCTCATAACAGCCTGGTATATTCTTGATAAGTGAAGAGCACAGAGCTTACTAAACATATCATTGTCTTAACTGCTACATTCTAGTCATTCCTTGCTATTGACCTAATATAGTTTATTTTCCAGTGTAAATCTATCATGCATACAATATTGAACCACTATTCAAAAATATAATTAGTTTTAAAAAATCAATAAAGTAGGTGAGTAGAAATGATGCTATTACAAGTCTAATGATTATTTAAAGAACTTCTGAGGTCCGACATGAATGCTAAGGAAGGGACCTTAGTAAGCTCAAAAGCTTGCATCCCTTTACGTTTGTTAGGCACATAAATGTACAGTATCATTTCTGTCTGACAAAGCATAGAAACAGACTTAATGGCAGATAAAAATCTAGTCTACCTATTTTCCCTTCTTTCTGCAATACTGCAGAACCCATCAGAATATTTTTTAGTGTTCATTTTTACAAATATTAATTCATACTGTATATTAAGGAATGGTTTCTTTTTTTAAATAATTTTGGGCTTTCCCCACATAGGTTATCATAGGACCCAAAACAGCATCCTGCTCACTATACATGCACTCTGAGGAGCTGAATAAACAGGAGCAGCAGAACTGTTCACCTCAGAAAGAGAAAAAAACAAACACAACAAAGTGAAAGCAAGGCACATGAATAACTTGTGATTTCCAGCAGCCACAAATCACATCTGCAGGCCGTACTGAAGCCTTCCTAAAGTGATTTTCATTTACAGACCTAGACCAGTGCCAATGAGGAGGGAAGCTGACTTTGGATATTTGCTGGTCTTATGCTCCACATGGTCTGTTGGAGGAATGTAGTTTGAAGGGGATTTCAAGGTCAAGTTGAAGTTGATGGTGGATGGATTTGTGTATAAGGGTGATTGATTTGTATAGGATTCTGAATTTCACTGGTAACCAATGTAGGTTTCTGAGGATGGGTGAGATGTGTTCTCCACGGATGGTGTTGGTTAGCAATCTCGCTGCAGCGTTCTGTATCATCTGCAGTGGTTTGGTGGTAGATTTGGGTAGGCCTAGGAGGAGGGCGCTGCAGTAGTCAATTTTGGCGAACAGCAACGCTTGGAGAACTGTCCTAAAGTCATAGAAAAATTGGAGTGGTTTGAGTTGTTTTAGAACCTGGAGTCTGTAGAAGCAGTCTTTGGTTGTGGTGTTGACCATATTCTTTAGATTTAGGCGGTTATCAAGAATTACCCCGAGGTCTCTTACTTGCTTATGGGTGATATGGGTGTTGTGGGGGGATGGTGGGAGGATATTATCTTGGTTAGAAGAGATGAGGAGGAGCTCTGTCTTCGAGGCGTTGAGGACCAAGTTTAAGCTGTTGAGAAGGCTGGTGATAGATAGAAGGCAGTTATTCCAGTGGGTGAGAGCTTTTGAGATAGATTCTGTTATAGGGATTAGAATCTGCACGTCGTCTGCGTACAGGTAATGAATTAGATTAAGATTGGTTAGCAATTGGCAGAGGGGGAGGAGGTAGATGTTAAAGAGGGTGGGAGATAAGGAGGATCCTTGTGGTACACCAAGTGTGGATTTTGTCAAAGGTGATTCTTTATTATTGATCTTAACTTTGAAGGTTCTATTGCAGAGGAAGGACTTGAACCAGCTGTGGGCTGATCCGGAGATACCAATATCTGTTAGGCGATCCAGGAGGATGGAATGGTTGACGGTGTCGAATGCCGCCGAGATGTCTAGCAGGACTAATATAAAAGAGTGGCCTTTGTCTAATCCCATTATAATATGGTCTGCGAGTGAAATGAGGAGGGTTTCCGTGTTGCGTGATTTGCGGAAACCATATTGCGAAGGGTATAAGATATTGTGATCTTCTAGATACTCTGAAAGCTGGGTGTTTACCACTTTCTCCGATAGTTTGGCTAAGAATGGGAGATTAGAGATGGGTCTGAAATTGGCTAATTCGTTGGGGTCTAGATTGTGTTTCTTAAGGAGGGGTTTGAGGGAAGCGGTTTTCAGTCTGTCTGGGTAAATCCCTTGAGTTAAAAGGCAGTTTATAATACTTGTCAGAGGTCCTGAAATCGTGTTTGGGATAAGAAGCAAGAGTTTCGATGGGATATTATCAGCTGGGTGGCTGGAAGGTTTCTGTCTTTTTAGGAGGGATTCAATCTCACTGGTGGAGATTGGTTCGAAGTTGTCAAGTTTGGCTCTCGTGAGGGAGTGAGGACTCTTGCCTGAAGTGAGAGGTGTAGTAATTGAAGGTAGGAGGGCGAGCGTGTTCGAGATCTTTTGTTGGAAAAAAGATGCGAGCTCATTAGCCTTGGATAGTGCTTGTTCGTCTGGTATCGACGGAGGGACTGATTTAGTGATTTGTGCTACGTATGAGAAAAGGGCCTGGGCATCATACTGGGCATCATATTCCAAATGTGTTGGAATACTATGCCAACATATTTTGTTGGCATAGTATTCCCTTTTTGTTCGTAGAATGGAAGTCCTGTAATGATGTAAAGATCCTTTGTATGCTGAAAGGGTAGATGAATTGGGGGTTTTGCGCCATCTATTTTCCTTGTGACGTAGGTCTTGTTTCATCCGTTTTAGTTCAGAGGGGAACCAGGGTTGATTTCCTTTTTTTGTTGGATTAATTGTTTTGGAGACTAATGGGCACAGTTTGTTTGCAACTGTTTCCGTAATCTTATGCCAGGAGGATAGGGCTGAGTCAGGATTGGATAGGTCTAGGTTAATGAGTTCCTTAGAGAGCTGATCACTAAGAATATCAGATGGACATGATTTCCTGAATTGAATGGTAGAAAGGTGATGTGAGGTGTGTGTCTGTTTGTTAGTGGCGAAGGAGGATTCTATCAGGAAGTGGTCTGACCAGGGGACTGGGGTACATCAAGGTACTGTTGTGCAAGAGAAGTTAGAGTTGATGAAGATTAGATCCAGAGTGTGTCCAGCTTTGTGTGTAGGGTTGTTGTGTGAATCCCATTGCGCTGAGGGTAGTGAGGAGGGCTTCACAATTCGAGGAGCGAGGTAAGGCGTCGATATGGAGGTTAAAGTCACCCATGATCATAGTTGGAAGGTCTGAGTTGATATGTTTCACGATAGATTCTATGAGGGGCGAGGAATCAGTTTCTAGTACTCCAGGGGGAGCGTAAACTAGTACTAGTTGCAGTTGTTTTGATTTGATTAGACCCAGTTCCAATTTGGACTCTGTCTTGATTGTATGTGCAGTAAGACTGAGTTCTTTCTTGGTGGCTAGAAGAAGACCACCTCCTCGTTTTTTGTGTCTGTGGAAGGTGACGATGTCATATATGTGTGTAGGTAGCTGGTTGATTAGAGCAATGTCCGAGTTTTTTAGCCAGGTTTCTGTGATGGCACAGATGTCTGGGGGGACCTCGGGCTTCCAGTGGCGAAGACACACTTCTTCTCTTCAAATGTCTCGACTCCTCGTCTGCCTCCACAGTCACCTCTGTCTTCAGTGCTGAGACTCAGCTGGTCACATCTTCTGCTCCTGCCTCGCCACCTGATGGGAGAATCTTCGGATCTTCCTCCTAAGGTATTCCATCCTCCCGTCGGCCCAAGGGTTCACAAGCCTGAGCATAACAATCTCTTAGGAGCAATGATTTGTTAAATTTATATAGCAAGGTGTGTTAAGGAGAGAGCATGAACTATAAGGGAACTCTTTATTAAAGATTTTCTCACTTTGCGCTACCTGTCAGAGCTTCAAACCCGGAAAAATTATATAGTGACATTCATTGGAAAACACTGGAAGGCCCCCTACTTGCTGCTAAACTAATGTCTTCTTAATATTGTTCATTTATTAGTTATTTAAGGTTGCTAAAGGAAAAGGGATGCCTAATCTAAATTTTGTTTGGTGTTATTTATGTTAATTTGAAGTGACTTGCAAGGGGACAACAGTTAATCTGTTGATATCAGCTGAGTTACTCCTTTGTTATCTAAATTCCTGATTGATTCTTAAATGTCCGTCTTGTCCTCTTAATTGGATAATAGTCAATAAATCAAAGAATGTGCTTGGGATGGGCAGGATGGAAATAAAGATACTGAAAATCAACCTAGCTTTCTTTTAAATCAAACGCACAGAGAAAATTAACCTGGTTTTCTCTTTTAAATCAAACACACACTAAAATTAACCTAGCTTTCTTTTTTTATATCAAACATACTCTGAAGATTTAACCTAGCCTACTCTTGTAAATCAAACACATATAGAATATCAGTTTACCCCACAATCTCTCTCTTCCCTCAAGCTTTGTCACAAAATTTCCCAGTGAAGCAATACTTACCAATCCTCTTCATGCACCAGGAAAATCACCTTTGCTTTCAGTATGCCTTCAGAAATCACCTTCTGCAAGTCTTTCCTGGATGTTCTGTCTGAAATCTGCAGCCATGAGAGTCTGCAAGTGCCAATATGTATTGCAAAGACTGTAAATAATATTTCAAATTCCATTCCTTTTTTCACTAGTAGCTCTAGGGTAACGTGTTTTCTGAGGAAGATATTCCGACATGCCTTTCACCTCTTTCAGTATGTTTGACATATATTTACTTATAGGAAGCTAACTGGGTATTGATAAATTTATCTCTCAATAAGATAATGGGTATGGGAATCCTTCTCTGGAGGCACTGAAGAGTGGCATAGAGACATCAACCTTTGTGAGAGCAGATTCGACTAGAGATGACTGATGTTGTTTCTCAGTCCAAGAATTTTCTGGATATGATACATTGTGTCCAAATTTTTATTCGCTGGAGACACAGAGAGGGGTTCTCCTACATTTTCATCTGACTTGCTTGCAGGATCACATGATTGGGTATTGCCAAAATGTCTTTTGTGAAGGGGTGAACCACGACTTGGAGGATGTCAAATATTTTTGCCCTGGACTCTTCCTCCTTCTGTAAATCAAAGGGAACGTTTTTGCCATTGTTTTATAAAATCAGCAAAGGAACAGTCCTCCAGAGGAGACTTTATCCATTCCTTTACAGGAGAGGAGTTCAGGGGGATACCTGTTCATTCCTCGTGATTAGAGTATTCCTCATATCTGTAAACTTAACCTTAGGAGTACTCACACTCTAAGCCAGAGTCATGGGTTGGTGTTTCAGTTTGAGTTCACATCTGGTTAGAAGGCAAGACCAGGGACGGTAACTGTCAAACTGGCACAAATTTGCACATACGTCAGCCTGCGAACAGGGACATGGCCATTTTTTAAAAGATGTATGCATATGTGCACATGTCATAAAATAGTCTGGCCACGCACACATGCGCCACATTTTAAGAACATAAGAACATAAGAAATCGCCATGCTGGTTCAGACCAAGAGTCAATCAAGCCCAGCATCCTATTTCCAACAGAGGCCAAACCAGGCCACAAGAACCTGGCAATTACCCAAACACTAAGAAGATCCCATGCTACTGAAGCAGTTAATAGCAGTGGCTATTCCCTAAGTAAACTTGATTAATAGCCGTTAATGGACTTCTCCTCCAAGAACTTATCCAAACCTTGTTTGAACCCAGCTACACTAACTGCACTAACCACATCCTCTGGCAACAAATTCCAGCGCTTTATTGTGCGTTGAGTGAAAAAGAATTTTCTCTGATTAGTCGTAAATGTGCTACTTGCTAACTTCATGGAATGCTCCCTAGTCCTACTATTATTCGAAAGTGTAAATAACAGAGTCACATCTACTCGTTCAAGACCTTTCATGATCTTAAAGACCTCTATCATATCCCCCCTCAGCTGTCTCTTCTCCAAGCTGAACAGCCCTAACCTCTTCAGCCTTTCCTCATAGGGGAGCTGTTCCATCCCCTTTATCATTTTGGTTGCTCTTCTCTGTACCTTCTCCATCGCAACTATATCTTTTTTGAGATGCGGCAACCAGAATTGTACAGAGTATTCAAGGTGCGGTCTCACCATGGAGCGATATAGAGGCATTATGACATTTTCCGTTTTATTAACCATTCCCTTCCTAATAATTCCTAACATTCTGTTTGCTTTTTTGACTGCTGCAGCACAATGAGCCGGCGATTTTAAAGTATTATCCACTATGATGCCTAGATCTTTTTCCTGGGTGGTAGCTCCTAACATGGAACCTAACATCATGTAACTACAGCAAGGGTTATTTTTCCCTGTATGCAACACCTTGCACATGTCCACATTAAATTTCATCTGCCATTTGCTGCCAAATCTTCTAGCCTTGCAAGGTCCTCCTGTAATGTATCACAGTCTGCTTGTGATTTAACTACTCTGAATAATTTTGTATCATCTGCAAATTTGATAACCTCACTCGTATTCCTTTCCAGATCATTTATATACAGATTGAAAAGCACCGGTCCAAGTACAGATCCCTGAGGCACTCCACTGTTTACCCTTTTCCACTGAGAAAATTGACCATTTAATCCTACTCTCTGTTTCCTGTCTTTTAACCAGTTTGTAATCCACGAAAGGACATCGCCTCCTATCCCATGACTTTTTAGTTTTCGTAGAAGCCTCTCATGAGGGACTTTGTCAAACGCCTTCTGAAAATCCAAATACTGTTTATAATTTCTGTACTCAGGGCCAGGGCAACAAGAACACTTCGACTCAGCAAGAGGTTTAAAATTTAGTTTATTTGGCTTTTTAAAGAAGAGTCAAAGACAAGTGTTCCTGGGAGATGCTATATGCCCTCTATCTGTAATAATGAAGTAAATGTTGCCATTGAATATGTTGGTGCCAGTAGGTCTACCTCAGGGACATTCTGCAAGTCATGCTCAGAAAAGCACTCAGAGTTCATTCACCTCTGACAGGCCACAGTACAGCAGAGGCGTCTGGGTATTTTTCCTTCCTAATATTGTGTATCTGATCAATCATATTCTTCAATACACTACATCTACCGGTTCACCTTTATCCACATGTTTATTAACCCCTTCAAAAAAATGAAGCAGATTTGTTAGGCAAGACTTCCCTTGGGTAAATCCATGTTGACTGTGTTCCATTAAATCACATATATGCTCTATGATTTGATCTTGAGAATAGTTTCCATTATTTTTCCCGGCACTAAATTCAGGTTCACTGCTCTATAGTTACCCGGATCACCCCTGGAACCTTTTTTAAATATTGGGGTTACATTGGCCACTCTCCAGTCTTCAGATACAATGGATGATTTTAATGATAGGTTACAAATTTTAACTAATAGATCAGAAATTTCATTTTTTAGTTCCTTCAGTACCCTAGGATGCATACCATCTGGTCCAGGTGATTTGCTACTCTTTAGTTTGTCAATCTGACCTACTACATCTTCTAGGTTCACAGTGATTTTGTTCAGTTCGTCTGACTCATCACACCTGAAAACCATCTCCAGAACTGGTATCTCCCCAACATCCTCATTAGTAAACACGAAAGCAAAGAATTAATTTAGTCTTTTAGGTGCATGCATTTGCATACAAATCCCGCTTTTACTGTGTAAATTGTGTGATTTTAAAGGGGGGGGGGGGTGCGCCGACACCATTTACAGTTTTCTTAGTTTGGCAAGTTAAGATATAGGATATTTAAAAATCCCCTAGTATAATAGCCTTCACTCCCCTGACCCTTAAAACATCACAGATTTGCCTAGATTTCTTTAATTAACTTACATGTCATCCATAGCAGAAATAAAGTTACATGGCAGAGGACCTTGGTGCGCACTGGGGCATATAAGTATATACCCGCATATCTCAGGTTAATACCTGAAATACCCATTCCCTGCTCAGACCACATCCACACTCCACCCCGCCCCTTTTGAAAAGTATAAAGATTTGCCCGCTGCTGGAGATACGTACGTATCTCGGTGGCTTTTAAAATCCTACTTATTTGCACATCCCCTAATTACTGTGCACGCCAGGCTTTTAAAATTCACCTCTCAGTGAATGTGTCGAGTCTGTTGGTATCTAGACCTCAATGAACATCTGTTCCTTGGGAACGCACTCCCTTCTCCCCACCCCCGATGACTGGAAATTTACACCATGCAGAAGTCCTCTGTGCTGATTCATCTCCAGGAACCAGCATCGGGACCTCTAGCAGATGCTAATAGTAATTCAAACAGAGTTGGGACTCCATCCTCAAGGTAACTGACTATGTTGATGCTGATGCACTGTTTGCAGCTCTGCAATCAGATAATTCCTGGATTATCTTTTTCCAACTCCTACTCAAACATTGTTGATACCAGTAAAGCATGGGAAACAGGAGGAATAGTTACATCTTCCTGGGTCACGTGAGGAGTGGTTGCTGGCATCCAGGCCTTTGGACGCTATTGTGATTTCTGAGATGGATGTGAGGGTAAGCTTACTTTTCCATAGGAAGGGCTCAGGATTTAGGGCCGCTTCAGAATCTTCCTGCTCTCAGCATTGCACACTGATAGATACTGATGCCAGTGCTTCTTAGCCTAAACCGATGCTTGATATTAGTCCTCCTTGACCCTCCAGTTTCAAGGGATGGCAGGGTACTAGAGGATGGCCTGTCTCCCTTGCTTCTGGTTATCAATATCAAGGAATACAAATGTTTTCTTGTTGATTTACCGCCAGTGTCCAGAGTATCTTTAGGAGCTCAAAGAGGCCGTCCTCTAGGACTCATCTTCCAGCATACGTTCTGAGGGCATAACTGGAAAGAGTTGTATTAGTCAGCTAAGGGGGTCATTCATCAAATCATGTTTGGGCCTTATCATGTGCGTTAGGGCCCTAATGCCCACAGTATCACCATAACGCATGAGATAAATAAAGCATTGCGAGATGTGTATGCAAATTCTAAAAATGTAGTCAAAAGGGAGGAGTTTAGGCGGAGCTGATGAAAATGAGGGGTGTTTAACCTTGCATGCGATAGTGTAACGCATGCTATTGCACAATTTAACACCGGAAATAACTATACCTTTTTTCAGAGCAGGGAAAGGGAGAAAGAGAGAGAGCGCATCTCTGGGGAGGCATACATATTAGCCACTGTAAACGGGGCCATTTTGAACTCTGGGTGATGTTTTGGTGGTGGTCTAAGTTTTGGGGGGCAGTTTTACGTGCACAGTCAGAGGTACAAACAGCACAGTAGACAGTGAAGATTTTATGTGATTTGGAGTCATGAAAGGTATACAAAGATGAAATTGGTAGAATGTCCTCTCAACCTAGCTTGATGCACTCTCTACCTAGCTATTATCAAGCCAGGTCAAGAGTACAATGTACAAATCTCATTTTTTTCACAATCCTAACTTTGTGTTTTTCACCTAGTTTGATTTTATTATTATAATTTGGCTGTATAAAATTTCAGTTATTTTTTTAATATTGTTTCCTTATACAAGTTTTAGATTAAAAACTACAAGATTTATGACATTATTGATAAATAAAGAATAAAAGATGTTTTTTTCTCTCCTCCTCATATGACCTCTATGTCATTGTTATTTAAAAAGGATTTAGCAAGATCTGATTGTAGGGCAGAGTCAGAGATGTTACATAGTCTAGAATAGGGGACCCCAAACTTGATCCTCAAGAGCTGCAACCTAGTTGGGTGTTCAGGATTGCCACAATGAATATGCATGAGGTATATTTGTGTTTGTCTCCTCCATTGTATGCAAATAGATCTCATGAATGTTCATTTTGGAAATCCTTAAAACCCAATTGGGTTTTAGGTCTTCAAAGACCGAGTTTGGGGACCTCTGTCTAGAAGGTATTAGCAAGTAGGGATGTGAATCGTTTTTTGACGATTTAAAAAATCATCCGATATATTTTAAATCGTCAAAAATCGTTAGAGGCACGATACAATAGGAATTCCCCCGATTTATTGTCAAAAATCGTAAATCAGGGGAGGGGAAGGGGAAGGGGGAGGGCGGGAAAACCGGCACACCGGGACCCCCCCCCCCACTGGACCCCAGGTAATTTAAAACATTTTGGGGGGGTTCGGGAGGGTGGGAGATTTATTTTAAAGGGTCGTGGTGGGTTTTAGGGTTGTTTTAGTGTGCCGGTTTTCCCGTCCTCCCCCGATTTACGATTTAAACGATTTTTAAAAAAACAAAACCGCGACGATCAGATTCCCCTCCCCCCCAGCCAAAATCAATCGTTAAGACGATCGATCACACGATTCATATCTCTATTAGCAAGATCCCCCAGTTTCCCACAGCAGCTTCATGGCACATTCTCTGGCACAGTGTTTGTGAGTCCCTGGCAGATATTCATAAATTAACATATATTTTCTATTGCTTAATATGTAGATGAAAGCTCTTTTTATTAGATAATATTGAAACTATGCAGCATATTTATTTTAAAAAAACATGTTTTCTAAGCTCTGCTGTATGGTTCTTTTTTACGTTTTCTGTTTCTTTATTCCTATCTTCTTTTTGTGTTCCCTTTTCTTTTTCTTTTCACTCTTTCCTTTTTCCCTTTTCTCTTCTCTTCTTACCCTACCCTTTTTCCCAGTAGTTTGTTTCCACTTCCGTCCCCATTCTCCTTTCACATCCCGTCTACTACCTCAGTCTTTTTACCTCCAGTTCCTAATCCCACCTCTTCTCATTTATCCATTTTATTCCCTTCTCTCCTGCCTTTATGAAGTGATATACTCCTCTCTGTGTATGTCTTCTCTACTCTTAGGGTCCAATTTTCAAAAGCATTTAAATGCTTAAAACTGAGTTTTACATTTGTAAATGTACTTTACCCATGCAAGTGGGCTTTTGAAAACTGCTACAATATATACCATTGAATTGTCGAGAGTTTTACCTGTGCACTTAACACAGATAAATGGCTTTTGAAAATTGCTACGATAGTATGTTACACATACATGCATAACTCCTTTGAAAATTCACTTGTTAGCTTCACGCACCTCTTCTCCCCATCTGTGCACTTTCCTGTCTTTCTTTTCCCTCAATGCCCCTGCCTCTCCTTCTGCTGCTTTCATGCATATTTTCGGCCCAGTTTTAAATGGCCCGTGCGGGTAAAAATCAGGGGTTACGTGCGCAGTCGGGCCTTGTGCATGCCATGCATATTTTAAAAGGGGCCCAGCCACGCGTGTAATCCCTGTTATGTGCACAAGAGCCGGGCCTCAGCAAAGGGGCGGGGAAGGGCAGTCTGGGGGCAGGGCGGGGCTGGAGGCGCCGGTACAGCGGCCATTTGTTGCTGTGCCGGCACGCGCAACCTGCTATTGCTCCTTTGGAGGAGCAAAAGGTAAATTCAAAAATTTGGGGGTATCTAGGATAGCAATAGGGGGCGGGTAGGAGAGGGGAAGGGGAAGAGAGGTTAGGGTAGGGGGTAGAGAAGTTCCCTCCCAGTCCACTCCTTAATTGGAGCGGACAAGGAGGGAACTGGGGGAGCCCCGATCTCGTCGCCATGCGAATTAGCTAATTTCTACCCCCCCCCCCCCCCCCCCGCGCACGTCCATTTGTGCGCCGGGTAGCGTGCACACATGGACACGCCCACATATTTTTTTAATATCGACCCCTTTGCCCCTCCTCTTCTCTCCCTTACTCCATCCATCTCTTATTTCTTCCACTTCTGTAAGTTTGCCACCAGGTTTCTTGTCGTAAAGATCAGGCTAATACACTTCTGGTTTTACCCTATGGCACGCAGGGTCTTACAGTTCAGATGTAATCAGGTAAATCAATGGGACAATCAGAACTGCAAGTTTCTTATCTGCATGCCATAAGGTAAAACCAGGACTGGCATAATCTGTTCTCTATGACATGGAACCAGATGGCAACTCTACTCTTCTCTTCCATTAGCCTCTTGTCTCTCTCCCTCTATTTTCTTCCATGCATCTTTTTCTGCTCCTTCCATTGCACTTTCCTTTCTTCTCTCTCCCTCCCTGCATTACTTTGTACCTTGGTCTCCTTTCTTCTCCCCACTGACCCTGCTAGTATTGCAGTCCACTACTTACTTTTTCTTGTTCTCATAGTTTATTGCAAGAACAGGGAAAACCTATAGGGCCTATGTAGCTCAACCCCAATACATGGAGAAGTGCCGCTGGAATGATCAATGGGAGAACAGGGGGGACAAAGATCTAGCAGGTGACAGGAAGCAGTGGATTTGAGGGTTTGGTTGGGGGTGCATTGAGAGTGGTGGCAAGGGTTTGGGAGTGGGGAGATGTCAGCAGAGACTAGTGTAGGGTCAGTTCCTGTGATTCCGCAACAAGGGACAGATTCATCGGCAATTGCTGCAGAATACTGGCAAACTAGGAGCCTTGGGTGTTGTGATGCTACTGGAAACAATTTCTAACTACAGTTACTTGCCATTTAATTTGTTACACAACATAATAACTTTTTGGCTTAAAATAATGCTTAAAATAATCCAGATATTTTTTGTTTTCTCTTAATATTTTAAAGGAAAGGAACCTTATGTGGTCCCTAAGATCATAGATTGTAAAATGGATGAGAGTTCAGAAGTTCCAATTTTAGAAGATACATCATCATCACCAATAGATATTCAACAACATTCTGGGCAGGTTTCCACAGATATTGAAAACACGGAAAGGTATGTGCTTTTTGGAACTTTATAGGCCTGGTTTGTAAAATGTGTTTTTTCTCATACTCCAAAAATGAGAGAAAACATTTTCTAAATCAGATCCTTTGATCAGATCCTTTCCAATGCTGGAACTTTAATAGTGAAAGTTTCATGCTCACTGTTTTTCCTGTCAAAGTGTTTCTTTCTCCCGCTTAATGATACTGTCTTGCAGAGAAGGTAACAGAAGGTATCTGTTATTACTGGACGTAATGTAAAAAATAACTATATGTAAATAATGCACCATTTATTACAAGGTCATTTTCAAAGCCATTTGCCAGAGTAAATACCGATTTACGGAGCTAAATTTGTCAATCTGAAAAATTGCGCTCAGCGTGGCTAAGAAATATGCACAATGTTCATATCCGCATTATAAAATGGAGTTTCTTTAGGAATGTTTAGACTGGAGGAGTAAAACAGCGTGTGTACTAATATTTTCAAAAGCAAGAGCCCTTATGTTACCCACCACAACACCACTTGCACAAACAGCAGGAAGCAAAGTGTGCATGCGCTTTTACCACCTATTCTGTACACCAGCTAATTTTCACAGGGGAGCTATCCACAGAGCTTCCTTTTAAGTATGAATGGTAAAAATGCCTGCAAACTTTGCAACTATATAGGCCCTCATAGTAATTAATGTAAAGTCTATTCATGAGCAGGGTGGAAAGCTGTAAAAGAAATTAATTACTAGTAACTACTACTGCTTCTATAACTTTGACCCCTTTTAGCAATATCTACCAGTCCTGAACTTCCATTTGGTACTTCTTCTATGAAAGTTTATTCATCATAGAAACTATTTAAGAAACAATAGACAAATCCAACAGCAACGGCTCTGATACTGGTGGCAATTCTCAACCCGTCCGCCTTGGGCCAAAAGCCTTACTAGTAATTTTAACCTTGGACTTTGCTCCGTTTTTGAAGAGGAAAACATGTGTGTACTTTTGCTTTGAAATCTGCCTGCAGGTACTTGACATTTCCTCCTGATTTTTTTGGAAAGTCACACACAGGTGAATTTTGAAAGGATACGTGCATAAAATAAAATAGCAGGTGCACGCGTTCAAAAGCGCGTTCGCGAGTGTACGGTATTTGCAAAACTGCAAAATTCATGCATAACTCAGGATCCGCAAGTAAATGTTGGTTGTTTAAAAGAGGAGCGGGTGGGGCCAACATTTACATGCATAAGTTGATATTTTAAAACCTTGCAAAGTGATACACGCAGGTTTTATTTATTCCTGCTCAATGCTTGTGTAAATGATCGCAAAAATCTGAAAAAAATGAGTTGGGGGGGGGGTCTGTGTGAAATGGGGGGACGTTAGGCTGAAGTGCCAGGAGGGTCTTTAAAAGCTGTAGTTGTGCTGGGCGAACCAGTAGACTAATTGGTAAAGCTGGTAACTTCATTGCCATGCACAGGTTATAAAATCCTCTGACCTAACGCTTGTTAACAGCTACTTTACAGGGGTAACTGCGCCTAAATAATGCACGTAGATCTTTTTGCATATCCATTTAAAATTCTAAGTTCAAATATGCAGGTATATTACTTGCTCACATGTATATATTGGTGGTAAATAGCTGAAAGACTATTTCCCTCTCTAGAGTGTTACACTTTGTGTGTGAGTGACTATCTGAGAGGTGTTTGCTTCTGTTTAGTGATTAATTATCATTGTCTGGCTAAATGATGACATACCCAGCAAAGTAGCACTTTGTGCGTGCAGATGTGCACATATTTTATTAGCTGTGCATATCATATACATGCAGGTTATAAAATGTAGTAATAAATTACCATGTGCCCATATTCATACGCATATGGGGGCACGCAAGTAGTTTTGAAAGTTGCCCTCAATGTTTTGAAAATGTAATTTGCGTGGATTATTTTCCTCCCAACTTAAACCCACTCCCAGGAAAGCCAGGTGAAGGTGCGTGTGTCAGGTGTACACTTTCAGCCACACTGAGGGAAGGACATTTTCCGATGGTCACGGAAATAGCCCTCCATGTAAAATAGCAAATTTAAGGGGAAGGGGACAAACGTTACGCAATGCATCCAGGCAGGGAATTTCATAGATTTTAAAAGTGAAAGATCCTGCTCCCATTTCTCAACTTTCATGCTTATATTTTTCAGAAGCAAATCCATAAAAATAAGGATAGTGCTGAACAGTATAAATGTTTCACCCAGTTCTTGTCTTTAAAGTGTATAAGCTTAAAAGAATGAATGTTGTAGTGTGCACAAGCTGACAAATAACGCCTAACCTACTGACTGACTCAACTGGAAGTTGATAGCAAATGTATTTTACTGACATACTGGATTAAATTTGCACGTCTGAGATACTAGGTTTTTTCGGTAAGATTACCTTCCCGAAATGAATATTTTATACAGATTTTGAGGATTTTTGGAGGCATCAATGAGGTAATGTTCAAAAATGTTAGAGGAGAACAAGAACGGTGCATTTAAAAACACATTAATCTTTTTGCGTTTTTGGTTTGTGTGCGTATGAGTCTGTCTTGTGGCTCACAGGCTTTCTCGAGCTGAAGAATATGCCAAAGTGTCATCCGTCGCTGTCATGTTTACGCCATACTGTAGAGAACTAAGTAAATCAGAACATTAGGTATTCATGCTTAAGTCTTGAAATGTTTTTCTCCATTCTAGTCATTTTATTTTTCATTTCTACAGAGATATGAGAGAAATGAAAAACCTTTTAAGCAAACTCAGGGAGACTATGCCTTTACCATTAAAAAATCAAGGTAAGTCTTGTTATCGATATGCTCTTCAAGATCAAGAAATGTAGGCTGGCAGCCATTTAGTTCTTTGCAGGAAAACATTTTTTATTTTGCCAATAGATTTGTAAAAAATGTTAAAAGAATTGAATGTATGCTACATTAGTATTTTCATATTTTGGAAATGAAATTGTTTTATCCAGCATATTTATGATTGCACTTTACATAAAAGATAAACCTGCTATGCCCATATCAATGGAAACAAACTCATATATTTATGTTGTCACATATTTCTAGTGGCAGTAGAGCTTAAAGGATTCATGAAAATAATAGAAGACGAGGTGATTTTATATTTTGGGTTCACAAATGATACAGGTTATTTGCAGCATTTGTGTTTGGTTTAATTCTTTTAGTACAGGTATAATTTTGCTTAATGTTGGGCTGAAGTAATTGACTGGTAGCATTTAGATGGAAAATAGTCTTTATGCAAATAAAGATGTGCTTTTGCAGCTGATCTAGAAACCAATGTACTAACCTACAAGTAGGTTTGCAGGAATGAACTGGTACTGCACACAGATTTTGTTGCAGTGAATGCTCATTTAAATATTAGTCAAATGCAATTCATGGCAAATGTTTTGCTGTAAAGTCCATGCAAAATCATAGACTTTAGCACAATGTAATTACACCTCCCTAAGGTATAGTTAAGTTTTGCAAAATAATGTATTTTTGTGCATTTTTTTTTATATTAAATTTAGTTAAGCAAGCATAGGCAATGATCTGATTTTTACAACCATGAAGCTCATTACCTGTTTTTCATAGATTTTGTAGTGTGCTTCGCAAAAGTTAAATTCCATGCAAAATAACCCAGCAAATAGCACGTGCAAAATTTCACAAATTAGATTTCATGGCATTTTTTTCATGCATTAAGGCAGGAGTAAGCAAACTGGAAGGTGATTTCCCCCTGTGGGGGGGGGGGGGGGGCTAGGAGTGGCTTGAACAGTCCTGAAGGGGGGTACACTGGTTGCCTAATCAGGGAAGAATACATTGGCTATACTTTCAAGTCTCAGTGCTGTGGAGACACTGCAAGCTTAGGAAAGAGGTAGCTGCCAGAGCATAGTGGCCTCATTGTAAGCATGCCACGGCTTAGTCATGCGTCTCTTTCGGTTGACTGAGGAGAAGAGCTGCTTTTGCTGTGGTGGGCCCAGGTGGGAAGCCACTTACTCTGTGGCAGAACTAGACATGGGGGCAGCCACTGCGGTTCCACAACCCAAGAGTGCTGCCACCCTTGGACCTCAGCCCAAGAGGAGATCCTGCTGCTGCTGCTGCTGCTGCTGGGTCTCTACCCTGGGAGAGATCACAGCTGCTGCCCACCCAGGGGACAAGTGGTGAGGTAAGGGAGGAGAAAAGAGGCCAGGAAGAATGAGAGGTGAGGAAGAGAGAATAAAGGCAAAAGTTGTAAAAAAAAAAAAAATCTATTCCCCTATGAATCATTTCCCCTATGAAGAAAGGCTAAAGAGGTAAGGACTTGGAGAAGAGAGGGCTGAGGGGAGATATGATAGAGGTCTATAAAATGAGTGGCATGGAATAAGTAAACGTTAATCAGTTGTTTACTCTTCTGAAAAGTACAAAGACAAGGGGACACACAATGAAGTTACTGGGTAATACATTTAAAACTAATGAGAAAATATTTTTTTACTCAATGCATAATTAAGCTCTGGAATTCATTGCCAGAGGATGTGGTGACAGCTGGTAGTATAGCTGCATTTTAAAAAAGTTTGGACAAGTTCCTGGAGGTAAAATCCATTAACAATTATTAAGGGAAAGTTGCAGAAATCTACTGCTTATTCTTGGGATACGCAGCTTGGAATCTATCTACCCCTAGGGATCTTGTCAGGTACTTGTGATCTAGCTTGGTCACTGTTGGAAACAGGATACTGGGCTTAATGGACGCTTGGTCTGACCCAGTGTGGCAAGCCTTATGTTCTTAAATAAGCAAATCAAATCATGAGAAAATAAAAAAAAAGATAAGTAAATACAAAAATAGGAAAATTTAAAAGTGGGGCTGGGTGAGATGGAGTTTTTCTCAGCAACTAAAAAATGTTGGCTATACCTACATTTTTTGAAGCAGACCTTACCATTGCGGTGTACGGATTTTGTGTCTAGATGTGGTATGGAGTGTGTGTCTGTCTGGTGTGCATTGGTCTATGCCTCTGTCTGTGATATTGTCTGTCTGTCTTTCTCTGCCTATGTCTGGAAGTGTTGTTTCTATGCATCTCTCTGTGTCTTCTGTGCTTTTCTGTGTAGGTGTGGTATGTCTGTGCTTAGCTGGGTGTTGTGTTTCCTTCTCGCTGTGGGGTGTCTGTCTCTCTGTCAGGCCAGTGTAGAAAGATATGTTCACCCAAACACACAGGTTTACCTGCTCACATAGAAATTCCATGCAAATGAGGGCATTAAACATTCCCTCCCAATGCAGAGAGGTGCACACGGCTAGATTTTAAAACATCGGCGCAAGTGAAAACATGGAGATACGCACATGGCTGGGCCATGCGCGTGCCGTGAGGATTTTTAAAGGTCCCCAGCCACAAGCATATATCCGTGTACGCGCCAAAGACTGGCTTGAATCAAAAGGAGTGGGGCGGGGGCCGGCCAGGACAGCGCCATTTTGCGCTGTCTCGGTGAAGCGCGCGCTAGCAGCTGGCCAGCATGCACAACTTACTTCTGCTCGGAGAAGCAGGTAAGTTGTCAAACACAAAAAAAGGTTAGAGTCTGCTCGAGTTTGTGCTTATTTGTTACCTATACAAGGGAACCCAAATTTTACACCAGGGTCTCACACTGCTGCCTTTCGTGGGTGGGCCAGTAAGGGAATCATGCAATTAGGTCATGTGCTGTCTTCTGAGGGTCACATATTATCATTTGAAGAACTTAGGATTTATGGTCTTCAGCCTGGGTGTGTCTTCCCATACTTACAACTTCAGCATTATGTGGGATCACTCCCCTTAGTCTCGAAGCAAGCTTCAGTTTTTCACAACATGGATAAAATATTCATATTCGAGCAACCTAAGGCGCCGTCCCTTTCAAAATACTACAAGAGCTTAAATAAGATACTGGATGTTGACACATGCTCTATCCTGGTTGAGCAATGGAATGGGGATGGGGTTTTTCTAGTCACTAGGTCCATACTGCAAAGGTGCTTTAAACGAATATCCCAAATATCAGCAAATATGTATTATAGAGAAATGCAGTACAAGTTTTTCCATAGGGGCTATATTTCTACTCAAGGGGCGTACCAATGTAAAATATCATCCTCGGCAGCCTGCCCAAGATGCCAGTGCCCTAGGGGTACCTTATCCCACGCTTTTTGGGAATGTCCTCCTATATAGAACTATTGGGGCAAAATTGTAAGGTATTTAGTTAATTTGTTGGAGGTACCAATCCCAGTGTCTCCCCTATGGCTACTTTTTGGCTGTATTTCTCCCTTACGGGTAAGGGATATGGGGGCTCGGTTGCTTATTCGTAAAGCTTGTTTGGTGGTCAAAAAGGTCATTTTGTTGAACTGGAGGGAAGTTACCCCTCCATCTTACTGGACTTGGCGTAACTGTTTACACCGGATGCTTCAAATGGAGACAGCGAGACAATCTCCACGCAACAAGAAGCTGTTCATGAGGGTCTGGGATCCGTATATACAGACTCTCCCACATCGCTCACGCAGTTTGATCCTCAATGAGTGAACTAAATTTGGACGAACACTCTTGCATCAACACGCTTTTGGGACACGACCTTGAACACAAATGGAATGCTTGAAAAAAATATATGGCTTAGGAAGGGTTAGGGGGGAGGGGGGTCGTTCTTGGTGGGTTTTTCTGCTATCTAGGGATGAGGTTGGAGAACTGAGAAGGGGTTCATAAGGGGAACATTTCACGGAGAGTGTATCAGAGTTCAGCATTCTCTGTATTGTTTTTTGGTTGAAAATAATAAAATTGTTCTAAATGAAAAATAATTTTCCAACCTTTAAAAAAAATGAAATAAAATAACAAAAAAAAAAAAAAAGTTTAGTTAGGGTGGGTTTAGGGGTCAGAGTAGAGAGGGCAAAAGGGAGGAAGGTTAGGTAGGGGGATAGGGAAGTTCCCTCCCAGTCCACTTCTTTATTGAAGCAAACTGGGAGAGAACTGGGCAAAGGCCCAATTGCGTCACCGCGCGTGTTTTAAAAAATTTCCCCACCCTGCGTGTGCAAGTGGGCACGCGCATGCAAGTGAGCACCCACGTGCACATGCGCACACCAATCCAAAATCGGGTGAGCGTGTGCGCAAGGGTATCGGATTTTATAACATCGGCATGTCCATGTGCGCGCTGGGAGCCACGCATACATGGACGCCCGCACAGCTCTTTCAAAATGTACCCCATATTTTTTAATGTTAGAAACTTTACTCCTCGTCAAAGGTGGAGTAAAGTTTCTAACACTGGAACCGCCAATGGGGCTCCTTCCTACCCATAAGGCAAGTGGTAGAGGATCAACAGTGTGTTTATTTTTTAAACCTAACCATAGCCAGATACCTGGCTTGGAGCACGACAAAAATAATACTCCTAAATTAGGTGCACAACAAAAGAAATGCACCTAAATTAAGCATATGCTCCTAAATTAGGAGCACAACAAAAGAAATGCTCCTATACACTCTCTCAAATTCAGCTTCTCCCCTCTCGAATTAAAATCTGTGTTCAACTAGAGCTGACCGCACATTTACCAATGCATTATCATAGCATTAGCTTACTGCACTGGGAGTTAAAAAGCAATTTAACCTGTGTATTAAAAGAGTGTGCTGAAATTCAGCGCTGTGGGGCAGTGCCCCTGGTGTTCCCCTGTTTACCAATGCAGGATCAGGCTAGATGCCTGGTCTACTTTAAATGCCTTAAGGAGAGTATGCTCTATGGGGCAGAGACTGGGGAATAAGAGCTGGGATCCAGGTAGGGATAACCAGACCAGGCCAGGTCTCCAAGAGGAAGGCAGTTCCTGTATGCAACACTGTTCAAACACTGAGCTGAGATGAAGCAACACACTGTAAGTAAAGAGAGTACACTGAGGAGAAGACAGTTCATTGTTCTGTGTATGTGATGTTATAATAAAGAAATACTGTTTTAAGAAGACTTGACTTAATCTAGTTTGTCTCCAGGCTGAGGGAATCACCGCTTGTTCTCACATACGGTGTCATGTGTGGGATTTTTTCTAAGTAGTGCACAAGTGCCTCTAAGAAAGTGCCTGTGTGGAGTACAGAGAGTTGTGAAGAGGACCTGTGGTTCTAAATGCTTTACATCTTTTATTATTACATCCATTTTCCTTTATACAATTTTAACAAACAGCCGTTCGCCTCCTTAACTCTTCCACCACCAAACCAACGTTCCGTCAGTTATACTGGTTCTTCAAACCAACACTATAACTATTCAAAAGAAAATTATGTACATCCTCATATGTCATCGATAAATACCTTCTTCTATCCACTACTCACTCTTTTCTTTTCAAAGTATATATACTGACCTTAATAATTTCAACATGAATTTCCAACCCAGTTCGATTGAATTACCTTTCCACAATGCCGCAGCTGCGCATTCAATACTTCCTTTCTCTTTTTAAATCTCCCTGCGGTAACTCCCATTTCATACGTCACCCACGTGAACCACTCATTATTTCCTAGATACTGCCTTAACAAAGCACAACTCCTTCTGAATCCTAATCCGATCTGCCCTATCCAATACTAAATGAACACATTCCACTCCAGGTCTTGGTTCAATCCCAAAGGTTCTACCGTCCCCCAACGAAATATATCTTTGTTCCTTCTGCACCAAAATCTTTGAAACATCTCCTCCCCTCCTTAATACAACCTGATTAAGCACACAAAACCTTAGTTCTTGAATTTTGTGTTCCTTTTCATACCAATATTGTACCAGCGTTGCATTTTCCCTCCTGGTACAGATGTTACTTAAATGCTCGATTATTATTGAGCAGGTCTAACTTAGACGGACAACTTATCTGGCTAAATAGCAACTTCTATGCAGATATTCAGCAGTATAGTCATGTCGCTAAGATCCTTGTAACTTAGTCGGATAAGTGTCATGCAGGCTATGAATATCTATGCCAATATGGTTAGGCTCAAGCCTTCATTTGTATATCCTACAATGTAGTCTTTCTTAAGCAAACCAAGGTCTTCTACCAGTACCAAATATCCAAAAAGCTCATTTGGGGGAAGTACACAATAGAGCGATTGCAATTGCAGGCCTATGATTGTGGCATGTGACCTTCGATTGATCAAAGATATTAAAAGCTTTAAACGAGCTAAAACAAGGTCTTTTTTAAACAGGCCTTTGATGAAGTAATTTCAGGCAGAACACAGGGTATATTGATGACATGATAAAAGGCAGTGAGAAAATGGGATTATAGAAACAGTATTGTAAGAGTTAACAGCTATTAACTGAGATGCTGAATGTGAACTGTGATCTAATTGTTTTTAGTATGTTTGTCCAACATAATTTTGTATGTTAGAATATAAAACCACTTTGACTGTTACAAAGGCAGTTAAAAATGAATAAAAATAAATAAATAAAAGTGTTGCTCGTGCCAAATTGCCCACATACGCACATATATGGGCCACACGCAAGCAACGCAGATTGTAGAAAGCCGCAAATTACCCGCATATGTATCCGTGCTCGCATGAAAAATAAGAGGGTGGAAAACAGCCTTGGCATGGACATTGTAGAATGGGGCCAACATTTATGTGCATAATTCCGTATTTTAAAACAGGAAACTGCAGCGTGTGTAAGCTTGTTGTCCTTGTAATTATACCGCTGTTCCTGATGAGGAGCAAATTTGTAGATCTCAAGTTTTAGGTTCATAGGACAGAGTGGTATATTTCAAAACATACATGTACAATTGTGCGCATGATTTAAAATTCCACATATCTTTGCTCGTGCACCAATGCACACATGTATGGGCACTCACGCATTTGTCTTAAAATTACCCTTTTGAATATAGTCGCATAAGCTTAAAGATTTTAAACCTCACTGGGGATATTCAAACATAGCCAGCTAGGTTTAAAGATATCCGACTAAAATTAGAAGATAATTTTAATCATGGATATTCAATGATATTTTTAGATCACTGAATATCTGTGGTTTTTCCCTCAATTCAAAATTTCCAGGAATTTTACATCTCTAGACAAGTAATATTTT
This sequence comes from Rhinatrema bivittatum, assembly GCF_901001135.1. NCBI lineage: Eukaryota > Metazoa > Chordata > Amphibia > Gymnophiona > Rhinatrematidae > Rhinatrema > Rhinatrema bivittatum. The sequence continues at coordinate 708,540,088 of NC_042615.1, read as the reverse complement.
ATTTCAAATCTTAAACAATTAGAAAGCCCCTATGTAAAATTCCTCATTACTATATGTAGCTACTTCACAGCTGTACCCTAAAAACTAAGGAGTATTCTTTTATTTGTTAATACTGGCATTTTATTTTCATGTTAACATGGAACAAGCTAAAATGACAACAAACTATTACTGGTAAAAGCAGTTGCTGGTTAGTTAGTGACCATAACCCACCATAGCCTGATCACTATTTGTCACTAAAGGTAACTGCTAGTATAAAATATAAACGTCTAGTAGCTATATTGGACTTGGAAAAAGCAACAGACTTTATTAGCTGTCATACATTTTGAAGGACTAATGATATAGTACTTGCCCTTTCAAGACTACAAAAGTTCCTTCTTCAAATGTGACGACAATGCTGAAAGAAGGAAGCTTTCATAGCCAGATAATGTTGTGCAGCAGAACTTCCCACAATAGAGGTAATCAGAAAACGTCAAGTTATTTGGATTAACATCAAATAGAAACAGCAGAAGCTGTCACTGGAGGGTGCTAGAGCTATTGTGAAATAACATCTCATAGAAACATAAGGCAGAAAAAGCTCATACGGCCTATCGAGTCTGCCCCTCCACAGAAACTCCTCAGCTCTTTATGTATCACTCCCTCAGAGATCCCCTATGCTTCTCCCATGTTTTTTTTAAATTCAGATACTGTCTAGGTCTCCCCTGGAAGGCTGTTCCGTGCATTCACCACCTTCTCTATAAAGAAA